>NC_090445.1:1444380053-1444706303 GCF_031143425.1 Pleurodeles waltl
ATTTTTTTGCGAATCCGTAAAAAATTGCAAATTGCGAGAAAGTTCGAGAATGCACACCTGGAGGAGCCTGATGACATCACCAGCAGGAAATGAGTCATCCCAGGCAGTTTCAGGTGCCGCACCCAAACCAGCATCCTGAGAGAGAGCAGCCCAGCCACACAGAGCAGCACTCAGAAGGAGCAAGAACACCTGAGCCAGGATGGATACCCCAGACCAAGCACAGGAGAAGGCTGAAAGGAAGCGCAAGCTGAAATTCAGCGAGCAGGAGCTTGAGGTACTAACTGAGGAGGTGGTGAGGAGCCATGACCGCCTGTTTGGAAAAAGCTCACTCCAGGTGCCTGAGAGTGAAAAGAGGAGACTATGGCTGGACATACAGTCCAAAATCTGTGCCATTGGAGTGGCACAGCGCTCCATCGAAGAGATCAAAAAAAGGTGGTACGACCTGCGGTCCCGTTCAAAGGAGAGGGTGGCAAGGAGACTTGCGGAGGCCAGGGGTACAGGTGGCGGTCCACCAACAGAGGCACCATCAACACCATTGGAGGACCTAGTGGAGTCCACACTCCTCCCTGAAGCTGTGACTGGGGTCACAGAGATCGACACCTCCGGCACACCGAGTACCAGCCAAGGTAGGTGCAATATTGTATTGTAACCCTTTAAGTATATGCACAAAAGCCCCTTAGGAATTAGCATGTAATGTGAAACAGTGTGTGAAGTAGTCCAGTCCACATCTTAGAAGCAGCACTACAATGCATTATGGGAGTGGCAGTCCACAACCTAGAACTGAAAGAAGCACACAATGTAATTAAGTATAGTGACACCCAAAGAAACACAACACACACAACACTGTGTAGAGCAGTACCTGTACCTTTATTGCCATTATCTGACAGATAATGTAACATACAGAACTGACATGCTGCATATTGTTGTTGCAGGTGGGCCAGGCCCAGCAGCCACACCATCTGCATGTGTAGGAGAGACAGACACCCATCTGCCCTCAGATTCGAACACCAGTGGGTCCCTCCACATGTCGACTGGACGACGCAGGCCCAGGGCACTGCCACTGCCACTGCCAGAGCTCAGCAACGACTCTGATGAGCAGCAGGAAGGGCCAAGCACACCATCAGCACCAGACAGGCGCAGCCAGATTCCGGAGGGCAGGTGTCAGCCAACCACAGCACCACGCAGGATTGTGACAGAGTCCTAGCCACAGCAGCATGAGGCAGGTGAGGGTCCCTCCTTATTCGGGGGTCTGGAAGCTGCTATGTTGCAGCAGCAGCGTCTGCAAAATAAGCGGATCCTTGCATTAGACCGAAACCTGCACAAACACAACCGCAACATGATGGGCCTGCATCGCCAACTTGACTCACTCAATAGTAATATTGTACAGCTGCATGAGGGACAGGTGCAGGCTTCACAGGACACCAGGAACCTTATAATTGCAGTCCGTGAACTGTGCTAGGAGCTGCGCCAGAAGAGGGTGAGCCAGCGCAGACAGGAGCGCAGATTCCGTACAATGTTTGGCAGCTACTTACGGTACTCTAACAGGATGACAAATTCGACTGCTTTGATTGCCCGTTGTGCATTGGCTGCACAAGTGGAGGCTGCACATAGCAGCAGGGACGTTGTCAATGGACTTGTTCAGATCACCAATGTGATCGAACACATCATGAGACCACGATCAGCCACTCCAAGTGAGCTAGCACTGGGGGACACTGAGGACAGTTCCAGCCTCAGCAGTGTTGCCGTACCAGCAGCAGACACCAGACGGCGCAGTGCAAGGCACAGCGCTGCCACTGAAGGTGACAATAGAGGTGCCAGTGACGTAACTGGGCACCCGAGTGGTGTGCGTGATAGAAAAAAATGACTCTTGCTGTCATTAGGCTGCTGTTGCCACTATGAAGAAATAGTGCAAAACCCTGGTTATTTGTTGTTTTGCGTTTGTCACATCTCCTGTTTCATTTATTACTCACTCGTACATTACCTGACATAAGGTAATACATTTCTTTCACTACAGGTACAGTTGTCAGAGGATTTGTGTCATTTATACTCACGTCTGAAATGGTTGTGTGTGATGTCGGCACACCTTTGCCTTCCCTCTGCTGCACTGGTCCTGTCTGCTGGCTGTAGAGGTGGTATGGGATTGTCATCCTCATCTGATTCAGATTCACATATTTCTACAGGTATGCCCCTGGTTGTAGCTATATTGTGCAGGATTGCACAAGTAGCCACTATTCTACATGTTGTCTCAGGACTGTACTGTAGTGCCCCTCCACTTTTGTGGAGGCACCAGAAGCGACTCTTCAGCAGTCCAAATGCGCGCTCCACCACGTTGCGGGTTGCCCTGTGTGCTGCATTGTATCTCCGTTCAGCTGGTGTTGTAGGATTGAGGTAGGGCGTCATCATGTAGGTGCGCACTGCGTATGCCCTGTCTCCTGGAAGGGACAGAGGGTTTGATGAGTAACTGAGCCATCTGACATGGGTTCGCCATCTATGCACCAGTGTACAGAGTGACATTACCTAGTAGATGTCCTTCACCAAACTCCCCAGCTAGCAGTCTTGTGTGAATCCCGCTGTGGCGAAAGATGTACGAATCATGTGTGCTCCCTGGGTACCTGGCCACGAGATCAGTAATGATGTAGGTGGCATTGTATATCACCTGTATGTTCATGGAATGTTGGTATTTTCTGTTGCGGTACACATACTCTGTGGCTGATGGTGGAGAGATTGCCACATGTGTGCCATCTATGGCACCTAGGACGTGGGGGAACTGTGCTATCTTGTAAAACTCTATTTTGGTCTGCTGTATTTCCTGTGGGGTGTGGGGGAATCTGATGTACTGTTGTAGTTTGCTCAGCATGGCGTTGATGAAAGAATTGAAAAATCTGGAGAGGGTACTCTGTGAGTCCCCTCCAGCTGCTGCTATGACCCCTTGATAGCTCCCTGAGGCGAGTAGGTGTAGGGAGCATAATACCTGCACATGGGTGGGTATGCTGTGAGTCCTTAGTGTTGCACGCTGCAGTATGGGTTGTAGCTCAGCTATCAGATCAAGTATCATGGCTGAGTTCAACCTATATCTCTCATATATTTCCTCCTCTGTCAAGTCAAAAAGTGTAATGCGCACTCTGAAAATGCGCTCCTGTCTACTCCTCCCTCTCCTCAAACCTGCCAAGATCCTCATCCTCCTCGCCATGACGTAGAGTGCAGCCATTGTGAAAAAGCGTCTGAGGCATTCTGGGCCTCTTTATATAGGTTGCACCTGGTTACCACCTGGTTTCAGTTCATGGTATTTTGCATGTGCAAAATGCCATTCTGCGAAAAATCGCAATTTGCGATTTTTTGATGCATCTCTTTGTGACTTGGATTTTGAGAATCGCAATTTGTGCCTTGCAATTTCCTACTGGAAATACCGAATCGCAAAATGCGACTCGCAAAACCAGGTCCCAATGCAAAAAATCGAAAAAATTTCGATTTCGTATTTTTTTTCTGCGAATGCCTTTCATGCTTCGCAGACCACGTTTTTGCACTCGCAAACGGCCGATTTTTGCGATTCGCACTGTTTGCGAGTGCAAAAATGTTTCATACATCTGGCCACTATATGTTAATCCATCCACTGTCTTTGTCCGTGTGCGGTGGAGTTTGCCTGCAGGGCCTAGGGTTTATCCAGGCCCTGCAGCTTACCCCCATAACCTCCCAACACCGTGGCATGCACAGCCTTCGGCCAATGCGTGACGGGGATTGGCCACGGGGCCTGGCCTGCGGCCCACTCCCGATAACCACTGAACTCCACGCCACACCCAACCTGTATAACCACTTTACCCTGTGTTGCACATGGCCTTTGTCCACACACAGCGGGATTGGGTCTCAGCAGCAGTTGACAAAAAAGAACCCACTTGTCACAGTCACTACATGAGATAATGCACTAAAAAAAGCAAGTATGCAAACACCTCCATCAAGGTTTACAGATAACGTTTCAAGGTTGAAATGCAGAGAAAAAACACTTGCTTTTTCTTCACCATGCTTAAGAAATTTGGATGATTAGTACTTTTCAGAAGTGGAGCTTCAACTTGAGCACCTTCTTTGTTTATATCTGCAAGTGCTTCCCACTGACGTTTAATTTACGTGAAATAAGCATTTTGCCAGAATAAATCCTGCCATGTGTATTCATCCAAGAAGAGTCACCTTTTTGTGCAAAATCTCTACTCAACTGCAATATTTTCTACTGGCTAATTAGTGAGTGCCACCTTGTTTGGTAAATGTATAGTGCATCTCCTTCACAACAGCTGCTTAAAGGATGCTGAGGAAATGTCTTCATTGACCTTGTGTGTCTGTACCTTTGCCAATGTTCCTCAAGTGTCTTCATAAGATATTAATACAAGGTGGAACTGAAGAGAAAAACACACTTGTATGATTTGTACTTCATCTAAATAAGGCCCTTGTGGCCCCAGCTGGCTCCCGTCTCCTGCGGGGGCCAGCATTTCTCCCGCACACAGGGAGCTGCTGCAAATAGCAACTTCCTGCATGCGGGAGCAATGTTTTTGTCTCTTTCCCTGCCTGCATGTTAGTGGTCAGGGAAAGAGATGAAAACTCTACTTTCAGTAGACAGGTGCATTGCTTTTACGTGGCGGGTTACAGGGCCTTTGCCCTTCTCAAATGGCACAAAGTGGACATAGCTTGTTTACAGGAGACCCACTTGTCCAACAGGGAGTCCATGAAACTAGCTAAGAGATGGAGGGGTCAGACCTAATCTGCCATATACTCCACCTATTCCAGGGGTGTACTCGTTTGGGTGGTTCTGTGGGTCCTCCTTGCCCTCTCATATTTAGAGGCAGATATGAAAAGCCGTTACCTTCTTGTTCAGGGGAAATTTGACAGGATAGATATTGTGAACACGTACGGCCCTAATATCGATGACAAGATATTGATCCCGAAAGTACGCAACTTGGTCTCAGGCTTTGGACTCTTGGGTTATATGGGTGGGGGGCTTCAATTGTATAATGGATGAAAATCTGGATAGTGCAAGTGATGTCACAAGCAAGTGGGGTGGTGCGTGCACCAGTGACTCTGGACACTGTGGTATGCCTGTTGGGGGACATTCCCCAAACTAAAGATCAAAAGGTGTCTTATAAATTTCAAAACCTATTGCTCTTCTCGGCCAAGAGGAGGGTTGTGATCATATGAATGAGTCAAAGGGGATGTGTGGAGGGCTGGGCAGCGGATGTGGCTGAATGGGCATTGGCGAAAGCGATTTGGTTTAGGAGCTGTAGGCACGATGATAATGCTGTAGAGGATTTGGAGGTGTAGGGGGTCTCCTTGCCAGGTTCATGGATCCTGAGAGTTCCCATTCAACCTTCTTCTCTGAGGGAGACGCTAGATGACGATGGAGATGAATAACTCCAATCCACTTGAAATCTGGAGCTTCCTGCTAATAATTACCGGACATGTTCTTGTTGTCACTGCTACTACAGGTATAAATGAATTGGGGTTTATTCACAGATAGAGTTACTGATTTGCTTTGTGAGCTCATGCCTTGCCACTCTGCACCACTGTTTTTGATGGCTGTTTTTCTTGATTTGTATTGTTTTATGCGTCTTTTTTCACAGCATACTACCTACATGTTATGGTCTCAACTTAAAAATAAGGATCTTAAAAAAACATAACTATGATTATAGATCAATGTCAAAGAAATCTCTAATTTAATATTTAAAAAAATTAAAAAGGTGTAATTAATTGTGTTCATGATATCATTTTAGAAATATTGTATATATTAATTGTAAAAAATTAGTTGATACTTGTTTTCTGTGCAGGTAGTAAATATCAGTGCTAATTCCTCATGTGGGAAAGATTTCCTCGTAACTTGTAATACCATTATTCAACAAGCAATTTTACCCCACAGTTTACTTACAGAAAACTTGAAATCAGATGGAGAGAAATTAAGCATAAAACTAGGGAGTAATTCTACTCTGCCTGACTTCTAATCAGGGCCTCAATATCACCTTATGGTTCAATGTTATTGATAGATATCCGAGACCAATATTGAATATCCATGGCATACATTAAAATGTGCATTCGATGTTAAATGTTTTTAGGAGTAGTTATGCATCTTGTGAAATGAACTTGCTAAATACTTGCACAGCTTTCTAGCTATGCTGATGACATGGCACATTGAATTTCACATGATGTAGCAAATTACATCATCAATTAAATCAGAGGTGATATACTGTACAAAACATCAACACCATCATCGGCAGCATCACTGATAAGATGTTTTAACAGAAAGGCATATTTAAAATTATAAAGCATTCACATGTATAAAATATATTGTAACATATAAATGATTTCTAAGAGTAACGATGTGTTTGAATGGGAAAAAATCCGTTTTTGGTTCATTTTCAAGACAAAGGGCCTTGTTTGGATACTGGCGGAGAGGAATACTCCATCACAAATGTGACGGATATCCCTTCTCCATATTAGGATCCCATTGTATTCTATGGGGATAGTAATACGGCGGATGGGATATCCGTCACGTTTGTGACAGAGTATTCTATCCGCCAGGATTTAAATAAGGCACAAAATCTTTTGAAGCTTAAGTGTATCTTACTGCACTGTTGAAAAAGCAAATCATATTTAGCAGTATCACAATTGTTAGCATTTTCACTAAATAGGTTCTGTTGTACAGACGCAATTTGTGCACTGAGAAAGTACTTTTATATTTAAAAGTTATATACTAGGTATGTCATACTATCCTGTTCATAGTAACTTTAAAAATGCTTGCACTAGGTTATGTTATGTGCATTTGTGTAGTGTGCGACTCACCCGGAACAGTATCTGGTGCTGAAGCTAGAGTCGTATGGGCAGAAGCAGGGTCCGGCTGGGTGAAGAGTCAGGTCTTCAGTTTCTTGCTGGATTCAAGAGCTGAAGAGGCGGCTCTGAGGTGCCGGGGCAGGTCTTTAGAGGCTTTAGGAGCAAGGCAGGAGAATGCATGACTGCTGGATCAGGTTCTGCTGATGCCGGTGGGGTGCTAAAAGGAGTCTGGCTGATCAGAGGTGTCTAGTAGGTTAGTGGATTTCATGTTGAGAATGCTGAAATAATACATTTGGTAGTTAACATCACTTACCTTTTTCCAGTGATTATATATCATTTGTCTGTCATATTAAACATAGGTACTACTGCTATTTTGCTGGTTAATGCCTGTATGTGTGGTGCTGAGAAGCTTGCCCACATGTGGAGCATGCTACTACATCTATGGTATGTGGTTAGAATGGGTATTTTTTTAAAATCCTTTGTGGGTAAGTGTTTATATGTTGTGAGTGATGACCACAGAGGTGTGGTTATTATGTTATGAGAACCAGCTCTTACAGTGTGAGATTGGCACATACTTAATGGGTTTTGGTAAGCTTACAGCTTTGGTGAGCTCCGTAGGGCCTTTTACGGTATTTCTTATAATCACAGTCCACAAAGCTGGTTACCATATTGGATTGTCCATTCTGAGTTTTTTGTTTATGTTTATAGTCCTAAGCAGCTATGGAAGTAGGAGGAAAAGATGGTAAGGAGATCTGCTGGGATGGACTTTATTGCACTCATCCCTTACATGAATGCCATTATGGGATGTCATGAAATGGTCATAGAATGTAGTTTTTTGGAACCTGCAGCACTGGACTAAATTAGACTCCTTTGGAGGACAACTTTGACAGATCTCTTCTGTTATTCTCTGCCTGTTGAAATGATGATGAGTGGTTGAGTGATGTACTGTGCTACTGGGCTGGTTGAGAGACATGATTTGGAGTAATTCTGTCTTATGTGAGTGTGAGAGGGCCAAGCAATATAAAGGACTATATAAATATAGGTCCTGTTTGAATTAGGATCGACTACACAACCACTAAGATTTATAATATTAGTATTAGTGAGGGCCAGGTAGGATTATGTATGTATTTACATCACTGTATAATACCCAGGCTAGAGACAAGCCAGTCCTTCCTAACTTACCTGAATATAGACAATCTCTTGGTTCAGTCACTTTCTATCCTATGTAAACACATGTACAACCCTTTCTTCAACAACCACACTTTAATTATAACGTGCTATTTAACATTTCACCACACGTGTTCAAAGCATATGAGATACATATTTACTGTCAGTACTACGACTAGCTCACTCGTTTTGAGGCTTGCTAGTGAGAACAACAGTGACAAAGGCCTCACCACCACAATTTCACACTACAAGGCTGGCCTGTCTGTAATGGGGTAGAAAATGAGGGGTCTACCTTGTTTCTGTGTTTCTCCAAAGTTAGGCAACCTGGCAGGTCCATATACAGCAGACCATGATTGTGAACACCCATGGTTACATACAGGGCAGCACATTTACAATATAAATAGCATCTGTCAATCTCTCTCCAAGATTGCTGGAACTTACTAAATAATTTCTTTATACATCTATATGGTACAGCCCACCAATTCCATAATTGTGTTGGCTTGATGGAGACGTGGAAATTCTGATCGAACATCTGGCCCTTGGAATCAATGGATAAGTCAAGACAGAGACATAGGTTCCAGGGGTACGTGTGACAGCCCACATGACGGGATCAGTGGTAAGAAGTACAAGTTTTCTGGGACGCGGAGCAGGGGTAGGTTATCCACCCGGAGGCCACACGAGCGGGTTGACTATACAAGCCTGGACCACTGATGCTTATCGCTATCCCGATGGGGCCCATCATTTAATACAAGGAGGGTTTTTGTGGTGCGAAGACATCCCGTATTGGGTTATAACATGTAGATTAGGTACGTTTTTTTGGTCCTGACGAATCGCACCGATCTTAACAGACATTTTTTGCGAGAAACATGTTGACCCCGATGATAGAAGTATAGTTAGTTCTGTACTCTAACTCTCCACATTCCCCTAATTCAGGGACTGACAGTTTTTTGTTTCTGAGGGTGGACTAGACATTACTTCTAATCCTTACCCACACTCTGTTTTTAATCATGACAGGGGTCTGGGTTGATTAAATACGATATTTCCAGACCTCTGGCCATTTTTATTTTCACATACCAATATACCAATCCCACATACTAGCACTCAGCTACCGGCATTCTTTACACTCAAAAGATATCCGGCAAAGAGCCCCCACGAGGGGCACGTCAGGCATTGCAGTGCCGGCCTGACGAGGAGCAAAAGCCCGATGATGAAGCATGTCACCATTTGGTGAGTGAGGGCTCTTGTTCTAATAAGAGCAGACTCATAGACTCTATTACTTACTGTTTACATTTGTACTAGTCTATTGGTTGGAACTGTGTACTTTTGTTTTTTTTGTTTTTTTAAGAAGTACAAGTTGCCGGTTTTGTTGAGGCTAAGACTTTTTTATGCCATTTTTAATGGCTACATTGGAAGAGCTTGTTTTTTCTAAAACTTTGTAGCCAGGTTGAAACTGTTGCCTTATTTGGAGATTGATATTCTCTTATCAACATGCCCCATAGTACAGAAGCCAATGTTCCCTTCATCAACAGAAGACCGCAACATTAGGGTCTTGAGCAGACATTCGGTTCAAACACATTCTTTCTGTAAGCCATCCAACGTATACGTCAGTGTTAGCATCTATGGACAAGGAGGTAGGGAACTGAGCCAATAATAACAGGTTACAGGGTCCAAGTTTTAGGTTTGGTGTGCCAGGGTAAAAAACCTCTTCCCACCAGTGGGGGTTGAAAAAGAGGAGCTATGTGACAGTTGTGTCCTTTGAAATACACTTCCATTATAGGAGACCGCTTGAAGGAAGAGACTAAGGGGGTCATTCTGAGCTTGACGGGCGGCGGGAGCCGCCCGCCAAGCGGGAACCACCAGAATACCGCTGCGCGGTCAAAAGACCGCTGCGGTTATTCTGAGTTTCCCGCTGGGCTGGCGGGCGACCGCCAGAAGGCCGCCCGCCAGCCCAGCGGGAAACCCCCTTCCATGAGGATGCCGGCTCCGAATGGAGCCGGCGGAGTGGAAGGGGTGCGACGGGTGCAGTTGCACCCGTCGCGATTTTCAGTGTCTGCTTGGCAGACACTGAAAATCTTGGTGGGGCCCTGTTAGGGGGCCCCTACAGTGCCCATGCCAGTGGCATGGGCACTGCAGGGGCCCCAGGGGCCCCACGACACCCGTTACCGCCAGCCAGGTTCTGGCGGTCAAGACCGCCAGAGCCAGGCTGGCGGTAAGGGGGTCGGAATCCCCATGGCGGCGCATGGAGGATTCCCCAGGGCAGCGGGAAAACGGCGGGACACCGCCGGTTTTCCGTTTCTGACCGCGGCTGTACCGCCGCGGTCAGAATGCCCATGGGAGCACCGACAGCCTGTTGGCGGTGCTCCCGCGGTCTCTGGCCCTGGTGGTCCATGACCGCCAGGGTCAAAATGACCCCCTAAGAGCCTGATTACGAACTTTTTGGATGGGATACTCCATCACAAACATGACAAATATCCTGTCTGCCATATTACAAGTTCCATTATATTCTATGGAACTTGTAAAACGCCAGGCGGGATATCTGTCATGTTTGTGGTGGAGTATCTGATCCACCAAGGTCGTAATCAGGCCCTAAGTGTATTAAGCACAAATTAAAGTCTCATGTTATAAATTATAACATTTTTATTAAATGCCTAAATACAATAGTGTGTAGTGTAATACAAATTAATGCCCAGTGGAGCAACTATAGTTCTCTGGTGAGGGGTCCCTCAACCGGACGCTCTGGTGGAATGTAAATAAACATCAGCGCACTATGAATGTACTAGTGAGGTTTCAAAGTCCAACAAAAGTGGTTCTTTGTATTAAAACAGATTTGTCCTTGCATGTCAAAGTCATCAAAATGTCATAATATATTTTATGCCAGTGCACAGATTTATAGTAATTCCTAAAACATGTCGTGAGAAGTGTTTATGTTCTATTACCTCATGCACCGAACCTGTGCTTTCCAATAAAATGATATACTTTGATTTATGTTGTCATTTTATTGTATTGTAACGTTTACATAGCACTTTAAACCCCTATACAGAGCACAGAATTGCATTTTCAGATCGATAGAACGCTAGACATTGGGCGAATGTGTGGTTGGCAGAGTATTGTATTTGCTGTGACCATGTGTGGGAAGTATTTTAGTATTTTAGGTGCATTTCTCTTGTCTTGGGGCACAGCGTCTAGCATTGGCTAAGGAGGTGTGAGAGAATGGTGCAAAAATATAGTTTTAATTAGGACTACAACATATATGCAGCAACATAGCCCAGCCTATCCATAGGAACAAGAGGGCAATCAGAAAATGTCCAGTAATCCACATGGCAATATGTGCAATACAGGGATAGGCAAATTATGCCAAAAGGGTCATGGGACAAAAGTAATAGCCAAGCACTTTTTTTAAAGTAGGGGATACGGCCTACTGCTGTACAAACACCTCATGGATGAAGAAACAACTGGAAAAGCAATCAAGGCTGACAACCTGAGCAGACACTACTTAATCAAATCTTTAAAAACCATAGATTTCACTTGAGGTGGAGGAGCCACTGAAAGCACAAGCCAGACTCGACCCAAATGCTTGGCTCAACTTGAGGTATCCTTAGATTTTCAAGTCCAAATGTGCTGAGCTTTTCTGTGGCTTTTGCTTGCAACTTCTCTAACCTTGTGCACACAGGAAGTAATAGATTTTCAGGGGAAGTTTGCACTCCAAACCTCTCTCGTACTCCCAAAGGATCCAGCTAGAGAGCAAGCACAAGCACCAGATGGTGAGACCTAGGCCCTCATTATGACCTTGGCGGTAATCCCCGCTGACCGCAGTGCAGACAGAGAACAGAAGACCGCCAGTGGCAGTGGACTGCACACCGCTGAATAATGATGCCAAAAAGATAAACCTCCAAAAATCCTGCAACCTCCACCCACTGCCAGGGCCAATTATGGCAGAAAGGCAGTACACACCACCCCGCCACCGCCTTGCAGACAAATCCTTCACCCACCAAGTAATGATGCACAAATCAGTTTGGCGGACAGTGAATGCCAAATGACCATTGGCGGTACGGACCGCCACGAACAGCAAACAACAACAAATGCACGCATTGGAAAGTTTGAAACCCACACACCTGCACACATCCACAACACTATAAAACACTCACATACACACCCCACAATCCTTTGCAATGCCAATAGCACGACAGATATGGACAATACAACATGCATACACTGAACTCAACATCACACAAGTCACACACCCAACCACACAACAGCACCCTCACCAATACACCTACAACACACCACCTACAACACACACCATGCCACCCCCAAGCACCCTCGCTTCACAGACAGGGAGCTAAGGACCATGGTGGACGAAATACTCATGGTCAACCCACAACTATTCAGGGCACAGGTGCAACAGATACCCGTGGCCAGGAAGATGGAGCTATGGCAGAGGATAGTCAACAAGGTCAATGCAGTGGGAAACCATCCACGCACAAGGGACGACATCTGGAAGAGATGGAACGACCTGCGCGGGAAGGTTCGGTTTGTGTCATCCAGGCACAACAGTGCCGTACAGAAGACTGGTGGTGGTCCCCCACCTCCTCCCCCCGAATACACCAACTGGGAGGAGAAGGTCCTGGCTATCCTGCACCCTGAGGACCTCACCGGACTCACTTGAGGACTGGACTCAGGTAAGTCAACTATAATATCTTCATATTCACCACACCTGTAATGCATGTATCACCCCATCCCCTCACCACCACCAGGACCCCATCCACTACCCAGTCCACAACACCCACATCCAAGTTCCCTGCATGCCCAGAATTCCACAAACAAATCTCCTTCCAGCCCCCTGTTCACAGTCACCTACCCCTGCATAGAATCCCAGTGGCACTGCAGCACAATGCACCTCCACCCCCCACAAAAAATGCAACAATATGTACACGAATTGACCTTGCATGCCACTAAGGGGAATATAAGCATAACATAGTGCAGACCAGTGCAGCAATTGCCAAAAAAATACAGGACACCCACATGTTTATTCTCCCACACACAGGCACCACCACCCATGCCATCCGGACGGAGACGTCCAGGAGTACCAGCCCTCCACCTGAAGACAGATGCCCCACTCAGGAGGGTGCAGAGGGATGTCTGGACACAGAGGAAATCCCTGGCCCATCCCACAGTCCTATACTGTCACCCTCTAGAAGCCCCACTCAGGACACCACTTACACTCCTTCCACAAAGCCACCATCATCAGCTCTGGCCAAACGACCCCACACCAGTGTCTCCTGGCCATGGACTGGCTGCCCACATGTACAGAGGCCAGACTCACCATCCACCAACAGGCAGGATGATGAAGGGCCAACTTCAAGTGGGACTGCCAGACCTGTGCAGGGGACACAGGCACAGGGGGCTAGGGCCAGTGGGAGGGCATCAGTGGCCCAAGGGGGTGGCCAAAGGATGGATTGAGCAGGCCAGGAGGTGATATCTGAGGTCCTGGGAGCATACCACCATACCCAGCACAGGATGGGCCAGATCCAGGACCCCCTGGATCTGGCCCAGAGGCTGCAGATAGCACACGACCAGGAGGCTATGGAGCAATTGAAATAACTCAATGCCACCATGGCCTCCTTTGCAGGGGTGCTACAGCACCAGTACCACAGCCAGCCTGAGTCCTCCACTCACCTGCAAGCCCCTACCACTAGCCTGGACACTGCCCTGCCATCTACATCTGCAGCATCCACTGGACTCACAGGAAACCAGCACCCCTACCCCTGCAGCCCAGCTGCACCTTCGCAAACGTACTTATACCCAGATATCCCACTGAAACACCAGCCAAGACCAAGCCCAGCGCCAGGAAGTGACTCTGCCCTGAACTTTCTCCCTTGTGCGCCACTGAGCTACCTAGTTGACATGCCACTGCCATCACACCATCTTCCAATGGCCACATGCACTAAATCCCAGTGCAACCAACAGCTGAGCATGTGTACCTGAGAATGTTTTTCACCATGTGCCCACTCTCTTTCACTGTCCCAAAACCTATGTACATATTGTCATTGAATAAATACACCTATGCACTCAAATCATATGTCCTTCATCAATATGAGAGATCAATTGTGATTGTGAATGCATTAGCCAGTTACTATCATAATCACACTTTTATTGCAGGAGAGGATCCAACACACTGTAGTGTCTGAAGTATGTCACACTGTACCTAATACTGGGTTCCCTGGCACATGCCACTTCACTCATGATTTAGCATTGTCACTGACAAAAGAAACCACAGTACTCATTACATGAGACAGACTGTAGCTATGCAGTGAAGACATCAGCATCATTGAACAGTACCTTAGTGTCACTGGAAGTATAGCCGGATTAGCTGGGTCCTGGAGTTTTGATCTTCCCCCTCTTCTTCCTCACCATCACTCTCATCCCCTCTCTGAGGTTGCAGGTCTGGTTGGATGGCACCCTCCTCTTCCAGAAGTGGGATAGCTTTCCTCACAGCCAAGTTGTGCAGCATGTAGCAGGCCACCACTATCTTACACACCTTGTCATGGACATAGCACAGGGATCCTCCAGAGAGCTGGAGGCAATGAAATCTTGCCTTCAGGAGTCCCATAGTGCGCTCTATCACCCTCCTAGTACGGCCATGGGCCTCATTATAATTCTTCTCTGCATCTTTCCTGAGATTTCTCACAGGTGTCAGGAGCCATTGCAAGTTGGGGTAGCCAGAATAACCTGCAAAAGGGGGCGAAAGAGGAACTGAACAAACTTCCTTTATTTGCATACGGCATGCCTGTCAGCTTTGTAACTGATCCAGTGTCATACACACTCACCTATGAGCCAAGTTCTGTCCCCTTGTAGTTGTCCCATCATGTGTGGCACACTGCTGTTTCTCAGGACAAAAGAATCATGGACTGATCCTGGGAACCTGGCATTGACATGTGATATGTACTGATCAGCACTACACACCAATTCTACATTCATGGAGTGATAGTTCTTATGATTCCTATACACCTGTTCATTCACTCTTGGGGGTATAAGAGCCGTGTGGGTTCCATCAATGGCACCTATCACATGGGGGATATTAGCGAAGGCATAGAATCCAGATTTGATAGCGGTGAGTTCAGCCCTTTGGGGAAAGTGGACATAAGTTTGCAAGTAATGAACGAAGGCATCCAGGAATTTGGACAGGATGAGGCTGAACATTGGCTGTAAGATCCCTGCAGCCATGCCCACTGTCACCTGAAATGAGCCCGTGGCCAAAAAATGTACCACAGATAGCACTTGCACAGTAGTAGGGATGGCATGCTGATTCCAATTGGCCAGCTTCAGAACAGGATCCATTAATGCACAAAGGTCATAGATTGTAGCTCTAGTGAGTCGGTAGGTGATAATGATGTGATGTTCCGCCATAGTGTCCAGATCTACCAGGGGTCTGTAAACAGATGGGGCCCTCCCTCGCCGCATGGGTCTGTACCTATGGGGGAGGAAAGAACACATTCTGAGTGTCAACATACACTTGCATCACATGATGTCACTGTACTTTTCAAAATGCGTCACATAGGTAACACACAAACGGAAAGAATGAGGTACACCATCAGGCAAATGTGTGCTGAGGTTTCTCTGTCATAATGTCATCACAGTGTGGACACACTTCCAACCAAGGGTACATGTGGGGATCATAGAACCATGTGAGCAAACAACAAAGGGGAGAGAGAATGGAGCCATGGCTGAGGCCCTCGTCCAGGCTATGGAGACGTGGTGGAAGCAAAATGGCAGCCTCCTGCCATCCAAGTATGACAGAGTGGAAGTGACTTCATTCTGCTGGCGTTAGTCATCATGGCGGATGGCGGTGTTCACCACTGTGCACCTGATCATTGGATTACATGGTTGTCAATGGGGAACCTTGGCTAATCATGATCGCCGTCGGCGGTGATGGTGCACACCGCTGCAGTATCTACCGCCATTTTGTCAGACCCTTGACACTTGACTCCTGAATCAGGTGAAGGGTAGTACTCCACTGAGTGTGCCGCTGTGCCCTGACTCTGGTCCCTGAGATGACGCGTGTTACAGGGGAATGGGCCCTGGCCTTCACAGTGGAGGAGTTGGAGAAGCTGGTGGACGGGGTCCTACCCGTGTATGCGAAGTTGTATTGTCGACCAGAGGAGCAGGTGAGTTGCCATCTGTCAAGCATAGATGTGTGTGATTGTGGCGGATGCCTGTATGCTTGTGTGTTCGATGTGTGACTGCCCAGCCGTAGGTTGTCTGGCACGTTCTGCCTTTAATTTGTCCAAATGCATGTCAACACTGGCCATTCAATATGGAACGGCATGGAATATGTATACTGGCACCCACACTGACGTCTGTTTCTTTGCTCTGTGTGTCCCATGCAGGTCAGCGCTCATCAAAAGAAAGGCCTGTGGCAAGCCATTGCCAAGGGACTGCAGACCTACAACCAGCGGAGCACCCACTGCAGGAAGCAGTGGGAGGACCTGAGGTGCTGGGCCAAGAAGACCGGAGAGGCCCAGCCGCGGAAGGCCTCCCAACGAGCAAGGGGTGCCTGTCAGACCCTGACCCCCTAATGACACTCATTCTGGCGTGGGCCTATTCGGATTTGGATGGGCGATTGAAGGCAGCACAGCAGCCACAAAGAGGTGAGTGAGTACTGTGGGATGCATTGTAGTGCCAGGCACTTAGACAGGTGTTTCCCTGCAGTCCTGCTCTCCTCCAGGTCCTTGGGATGGTGTAGTAGCTAGTTTTGGCAGGGTCTATTGGTCCATGAGGGGTCCTCTTTTTGTCATCTGGTATTCATTGTGGCATTATGGACTTGTAAGTGCATTGGCTGGGCATGGTCTCTCCTGGGTGTACTTCACACAGTGTATCAGGGTTGTGTTTCATGAGGGTAATATGGTGTATTCTTGGGTCATGCCCACTAGTCAGGGGCACATTCATAATGTATGTTGTTTTTGCTGAGGGTACGTGCCTGACTTGGGTGGGAGTGTTTGTGACCCAAAATGTACATATATTAAATATAAAAGTCAACGTTACATACGCTGTGTGTGGTAGTGCTATTTTTTCCTCAACTGTGCTCATTTGCACATAACAGCTGCTCGGTTGTGTTATGTCCTTTTATTTCATATGTTTTCTATTAGACAGTGCGCATTCATTTTGCTGCCTCAAAACAGCACTGACTTCAGAACCAAAAATAGAGTCAAATAGCATCACAAGTAAATGCACCTTTGTACAAATTACCACAGCAAAAAAAGTATTAATCTGATATTTTAAGCAATACGGTTCTTAAATGTCCACCTTCTTAAGCCGGGATAGCGAGGATGTGATATCACAAAAACAGGAGGAGATAAAGATTCTTTGGGCCATCTGGGCCACAAGGACGCCGCTTCTTCCTCAAATTAGCAGCCGCAGATACGGGAAGAAAAGAAGTGCATCTGATTGTAAGGGTTAATTTTTACTCTAGTAATGAGCATTTTTGAGCAGTACCTTCTGTGACTGGTCTATAAAGTGAACGCCTGGCCAAAGGTTCACGAACGTATTTGGGAGCAACACTGACATTAAAGTACATGTTATGATATATATTAAACGCCAAGAAATTGAAAAGCAACACACCATGGCCCACACAATTATATTTTGTAAGTTTGTGCCGCCTTTGTGTAAAAAAATGACGCAAATGCGGCGCAAAAAACGTATAAATAAGGGCCCATGTATTTTAGCTCCGTATTATGCTTTGGCAACTACTTTTATTTCCATATTAAATGCTGTTGATTTTGAAATCTATGTCGAAATCCTTCAAAAACAAAGTGAAAGTACGCTTTTCTGCGATAATAAACATACATGTAGACAGCCATTTTCGATCTATTTAAAGATATGCTTTGACGAAGCTTAAATTGCCACGTTGTGGTACATTTTGTACTTTTTTGGTATCTTGCAGTTCATTTTTCCGCTTTGTACATTACATGGAATGTGAACTGTTTTTTTTAAATTGTCAGTTGATATAGCCCAATGGGTTTGTTAAACAATTTTTAGGTTTAGCGTAAGCATACGGCCTCTTTCATACTTTTAAGTATACTTCTTCTGTGGGCTTAAAGCCATTTAATTTGCTAATTTCAGTGTCATTTAAAATCCTTCCTTGCTTGTGGTCAGTGATGCCTCTTTGTCCCTCCTTTTTCTCTTTGGAACAGGGATGAGCTACTGTAGAATTGTGCTTTGTCCTGTTTATCTCTTCTTTAGGGCACCTTTTCTTCTTTGTTTCCTGCTCGTGTTCGGTGAAGTTTCCCTTTACATTTGCATGCTCACTTGTTTATTTAATTACTTGTTTTCACTTTGCAATGCTAAGGTGGCTCACACTCGACCCGAAGGTATTGGAGACTTTACATGAGTACCATCTACATTACACAAGGACATTTTCATTTTTTGTAGGCATGGGGAGATTAAGTGATGTTGAGCTGATGCCCGGGCCCTCAGTTCCAAAGTTGGCAGCTCTAGTTATTGCGCCACACCTTCTTCCTGTTCTACCAGGTTTCCGTGGAGCGCATGAGGCATTCCAGTTCCATTAATTGTAGCAACGTGGCATGCTGCGCCTTATGTTTCTGTATGGTGGCCATGTTTTTTTTTGTTCTGAGGCATTCCAGTTCCTTTAATTGTTATAGCACGGAACACCGCTCTTTATGTTTACATATGATGGCCGCGCCTTTCTTTCATTCTGAGGCATTCCAGTTCCTTTATTTGTTGCGGCATGCTGCGTTTTTATTTTTACATACGGCTGCCGCGCCTTTCTTTTGTTCTGCATGCTCTTTACAATAGAGTCAAAGCAAATGAGTAACACGTGGATACCCAAAGTATTACACTAGGAAGAGTGCGTGATGAGATGCCTCTCAGGAGGTGGAAATACCCACAACTCTAAGGCAGCAGTTGTTGTTTCAACATATCTTCCAGTATTTATTTTAGGCATGACTGCCCCTATTTCCACACAAGGAAAATATTAACATTAAACTGTTGGTAAAGTCTACAAGCAACAAGTTCAGCAGAGAGAAATCGGTTAAGATCAATAGGTGCATTGTGGGAAACCGTTCTGTGAACCCCTTTCAGCTTGCAAATGTGCTGAGCAGAAAATGTTGCATTAATAGACATTTAAACATCGGTGCAAATAACATGTATGTGTGTGTGTTAATGGGGGAGCATCTATACTTAATAATGCATCCGCAGAGTCACTCTTTCTGCCTGCCAAAGGTCACACCAGGATCACGCCAGCTGACCTAAAACTTCAGGAATAGTAAGAGAAACCATTCTTGGTGTTAACTTTTCTAGCAGAATTGTTCGTTTTACCCTCATGCAAGATCATTTGCCACGTATCCCAAACCCAAGGGTTTTAACTTGCGTTTAATTTGGCTTTTTCTTTCGCAGACAAAATGCATAAATTCCAAGCAGCTGTTATGAGAAACGGTGCAACCAACACATCACCACAGTAGTCCCATTCAGGAGCCCATAACATTCCTCCATGCCACCAGCTAAACCTACATACATTTCCTCTTTACCCAAAAGCCTCAAACCCAGCAAAAAAGGCTTGAGCTAACTGTAGCTAGGACAGCAAAACACCAACCAACCCAACAATAGCATCCATGAAGAGGATGCTGTCACAGCCATACAAGTGCACACTACTTTTTAAGTTGTTCTCTAAAGTTATAGTCAGGGCCACTGGAGTTATGTGGCAGGGTTGAGTAAACTATGCTGCAAGAAAAGGCAACTAATGCGTCATTATACGGTACATTTTGTGATAATATTTATTAATTATTTAGTCATTTTTAGGTCGAGCAGATAGAGGAAGAAGGTAAATAGAAGTGCTTTAGTTATATGCAGGGGGTCTGGAATTATGTGTCAGGAAAGGACCCAATTATAAGGCATGGTTGACCAATTTATATGACAAGAAAAGTCCAATTAGGAATTTACAATGCAAATAGCTCTAACTCTTTCAAATGCGAGACCTATTGCTTTGCAAATGCTTGTTTGCAATGCATTGAAATTCAACATTCCAACCTGCTTCTCAGTTTACTCACGCTCATTAAGAAACGCTTGTAGGAAGGTGTTTCGTAGAAAGTGTTCAGGGTCAGGAGGGGAGGGGTGTTTGGGTTAGTTGATGAGTGCCGATGGATTTTCAATAAGGTTTTAGGGTCTGTGCAAAGAAAGTGATTATTATGGCTGAGCGGATGCTATTATGTTACCTTGTGGATGGCGGTAGTGAATCGCACACGACGTATCATGCTTTAACGATCACTCCTTACCCTACTGTCCATGATGTACCACAATATTGACATTATGGGGAATATTCAGTAAGTAAATATTGATATATGGTATCACCGTTTTTCTCTCTTATGACTGTAAGAATACAGAAAGAAAAACGCCAATAAAGACAAATTGGAGAAACGAAATGCTTGTAAGAGAACATAACAGAAGTCGCCGGGGGAAAACGGGTTTTTGCAAAGTCAGAAGGACTGCCTTGCAATCTTAGTCCCGAGTAAAACATTACAAATGCCTGAAGATGTGTAAAACAACATTTAAAAAAATGCTTTCTGTTCACCATACATCTGTGAAATGAAGCTTTTAATGTGTGATGACTTAGAGTAGTTTAGGGATGTAAGATAGCCCCCACTTCATTGGTTTGCTAGCAATCAATATTAGGTGGAAGGATACACAAAACAAGCCAAGGCATGAGGAGACAGCGCACTACTCCCCTGGGAGAAGCCAAAGTCCGTTTATTATAAGGATTGATAACAATACATCAGCAGGCAGCTGTGCTGTCAAGCCAGACCTTCCCTAGAGTCTCCAAGGAACGTGATAGCAAAAGAATACAGGGTTAGTCAGCTCTAGATACATGCATATGCAACTCAAGACTTAATGAACACCGATCAGGAATTATTTAACAAGCTGTGATCTCTGTGAAGAGCCAGCGTTTTTAGGGGCATATTTATACTCTCTTTGCGCCGAATGTGCGTCAAAATTTTTGACGCACAATCGGCGCAAACCCTGCCCCATATTTGTACTTTGACGTCCGACCCCGCGGGCGTCAATGTTCCACCATGTGCGTCATTTTTTGGAAGGGGGAACCAGCCTTGCGTTAATTATATGCAAGGTAGGCATTCCCTTCCAAAAAATTACTTTAAGGCCTGTGCGCCTTATTTATACTGTGACGTCATTTTGACGCACAGGAGGGGGCAGGCCTTAAAAAACGGCGCCCAGCCTGATGGGCGCCGTTTTTTAATGCCTGGGTCAGGGCAGGCGTTAAGGGACCTGTGGGCTCAGAAAGAGCCCAGAGGTGCCCTCCCATGCCCCCAGGGACACCCCCTGCCACCCTTGCCCACCCCAGGAGGACACCCAAGAATGGAGGGACCCATCCCAGGGAAGTTAAGGTTAGTTCAGGTAAGTTTTTTTTCCGTATTTTTTTTGTGGCATAGGGGGGCCTGATTTGTGCCCCACTACATGCCACTATGCCTAATGACCATGCCCAGGGGACATAAGTCCCCTGGGCATGGCCATTGGGCAAGGGGGCATGACTCCTGTCTTTGATAAGACAGGAGTCATTTCAATGGGGGTTGGGCATCAAAACAAATGGCGCAAATCGGGTTGAGGCCTGAATTTTGCCTCAGACCTTACTTGCCCCATTTTTTGATGCCCAAGCTCCATTTTCCCCTACGCCGGTGCAGCCTGGTGTGAGTCATTTTTTTTTACGCACACCAGTCCGCAGCGCCGGCTAATGTCATTCAATAAATAAGGCGCCCGCATGGCGCTTTGGAATGGCGTTAGCCGTCGGTAAAATTTTTGACGCACAACTGCGTTGGCGCAGTTGTGCGTCAAAAAGTATAAATATGGGCCTTAGTCTTTACAGTAAAGTACCGTTACAGTCTCCCTCGAGAAGAGCTTTGCTACAGTGAGAATCCACACATTTGAAGGCTAGGGTGCAGAATTATTCGTACCTAAGAAAGAAATGCGAGCAGCAAGTTAAATAATGTGGCACGTCTTGTATCAACGTGTCAGCCATTTTTGTTTCCACTCGAAAAGTTTGGACAAAAAAGACAAATTATTTTTTAGGAAATGACATTTATTTTCTTACCATCAATCAAACATACTTTTGCAAAACTGTATTTGAAGTTCATAAATTCCTTTTATGAATCCTAAATTAATTGTTTCATCTGTTTAGTAGCACTGTGGGTCCATTTACAACTGGAAGACGGGTGTCCATCGCTATGGGCCTGGTTACGACCTTGGCGGAGGGGACTGCTTCGTCCCTAATGTGACGGATATCCTGTCTGCCGTGTTACAAGTCCCATAGGATACAATGGAACTTGTAATACGGCGGGGGGGATATCCGTCACATTTGGGACGGAGTAATCCCCTCCGCCAAGGTCATAATCAGGCCCTATGTGTGGAACTTTGGGCCGCGGGTAGGCTCTGGTGGGTCCAGTGCTTTGTTTTAGAATGGTACACATTAAACCAGGCTGTGGCAAACATGAATACAAACCACATTGTATAAAACAAAAAGAGTACTTCACATGTGGCAAAAGGTTTGTCTATGTCTATTAACTTCTCCTGCGCTTGCACACTAGCAAGAGAGTGCTTTCTCAGGGCACAAGTCCACTTCAGCAATAAGGCAACGAACAGCACAACTGCAGAACTGGCTGGAAGTGGGCGGGGTTACATATTCACTCACAGTGTGCCTTTTTCACCAGGGTAATGTTATCTCTTTAAATTATGTATCCCACTTTGGTTCATGAACTGGTATAAGATGGGGAATCTTGTGTGTAAGGGTCTCCCGCTACACTGAGACATTTACCCACTGCCTTGTATCTGAACTGATTGATAGAATTTGCACGCAGTAAGCGCTAAAATAACCAATGCAGCTCGTTACTAGGGGTTTTATTTTGAAATCAATATTTTACTGCCTGTTTTAGATTATTGGGAGTAAATAATGCAAGTAACTCTAGGCATATATTTTTCCTTAGAAGCAGCCTTCAGTTCAAGTGGCAGAGCACGCCCTTGTTAAACCATGCTGTTGTTCCTGTAATAGCAGGGCTCTCCCTTGTTATGTGATGATGGTGTTGCTGTAATAGCAGGGCACTCCCTTGTTATGCGATGAGGTGGTTGCTGTAATAGCAGGGCACTCCCTTGTTATGTGATGATGGTGTTGCTGTAATAGCAGTGCACCCCCTTGTTATGTGATGATGTTGTTCCTGTAATAGCAGGGCACTCCCTTGTTATGCGATGAAGTGGTTGCTGTAATAGCAGGGAACTCCCTTGTTATTTGATGAGGTGATTGCTGTAATAGCAGGGCTCTCCCTTGTTATGTGATGATGTGGTTGCTGTAATAGCAGGGCACTCCCTTGTTATGTGATGGGGTGGTTGCTGTAATAGCAGAGCATTCCCTTGTTATGCGATGAGGTTGTTGCTGTAATAGCAGGGCACTCCTTTGTTATGTGATGATGGTGTTGCTGTAATAGCAGGGCACCCCCTTGTTATGTGATGATGTTGTTCCTGTAATAGCAGGGCACTCCCTTGTTATGCGATGAAGTGGTTGCTGTAATAGCAGGGCACTCCCTTGTTATGTGATGAGGTGATTGCTGTAATAGCAGGGCTCTCCCTTGTTATGTGATGATGTGGTTGCTGTAATAGCAGGGCACCCCCTTGTTATGTGATGATGGTGGTTGCTGTAACAGCAGGGCACTCCCTTGTTATGAGATGAGGTGGTTGCTCTAATAGCAGTGCACCCCCTTGTTATGCGATGAGGTGGTTGCTGTAATAGCAGGGCACTCCCTTTTTATGTGATAATGTGGTTGCTGTAATAGCAGGGCACTCCCTTGTTATGCGATGAGGTGGTTGCTGTAACAGCAGGGCACTCCCTTGTTATGTGATGATGGTGTTGCTGTAATAGCAGAACACAACCCCTTGCTATGCGATGAGGTGGTTGCTGTAATAGCAGGGCACTCCCTTTTTATGTGATGATGTGGTTGCTGTAATAGCAGGGCACTCCCTTGTTATGTGATGATGTGGTTGCTGTAATAGCAGGGCACTCCCTTGTTATGCGATGATGTGGTTGCTGTAATAGCAGGGCACTCCCTTGTTATGCGATGATGTGGTTGCTGTAATAGCAGGGCACTCCCTTGCCATGTAGCCCTCTCGTTGCTGTAATAGAAGAGCATGCCCTTGCTATATTATGCTATTGCTGCTGTAATAGCACCCCACTGTCTTATTGGGTTATGCTGTTGCTCCTCTAATAGTAGAGGTTTGTTTGCTTGGGGGTGCCCTAAGCCTAACCTATGAAGGAAAAAAGGTACGGAGTAAAGCAAACCTCTATGTAGGAAAAGCTGACACTCTTTGTTGAACAGGGGCCCGGCCATTATGGTGAAAAAAACAGATTTCCGGTTGCATAGATAGAAACTCCCTGAGCCAGAGCTAAAAGTTGCATATTTGCAATAAAACAGGCAAGGTGTTTTGAAAACATATCTTTTATCAAAGCTAGACTTCACAATACTGGAGTTGATAATAATGTTTGTTCGACTTCCTCTAGGGCATCTGGTAATAATCAGGAGGCTGTTCTCGGGATGCCGCCACCGCTTGTGCTTCCACAGTGACCACTATGGAAGTACCATGTTGCAGCCTCACATCTCATGTGTGATCCAAGGAGATCACTGATATTTTCTTCATTCCTCAGCATCTGGAAAAAGTACCGTCCTGGGATAGGCCTGGAGTGCAAAAGCCTGCTAGTCACACTTGTCCTTGTGCAAATGTCAAACCTGTGTCTGAGAGTATACCTTTCATAGGTTTTGTAGAGTTTTGATCCATTGTAAAACCTTTTGAAAATAGGGTTTTGTCTGTTGTTAACATTTTCAGGAAATTCCCTCAACTGCAAAGTCATCTAGATCACTCATGGAGATAATGTCGTGTTTCCGGGAATCATATGAGTCTGTATCAATGCTGTAAGGGCTAGAACTGTAAGAGTTACAGACTGTCTCGATATAGGGATGTTTCTCTAGAAAGTCCCTTGATTCAATATCTCGACTCCAGGTATCTCCCTTTTCTGTCTTTGCCTGCTCCTGCATTAGTACAGCAGGGGACGATAGCTGAGACGAGGACCTTGCAGGTGGCGGGGAGGTGACTGACATTGGGATGAAGCTGGGATACAGTACATAAGGACTGTTCAGGACTTCCATGGACGAAGCTTGAGTGAAATTGCCGTCAGACGATGGAACAGAAACTTGAATGTATTTACCGGTTTCAGGGTCATAAAATGTCTTTATTTGGACCTGAACTGGTACATCCACCACAAAGTATTGACCCGAATCTGGATCTTGAAGAAGTTTTCGTTGAGTAACAGGGAACTGGGATGCAGGAGTTAGTGACTTTGCACCCTCATCCCTCGTGCTTGGGTCTTTTTCTGGTGACTCTGATGTGCAATGGGCCAGTGCTGGCACAGAACTTGTCAAACTTGAGTGAGATGGAGCCATTGGAGAGGGCACTGTTAAGACTGGCTCAGTACCATCAATGTGTGTCTTCTTCTGTTGTGCATCACTCTTGCGCCTCTTACTGGCAAGCCTCTTTGCACGTCTCAGTGCTTTCTCTGTTTTAGGTGGGACTGTTGGTGGCTTTGCTGTCATCTTGTCGCTGTTTTGCAAAATATGAGGTTGTTCCCTTCCTTCCATAGTGCCTTCATCATGGTTGAATATCATGGTTTTGCAATCCTCTTCAGCTATTTCTTCTAACGTTTCTTTCATTCTGTCTGGTTCTGAATCAACTTTCAGGGGCTCTTCTTTACAAGCAGGACTTGAAAGGCACTCAGGAGCAGACTTGGCTGTAGTGCAACCTATGCTTGAAGTATTCTCTGATACATTACCTGTCTCTAAAGAATACATGATTGTTTCAGACATTGGGGTTGTTACAGTAGAGTATGCAATATCCTCTGGATAGTCATTTGAATCAACAAAATGTGGTAAATCCTCTGAAGCTGCACTTTCAGGAGAATTAAGGCAATCCTCAAAATCTGGGCTGATTACAGGGGATGCCATGACTTCAGTGTTCATTGCATTCTTCACGTTGGACCCACACCTGTTTGACACTGCATTCTCTGTTAAAGCTTCTATCCTGTACTCTGACTCAGAACTTGGTGCCGAATAAAACAACCCCTCTTCTAGGCTTGTTGAGGACTCCAAGGAGGTGCTCCTGGCATGTATGAATGCAGGGGTTTCCCTAGTTATGGGCCTGCCTTCAGACTCCTTGTTTTTGCCAGTCCTGCTAAATAAATGGCCATTATCAAGATCATCATCTAGCAATCTGGGCAGTGAATAACATCGGCTGTCCTGCATTAGAGGGCAGATGGTTTCTGATTCTGGCTGTGAAAGTTGCTTCATGATCCTTCTAAAGGCTGACCCCAGACCATAGCCATTCATTTTTTTAGGAACTGACTTTTGGAACTTTTGATTTGTGTTGAGATCTAGTGGTTTCTCTCGAATGTTCTTTGTGTCTTTGAGCTCTCTCAGTGTCAGCCTTTCCTTGGCCGATTGCAATCCTCCGTCCCACTGGCAGCTGAACAAGCACTCTTCAGAAAAACTCCTGGGCAGTGGAAGCTTCACTGCTTTTGTGACTGATGAGGACTTGCCCCGGTTGTCTTTAATTGTGAAGAGATTGGGCTTAAACCATCCTGAGTTTGCAGAGTTAGCCCTACGCCTTTCAGGCAAATGCTCTCTTGTGTTATTGTTCTCTTCAGGTTGCTTTACAAGGCTGTCGTTCACTTCCCTTCGGCTTTCTCTTGTGGGTCCTCTACTCCTCTCCTCTGACTCAGGATTACAAGCACTTAAGGAGTAGTACTGAAGTTCATCTTTGCTCACCTCTTTATTTGTTGCAGCACTTTCAAGTATATCCTTAGCATGCTTCTCATTAGCATCCAACTTTTCCATTGCTCTGGGGATCTGTTCATCTAGTGGGTGTTCTTCAAAGCATAAGTAAGGAGATTTTGAAGTCGTTGCCATTTTGCTGTCTTTCTCATCTTTACTCTGCATCAAAGGTGCCTTTTCTTCACTGTAAGATGAGATTCCTTTTAGTGAGAGAGGATCAGATGTTAAATTTCGGGGCAGACAAGTAATTTCCCTCTCAACACTTATTTGAGGTTTATAATTTTGTACCTTGCAGTGGGGTAACGTATGCTCATCTGTGTTCTGGATTTCATTGAGTCTGTGTGTAAAGGCATTCTCATCATGATAAAGATGAAGAGATTGACATATTTTTTGTTGTTGGTGATCACCCACTGCGTTTTGCTTTTCATTCCTTGTTATTTGCTCAGTGTGTCCTTCTTCAGTTCGTGTAATGTCAACCACTGACTGTTGACCAGTTTGAGGAATTTCATTATCTTGAATAGTTTGCGGAGAGCTTAAAGTGAGATAATTATCTGCTAAATGTCCACTGAATTCAACGTCATTGTCATTTTTAATGCTTCTTAAATTTTGTTCAACAAATAGATAGGAGAGTTTTTTCTTCCTTGTGGGCACCTTAAGACTTACTTCCTGGTAATCACACTTAAGGCTCATTAAAGTATCTACTTTCATCTTTTTACCTTCAGATGTTCCATTATCAATTTCATTTTCTAAATGGTCTTCCTCTATCTTTGTTTCTTTCTCTTCTGTTTCTTTTTCCATATTCTCCCATAGGATTTTTTCGTCTTCTAAATTCTGAACCTTAATGACCCCCATATCAGTGCCCTCCTCTCGCTCTTTTTCAGTATCATGTTTGTTTATTACATTTTTATTCTTCTCCACCCTACCAAGATTTTCCATTGTGATCTTCTTCTCAAGATCCTCTTCTTCGAATTTCTCAGTCTCAACCTTCTTTTTCTCAGTCGACTTCTTTTCTGGCTTCTGCATCTCCAATTTCACATTCTCACCAGTTTTCATCTCACGTTTTTGCAACTCCTCCTGTATCCCCACCCTATTTAACTTATCCCTCTCTAGTTTCTCCTTCATTTCTCTATCCTGCTTCTCGGTATCTAGTTTCTGTGTATCAATCTTCTTTATCCTATCCCTCTCCAGCTTATCACTCTCCATTTTCTCTAGCTTCCCCCATTCCAGATTCTCAGTCTCCAGCTTCTTCTTCTGAATCTTTTCCATCATCTCCCTCTCTTGCTTTTCCATATCCAGCTTTTCCCTCTCTAGCTTCACCCCCTGTAGCTTCTCCTTCTCAACCATATCCTTCTTTTCTATCGCCACCTTTTTTTCCTCCAGGCTCTCCTTCTCCAGCTGGCCATTCCGTATCCCTCCGCTCAACAACTTCTCATTTTTAGTCTTTTCACTCTTCAGTTTATCCCTCTCCAGTCTATCCCATTCAAGTTTTTCCTTCTCCAGCTCAGTTTTTTCTTCATTTTTGTCCATCATTTCCCTCTTTAGCTTCTCCATCTCTAGTTTCTCCCTCTCCAGCTTCTGCATCGCTGCAGTCTTAGCTGCCATGTCCCTCTCCAGCTTTTCTACCTCTAGCTTCTTCAATTCCATCTTTTCTTTCTCAATCCTCTCCATCTTCTCTTTCCCCAGTTTCTCCTGCTCAAATTTTTCCTTGTCTAGCTTCTCTCTCTGAAGTTTCTCCTCCTTCAGCTTAAGAGTCTGTCTATCAATCTTCTCCTTCTTCTCCCTCTCCTCTCTGGCCTTCTTCAGTGCTGCTCTTTCTACCTTCTCCTTTTCAATTTTCTCCATCATATCCCTTTCCAGTTTACCCTTCTTGACTTTCTGTTTCTCCAGAGTCTCTCTTTCTAGGTTCCCTGTCTCACTCTTTTCCATCTCCTTCTCTAGATTGTCCTTTTCCAATTTCTCAATTTCCAGCTTCTTCCTCTCAAGTGTCTCCCTTTCCAGTTTCTCTGTCTCAAAGTTAACTATCTTTTGTTTTTTCCTCTCAAGCCTCTCCCCCTCCTGTGCCTCTTTCTCGAGCTCCTCCTTCTTGAGCTTCTCTATCTGTTCCCTCTCCAGCTTCTCTCTCTGCAGTTTCTCCATCTCCATTTTTTCTCTCTCCAGCTTCCTCATCTCCTGCTTTCCTTTTTCAATCTTTTCTAGTGACTCCTCCAAATTCTCCTTTTCCATCTTCTCCTTCTCCTGCCTCTTCATCTCCAACATCTCCTGTTCATATTTTGCTCTCTCTAGATTTTCTCTCTCTAGCTTCTGTGCCTCAAGCATTTCCCACTCAATCTTCTCTTTTGCAAGTTTTTCCATCTTCTCCTTTTCTAAATAATCTCTATGTAGCTTTTTCCCCTCAGCCTTCTCCCTCTCTATCTTCTCCATTTTCTCTCTCTCCAGTCTATCTTTTTCCAGCTTCACTTTCTCTTTTCTCTCCTGCTCAAGCTTTTCTTTTGCAATCTTCTCTATTTTCTCCCTCTCTAAGTTCATCCTCTGTTGCTTTTCCCTCTCCATCTTCTCCTTCTTAATCATCTCTATCTTCTCCCTTTCCAGTGTTTCCCTTTCAAGCTTCTCCTTCTCAACTCTTTCCTTCTCAATCTTCTCCCTTCTAATTTTCTCTCTTTCCTGCTTTTCATTTTGCTCCTTTTCAATCTTTTCCCTTATATGTCTTTCCCTCTCCTGCCTCTCTAACTTCTTTTTCTCCCTCTTCTCCCTCTCACTCTTTTCCCATTCTAACCTCCTCTTCTCTGAGTTGTCCCTTTCCAGTTTTTCTTTTTCCTGCCTCTCCCTCTCTTGCTTCTCCTTCTCCAGTTTTTCTTTCTCCAAGTTCTCCCTCTCTTGCTTCTCCCTCTCTAGCCTCTCCCTCTCAAGTTTCTCTCTCTCTAGTTTCTCCTTCTCTAGCTTCTCACTCTCTCGTTTCTCGGTCTCTACCCTCTCAATCTCCAATTTCCTTCTCTCTTGCTTCTCCCTTTTCAGTGCCTCCCTCTCTAGATTGCCACAATCCAGCATTCCCTTTTCCATGTAGTTGGGCACATCTCCAGCCCCCTTCTTTTTCTTTTCTGCCTTTCCATTGTCTTTCTTTCCAGTTTCTACCTTATCATTTTCCAGCCTCCCATTTTCCCTATTGCTGTTTTGTTCATCTGGTATTTTTAAGAGAGGAGAGGTACTGTAAGTGCTTTTTACACGTTTACGAACATCCTTAAGATTAAACAGCAAACTTGAAGCCTTGGACCTATAATTGTCCCTTGATATATCAACAGAACTTCTTGTCTCATGTTCTCTCATTGCTAATATATCTCCAGGAGGGGGAGTTATAAGTTCTAGGTCATCTTCTAGTGCTTCAATGATATGTCTCCGTCGTATAATTGGTGTCAACAGTTTTGTGATATTAAATGAGGGGCTAGTCGTTCGAGGTTGACATTCTTGCTTTGTCACTTGTATGGTTTCTGCAAAAGGAGCGTTTGTGGTTGCTGGTTTGTGAGACACCCATACATTCTCTTTGGTTTTAGCATTCTCATTTAAATTGTCTTGCTGTACTCTCTGTTTTACCTTTCCTTGCCTCCATGGTGGATTTTTGTTTCCAAGTTCATATTTTTCTTCTGGCTTTAAATAAATGCCCTTAGATGGAACTTTATGGGGAGTAGAGGTTGATGCACTTGAATCATTTTCAACAATATGGTCTTGTCTTTGTACTCTGGTCCTATTTCTAAAAGAAGGTGATGACATGTGTTCCTTTGGGATTGCAGTGTTCCATGGAAAGTCTGTTTTGATTTTGCTTGAGGATGGTAACAAAGATGATGGTGATGCTACAATTCTGGAGGCATCCTCTTCTTGGTGTGAACTTGTGCTACTAATGCTGCACAGTGTTGATAATGGTGCATTTGTTTTCATCAAGCAGTCCTCATTCTGAATGTCCAGCACTGTCCTTTTGAAATTGGTTGTTGACTTCAAACACACATCGGTGTGGCTCCCCACTTCTCTATTTAGCAGGTTGTTTTGGTTGTTTTTGGATCCAGAAGATAAATCCCCCAGCCTTTCTGTGCTATCCCTCTCCTGCATTGGGAAAAATGCTCTTCTGTCCTTTGGCAACAATGGTAAAGGTGTCTCAATTAAGACTTTTTTCTGCCTTGCATCTAGAGCATGGCATCTTACCGCGTCAAATAAAGGGGGCGATGATGCATGTTCTCCCTCATTGTTCTTAACTGTCTTTGCACAGATGGATGGGGATCTTCCACCTGATAATGAGGACTCAGTCTTCATACAGACCCATTTTTCATTGTTATAAGCAACATTCATTTTAATTCCTGGATCTGAAACTGCTTTCACTGGTAACTCATGTTGTTGGGTTATTATACTGCTGCTTAACAGTGACTGTGAAGGCGAAGACATCTCCAAGGGAAGTCCATGCTCTTGGTTCCTAGCTGTGTGTTTTTGACTGAGTGTGCACAGTACTGGTAAGGATGGAGCCTCTACAATGGTCTCTTCCTGCTGCCCCTTATTGACCTCACTGTTACTTGGTGGTGAGGCTTGATGAGACTCCACCAAAATACCCTTCTCTGAGGTTTTGGCCATAGTGCTATAAAGTGATGTGGATAACACTGTTACAGAAGTGGAAGAATCCGTATGAAGGTCTTCCCCCTGGTTACTGGTTATGGATCTGTTAGTTGTTGCAGATGCTGGTGTTAAGATTGGAGAAGCTACTGATGGAGCCTTTTTCCCTCTAGCTTTATCAATGGTTCTGTGGTTTGACAAAGTTGATGCTGATAAGGATGGAAGCGCCTCTTCAAAGAGCTCCTTCTTTGGACTCTTGGATGTGGCCTGATCCTTTGAAGTTGATTGCAATGATAAAGAGGATGGGGTCTCTATGGGAAGCTTCTTTACCTTTTTCTTAGTTACAGCACTGTGACTTGATAACAATGATGATGGTGAGGATGATGATGGCGATACTGCTTCTAAACACACCTCCTTATTTTGAAGCATGTCCAAGGTCCTTGGTCTGTGAGAAGGTGATGAAAAATGTGATATTGGATCAGCCTTTTTTAGGTCCTTATTCTGGTCTTTTATTCTTTTTCTGTGTGATTCTTCAAAAATTGATTTGTCGGTGTGTTCGAAAGATTGCAAATGTTCATAGCCTTCGATCACAACTTGTTCAGTTATCCACTCTGCACAGCCTAGTTTATCATCCCTTTCCTTGTGGTGATCACTCCATGTCTTAAAAGCACTGTTCTCACTATGCAAAAAGGTGACTTTAATTGTTGATTCCATCCCTTCCTCAGTCTGATGTTTCAATGGCTTTCTTTGGGTGCTGTCTTGGAGTGACCCTGTGGCTTGTGAAGTTGATGTCTCAGAAGGGCTGAAGCCATCATGAGCAGAGTTCATCCAGTTCTTGGTAATTCTCCTTTTTTGGGCATTGTATTTTTCATTGCGCCAATAATTTTCCTGACATGTATTAGAGAACTCAGGCAGCTCATTCTGGGTGTTCAAAACTGCAGATTGTTCTGGGTCACCCACAGGTGGGACTTTACTTTTTTGGGAGCTTTTTCGATGAGACAATTGAGTTCCAGGTGCAGGACACTCATTTTCAATATTGTCAAATGTCCTAATTAAGGAGGATACTTTAGACCTCTGATTGTGTTTCCTCAGGTCAGGCACAGAGAATTCTATGATGCCTGGTTTATTCAGTGTATTTTTCAGGCTCTTTCGTTCCTCCTTAAGACATTTTGGCGTCTGTTGGAATGTGGAAGCCCATTTGCTATGCTCAGTGGCCCTTATGGATAATCTGTTAAGGAAGTTGCTTCTACTGGTGGCATGGTTCAACTGGTTGAGCTTTGTGAACTGCTGGGCCTTGTCTGGTGAACCTATAGGATGCAATCCATTCAGGGCTTCCTCTTCACCCACACAAAGGCTCCTGAAGGCCCGGTCTGTCAGGCAGCTGACCTCACGGTCTGTATCATCCATGACTGAACCACTGCTTGAAGAATCACCTAAGTTATCGATGTGCTTCTTGCGTCTTGGCATACTGAGCCTGGAAGGTGGGCAAGAGGTTCTGTGAAAGTCTAATCTAAAAGCAGATCAAGTTGTATGTGTCCTCTCCTTTAAATTCTTACTCTTGCTGTGACTTCTTCATTCTTGATTTCTCCGGTTACAGTTTGGAATCAGTTTCTAGAAGAAAACAAGGGTACTGTTAGACAGACTATATCATCTTATGCTTCTCTAGATCATTGTATGAAATTTCAAATCAGCAGCTTTGTTACTAAAGGTACAGCTTTTGGTATCTGTTCATGTGGCGCCACTGTAATAGCTACTAACCAAACCCCACCATCTCCACATAGGTTCTAGATGTCGAGGCCCTCACTTATTACAATGCAGTATGATTGCCTCAAAGTAACATTTAAAAAAAAAATCAGTATGTTATAAGTTGCATTATTTTATAAATCGCCTTACAGTTACCCTAGCCAAAGATGTTCAACAACATTTCTTTTACAAGCAGCTACATGATATGCAAAACTGCCCAAAATCTGGGTTCATACAGTCCCAGGAACAAATGATAACTTCGACTGCAAATACGATTGTTGCACATTTCACTGCTTGCGATTCCTTTTGCAGGTTGAGGTAAAGCTAATTATGTGCATCCATAATGTAGGAATATTGCAATGCAATTCACATAATGCTTGGCATTACCACCAGTGAAAGGTTAGTGGTAATTGCATTGAAGAAGTGAAAAAGTGGGCGCTGATGTGGTAAGTGCCCTTATTGCATCATTTTCCAGTGATGAGTGCTTAGAGCCCAATTATTAACTCACTAATTAAGCGAAGGTTAGAGCAACAGCGGTAATTGCATTACCAGCAGCCGATACCATCATGTGTAGAGATTTTCTTTTAATGCTAAGGAATAACTGGAGGTATTTTCATGACCACCTAGTACTGCTGCATCCTCCCTTGGTCAACTTTTAGCTTTTCACACTTTGGAAAGATTTAGGGGCATATTTATACTCTGTTTGCGCCCGATTTGCGTCGGTTTTTTTTACGCAAATCCGACGCAAAACTAACTCCATATTTATACTTTGGCGTTAGACCGTCTAGCGCCAAAGATCTTGGAGTTTGCGTAATTTTTTAGCGTGGACACCTTCCTTGCGTTAATGATATGCAAGGTAGGCGTTCCCTTCTAAAAAATGACTCCGAGGCATGTGCGCCGTATTTATACTCCCGGGCAAAAATGACGCCCGGGAGTGGGCGGGTCAAAAAAAATGACGTCCAGCCGCTTTAGCGTCATTTTTTAGCGCCTGGTCAGGGCAGGCGTTAAGGGACCTGTGGGCTCGGAAGGAGCCCAGAGGTGCCCTCCCATGCCCCCAGGGACACCCCCTGCCACCCTTGCCCACCCCAGGAGGACGCCCAAGGATGGAGGGACCCATCCCAGGGAACTTAAGGTAAGTTCAGGTAAGTATTTTATTTTTATTTTTTTTGTGGCATAGGGGGGCCTGATTTGTGCCCCCCTACATGCCACTATGCCCAATGACCATGCCCAGGGGACAGAAGTCCCCTGGGCATGGCCATTGGGCGAGGGGGCATGACTCCTGTCTTTGCTAAGACAGGAGTCATGTCAATGGAGGGTGGGAGTAAAAAAAAATGGTGCTAATCGGGTTGAGGCAGATTTTTTGCCTCAGACCGACTTGCCCCATTCTTTGACGCCAAGCTCCATTTTCCCCTACGCCGGCGCTGCCTGGTGTGGGTAATTTTTTTTTACGCACACCAGTCAGCTCCGCCGGCTAACGTCATTCCATAAATAAGGCGCCCGCATGGCGCTTTGGAATGGCGTTAGCCGGCGTAAAAATTTTTGATGCACAACTGCGTTGGCGCAGTTGTGCGCCAGAAAGTATAAATATGGCCCTTAGCGTGTTATTGTCGCAGCTCCTGATAATTTCAGCAGGGTCTAAGGGCCAGATGTATCATCACGGCCCTTCGCGATTCGGAAATAGCGTTTTTTAAGAAATCGCTGTTTCCGACTCGCAAAGTGCCATGTATCACATTTGCGATTCGGTAATAGCGATTTCTTAAAAATCGCAATTGCTATTACTGAATCGCAAATTGCGATACCGGACCCATTTGCAGCTATGGGCCTGTTGGCCCATATCTGCAAATTTTTTGCATTGCCATAATTGCGATTTCTGAACCAGAAACCGCAATTTTGGAAATGCAAAACCCCAGGGTGCTGGGGGGCTAAGGCCCCCTCTGCTGCACCCCAAAAAAAAATTGGGGGGACATGTAAGGTGCACACATGCCAAAAGGGCATGTGTGCCTTACATGTACAATTTAAAAATGCATTTTAAATGCATTTTTAAATTTTGCACATGGTTACCACCAAGTTCAACTTGGTGGTAATTAGCGATTCCTAAATGCCCCAATCATATTTAGGAATTGCTTCATACATGTGCTAAGAAATCGCAAATAAGGAATCCTTATTTGCGATTTCTAATTTAGAGAGTCGCAATTTGCGACTCTCTAAAGAGGGTTGCAATTTTAAGGAATCGCTATTTTAGCAATTCCTTAAAATTGCATTCAGAATGTATTTCATACATTCTGAACTGGCATTTTGCATTCACAAACGGGCATTCTCAGCGTTTGCAAATGCAAAATGCTTTCATACGTCTGGCCCTAAATGACTGCTAAAATTTGGAGGTAAAGCCCAGTACAATGGGTAAGTGAGCTTTGATTTTAAGTCCTGATTTAACACAATGAATTTAATAAGTGACGTTATGTCAAATATTCTTTAATTGTGAAAAGCAGCATCACACAAACTCAGCAATTGTGTAGGGAAGTTCGATAAACAGAGAAATTGAGTACATTGCTCTCAGACAGTTATGGCACATAAAACATCAACTACACCCTAATGAGCATATATCAAAAGGGCAGCTTCTTTACAGAAAAGCATTTTTGGAGATCAGTAGCCCGCCAAGTAAACAAATAGAACAAGCATAGAAACGCCATGGGAATACTTCAAATACACACAATGGAAAATTGCCCGACTTGGCACAATACAGTAAGACAATGTAGCCACAAAGGGACCGTTCCACACACCACTGCCGTCATGATACATTACTCACTCTCTGGGAGTGGACGCCGAGCGGACCTGCTCCCGTTTATTTATCCCCATGGCTGTGCCCAGCCTTAGGATGTATGGAATACATAGGCTATCTCACGTAGGGACAGGATAGCTCCCTACATTTGGCCAGGAGCAGAGACTGTTCTTAAATTGTAGCTTTGGCTTCAAGACCTAACTTGGGAATCTTCATCTGCTGGTCTCTCCTCTGTTTGGGGTTTTCAATATTCTCTGTACCTTCTGTTCTCCTGATCTGCCTCATCCACCTCTGAATATCCCGTGTTGGCAGGTGGTTTTGCTGCTAGTGGAGAATGAAGAGTTGCCCACATTGCCCATTGCCTCCTCCCCTAAATCCTCTGTATTCTCATCTAGGGACATGGAACCATGACAGTTTGCGGGTCACTTGTTTTTCGAAGGGTGTCTGGAACTTCCACCCCAGGGTGCCGGTGTCGGATGAGCACTCAGTCTCTGGGTCTTATCAGGTATTACCTGCCATTCCAATTGTACCTCACCTGTTCACTTGTTTGTCTACGCCATTGTTGGATTAAATCTAGAGTCATCGGGCATCATTGAGCCCCCGCAGGATGCTGCCTCGGGATCGCCACCGAAATGTCAGAGCTATGGGAGATCAACTGGTGGTCCATACGTAGAAAGTGATGGAGTCTACACTTTTAATTCTTCACTTTGGGCCACTGCAATTCGTATTGACTTGTTAAGAGTGTCCATAAAGCACTCCACATCCCTGTTAGCTTGGAACCATTGGGGCTTGACCTCTGGTTCTTCATTATTAAGATTTGTAAGAAGTCACTAAACTCAGCCCCTTGAAATGAAGACCTTTTTTCCATGCTAACATCCATTTGTAATGTAAACGTAGCAAATCTATTTTCCAGGAGTGGTCGTATTTTGCCCATATCAGTTGATTTGGTGAGTTCCACCTTAGAAAACTTGAATATGCATCAAATAACACTGATCAGGGAAGCTGCCACAGTGCATGTTAATTTTCATTCAGGATGACCTACACGATTACACAGTTGTGATTGGAGCTCGGCAGCCGGTCCCTCCCATCAGCTAGCAGGCCTGACATATCTGTACCCTGGTCTTCACTGCTTAATCCACTCCCAGGAACCACACCTTCTCCTTTGGATTTTGTTTTGGTTATACTTTGGTGGCCTTGGTGTGCTAGTTCCACAATACCCTGGCTGAAGTACCCTTAGTATGACTATGTCCCATCCCCCGGAGGTGCAATTTCCTCTACGGTCATGGCCTTGGGGCACGCTTCTTGTACAAAAACAGGTGAATGTAGTCCTCAGTGTCCTTCTTAGCCCCTATGTGCTCTGCCTGGGAGCTTTTGGATGTCTCAACAATTAGTCTGGGATAACTAACATCCAGTCTCTACATCGTCTTGCCCGGGTATGTTAGGACATGGCTGTAAACAGATTGAAAAGTGGTTTATGGTTCTCCACAACCCTGAATTATCTTCCATAAATATCAGGTGGAAGTGGTTGGGTGTCCATTTGATGGCCAACAGCTATTGCTTGATTTGTCCATATCTGGTTTCCAGGACCATTGTCGCCCTACTCGTTATTATAACACCTGTCAGACTTAGGGGGTCATTCTAAGTCTGGCGGGCGGCGGAGGCCGCCCGCCAGACTTCCCCCACCAAAATACCGCTCCGCGGTCGAAAAAAGGCCGCCCGCCAGCCCAGGGCAAATCAACCTTCCCACGAGGACGCCGGCTCAGAATTGAGCCGGCGGAGTGGGAAGGTGCGACGGGTGCAGTGGCACCCGTCGCGTATTTCAGTGTCTGCAAAGCAGACACTGAAATACAGAGTGGGGCCCTCTTACGGGGGCCCCTGCAGTGCCCATGCCATAGGCATGGGCACTGCAGGGGCCCCCAGGGGCCCCGCGGCACCCCCTACCGCCATCCTGTTCCTGGCGGGAGACCCGCCAGGAACAGGATGGCGGTAGGGGGTGTCAGAATCCCCATGGCGGCGGAGCGCGCTCCGCCGCCATGGAGGATTCTCAAGGGCAGCGGAAAACCGGTGGGAGACCGACGGTTTTCCAAATCTGACCGCGGCCAAAGCGCCGCGGTCAGAATGCCCTGCGGGGCACCGCCGGCCTGTCGGCGGTGCTCCCGCCGACCCTGGCCCCGGCGGTCTCAGACCGCCGGGGTCAGAATCAGGGCCTTATTTTTGTACTACAACAGTGCCCAAGGCTATGGAGCTTGTGTTCATATTTTGTTCTATATTTTTCTCAGGAGGAAAGTACGCCATTGTTGTGCCATGGAGCAGTTCTCGTTTGATGTTGACACATTCCCAGCGGGTAAGTCAAACGCAAAGGTGGGGAATGCCAATAGGTGCTCGCACATCACCAACAAGTATATCAGCTATAAGATCAGAAAGTAGTCATTAGAGTGAACAATATATTAGTGGGTGCCAGGTTAGCTAGAAACACCTGCCACCACAGGTGTAAGAGGGCCACACACTGAGGAGTGGGTGGTTGCCTGTATAGCAAAAGAAGAATGGCCAGGGCACACCCGTATTGTAGATCCTGATAAAGTTCAGGAATTAAGTAGATATCTGGTCTGGGAAGATGATGTATAGGAATTTATTGTAAATGGAAGTAGGTAGTTCAAATCCCAATCAAAAAAGATTGCGTTGTACAAAATATCCATGTATTCAGAAAGCCAGATGGTAGTAGATGGTCAGAGTTACAATGGGACGATCACATGTAACCAGAAGTCCATATAGCAAAACAGCCGATCACATGTAGCAATAAGTCCATAGAGAAAAACAGCCAACACGTGTTGATTCCCGACGCAACCGGCACGGGTGGTGTCCACCAGCACTTTGAGGCTTATCATGGGCAATATGCATCTCTCCAGCACCATTTGACTACTCCTAAAAGATTTATGACAACCAGCAGTACTCTGTATGGTTCTACCATATATTTATATATGTTCTACACGTCAGAAGCCTTGACAAAGTCTTGAAGACGAAACACGTGTTGGCTGTTTTTCTCTATGGACTTATTGCTACATGTGATCGGCTGTTTTGCTATTTTGACTTCTGGTTACATGTGAATAAATTCCTATACATCATCTTCCCAGACCGGATATCTACTTAATTCCTGAACATTATCGGGATCTACAATACGGGTGTGCCCTGGCCATTCTTCTTTTGACATTCCCAGCGGGTATTGGCCTTTGTTAGGGCCCTCATTGTTTCTGGCAGAATGGCTAAGTTAGGCACTAATCGCACAGAATAATTAGCCATGCCTCGAAAGCTGTTTGCTTCCATCATATTTAGCATGGTGTTTGCTTTCTGGATTGATTTTGACTTGTGTTGGTCCTACTTCAGGCCATCTTTAGAAAATGCATAGCCAAAGAAATTGACCTGGCTCTCGAAAAACAAGCACTTTCACTTATGAAGAGTCAGGCCTTGATCTTTCAGTCTCTGGAGTATCGCTTACAGGCGGTGATGATGCTCATTTAGATTTGTTGAATACATGAGTATTCACACCACAAATTAGTGTGCTGTTCTGCTGTATGGCCAAAACATAACCTTTGGTCCACTAGTATCCACAGTTCTTGGGGATCCTTATTTCAAGGATGCAATAGCCCTCACCCACCTAAGTGGCATGCCTCATCATCCGGTTAGTTCCTTGCTGGGTGTGCGCTGCAATACCCAGCATGCTCCTGGAAACTGGTGCTCTTTGTTGGAGATATTTTTTTCTCCCCCTGGCCCGGTGATTGCCAGAGTTCAGGTCACTACCCTGATTTCAGGTGTTTGTAAGGATAGGTAGCAGATTGGGTAAATGGGTGAATTAAAATAAACTACGGACACTCCCTTACCAAAATGCATTTCAGGCAAAAGAACGTGTGAAGATTAATAACAAGACTGAACAAAAACAAGCGTAGTAATGTCTTTGGTCATGCTCAGTGGGATCTACTGTACGAGGATCACTTATATTAACTAGACTTCCTGAGGTCCGAGATGGCTCAATTTACTTTCCTCTGCCCCTTGAGCCTTTCCTACCCACCACTGGAGTTACCTATATTCCTAGCCACGAATTCCAGGTAGAGACACTGCACTGGCAAAATGCCTCATTGTAATTGGTCTCATAGGATGTGCGGTGGCCTAGCAACAAACACCAAAGACCCTCTAAAATATCACCCATTTGACTCACATCATGTGCTTAGCATCAGGATATGATATAGGCCAGTGATAAATGGGAGAGCATATTATCACGGATGGGTCAGTGAAAAACTGAAAATGGCGACAGTGACGTGGCCTACCTCAATTCTCACAAAGCCTGAAAGGAGTGGCAAAGGAGAGATGAGCTGATTGGCAACGAATAAGGCCCACACGGCTGTGGTGGTGTAATCCGCCAGGGATATTTAGTGAGGCATGAGCAGACAGGAAAGAAGGTGCTTGGGTGCTTCACGGACTGGACAACTATAAACTACTGGAGGCTGTGGCAGCCTTCCCTTCACCTATAACATCTCATGCAATGTGAAGAAACAAGAATTACATCCTCTGCCACAGCCCTATTCAAATGGAACATCTTCAATTAATTATCAAGTACTAGCTTTTCAAACCTGAAAGTTTAAGCACTGCAAAATTAAGTACTGGTTGTATCTACCGGTAAATTAAGCATTTAACCTATTAAAGCCTTGGCTAACAAAGGTCTCAGTAAATAAAAACACGCTGTATTACAACTAAAATCTGTAGTAAATAAGGTATAAAAATTATCATCAGTGAAATAATCTTTGCCATCAATGGGGCATTCAAGAGTACAGTAAAAAAATGAAAGCTGTTTTGCAATACAGCGTTGTGAAAACCATTGAGGGCAGGTAGGAGTTACGGGGCCACAATCATGGTAATTGCGGTTGCTTTCCACTATCACCATGCGCACTGCACTAATTACATCCTTTCTGCACATCTTCATATAACTCTCAGGGTAGCAAGGACGAGGAGTCAAGGGCTTCTCAGAGAGGCATTGTAGGGGACAAAACCTTGGGATGCAATAGTCAACCAATAGACTCAAAAACATATAGCCCAGCCAGGTGCTTATATTTCAGTTAAAAAAAGCACCTCAATGTCACCGCAAAATACAATATTACACAGTTCAACATGGTTCTCAGTTACCTGGTTGTAATCTTCTTTGCCATCTTCACTGAGGCACTACAAGCTTCAGCACTCCCTCCACTCATTAAGAGCTATCAAATCTCTACAGCCCTCAGTGTATAGCATGTGTATAAGCAATGATTAGGCACTGGTGCGGTTCACTCTAACATACCCCACTGACTAAAAGCTAAGGCCCATATTTATACTTTTTGACGCACAACTGCGCCAACGCAGTTGTGCGTCAAAAATGTTACCGCCGGCTAACGCCATTCCAAAGCACCATGCGGGCGCCTTATTTATTGAATGACGTTAGCCGGCGCTACGGACTGGTGTGCGTCAAAACAAATTACTCAAACCAGGCAGTGCCGGCGTAGGGGAAAATGGAGGTTGGGCGTCAAAAAATGGGGCAAGTCAGGTCTGAGGCAAAATTCAGCCCTCAACCCGATTTGCGCCATTTCTTTTGACGCCCAACCCCCATTGAAATGACTCCTGTCTTAGCAAAGACAGGAGTCATGCCCCCTTGCCCAATGGCCATGCCCAGGGGACTTCTGTCCCCTGGGCATGGTCATTGGGCATAGTGGCATGTAGGGGGGCCCAAATCAGGCCCCCCTATGCCACAAAAAAAATACGAAAAAAATACTTACCCCAACTTACCTCTACTTCCCTGGGATGGGTCCCTCCATCCTTGGGTGTCCTCCTGGGGTGGGCAAGGGTGGCAGGGGGTGTCCCTGGGGGCAGGGGAGGGCACCTCTGGGCTCCTTCTGAGCCCACAGGTCCCTTAACGCCTGCCCTGACCCAGGCGTTAAAAAATGGCGCCCATCAGGCTGGGCGCCGTTTTTTAAGGCCTGCCCCCTCCTGTGCGTCAAAATAACGTCACAGTATAAATATGGGACACAGGCCTTAATGTCATTTTTTGGAAGGGAACGCCTACCTTGCATATCATTAACGCAAGGCTGGTTCCCCCTTCCAAAAAATGACGCACATGGTGGAACTTTGACACCCGCGGGGTCGGACGTCAAAGTATAAATATGGGGCAGGGTTTGCGCCGATTGTGCGTCAAAAATTTTGACGCACATTCGACGCAAACAGAGTATAAATATGCCCCTTAATCTATTCAAACAGTTTTCAGCATTTTAATTTCACTCTGGCAGCCTTCTCTCTGTATTTAGTCTCCAATCACAGGCCTTACTTTTATCTTCGTACTGGAGATGCAGGGACATTTTAATAAAAAATTCACACAATGTAACGCAGCAAGCCACTTTGCTGCATTGTGTGAAAAGGGAAGAGCAGGAATGCGCCATATTTACTATTGTATTGCACATTCCTGTCCTGATATATAGCTGGTGCACTTTTGGTTGCCTAGCGCCAACGCAGGCACCCTTGCGTCATATTGCAAGGGTTCCTGTGTTGAATGTGGGGTTGTTGTTTTTTGCAGGAACGGACACCTTTCTACACAACAACAATCATCAGAGGCATTTTCCTCTTTCTATGTGTGCTACAGAATTAGCACACTTAGAATGAGGAAAGAAGAAGAAGAAATAAAGATATTTCTCCTCTTTGAGTCTCTGGTGGGGAGGCGTGCAATTCTGAAGCATTCCCAGGTCTACCAATGTTGGTAAATCTGAGAATGTGTCAAAATCCATGGATGGATGCGAGGGAACACCCACGATCCACCCATGGCATGCCTTCCTGCCGCAGAATAAGGCAAGGGAGCGATTTGTGTCTTGCATTTCTCTAGATTTACCAAGCCACTTACAGCTACGCAAGGTGGCTTGCTTGGTCCTATAGGTTAGGAATCACTCTAGTGTCCCCTTGTGTGGTGCAAGGGTGATGAAAAACCCTGATGAATATGCCTCACAGATCTGATGATGTAGGCAGATGAGTTCCACATTCTTGTTTCTGTGGCAGTTGCTCTATAGCTGCAGAGGTTGTGGCAATGTAAACTCTTGTAATATAAAATGCTTGATGGAAACAGCATGGCAGGCTCAGATACTGGCACTCAAATTTAGAAATATCACTGTTCCAGGCTGACAGACACTTTGACATGGCACACAGCAGGTACATATTCCAGGCCAAGTGGTCACTGGGTGTGAGTCTTTAACTGATCAGGGAGTTTGCCTCGCTGATCATGAGGGATCTTTGATGCTGATATCAGTAGAGGCAGCACCAGTCTCTCTGGCACATGGCAAGATGCTGGATGACACATTGATGCTTGATGCTTAACAGTCTTGGCGCAGTTCACAACTTCTTCTGGATGTTCCTCACACCAGGAACATGCTGAGATTCTCCTCCTGCTTGGACAGTTTCTCCTCTGACATTGCTGGGCACTCACTTGGAAGTGGAACAAAGTAAGGTGGCTTGGGCCCCACTATTATACTTATTTTCCAGTGATGTGGATCCACTGTCTAAGGTTTCCGAACTGGTTTAGGCCAGTTCTCTTCCAAATGTAATTTGATGGTTGTCTCCCAAACTCAGCCTTTGTGCAAGCCAATGGCTCTCACAGAAGGTTGCTGTGATGCTGGCATGCTTAGAAACTTTTCTACCTTGAACAACAGAAACTTCAGTTTCAGCCCTCCCATCCATCAAACGACATTGCTCCTGAAAAATGAATCAGCAGCCATCTGATAATTAGTGCCTCATTGAATTTCTAATGGTAAACTTGTCTCCATCGTCTCTCACTTCGGTTTCTGGGTCTCCTCACTTCGTTTGCAAGAATGTGGTCAATACACTTTTATTGTTTAAGCAAGCTGTATCCCTCCTCATTCTTGTACCATTCTAAAGCAGGGGTCATCAAAAATGGATCCCTCTGGTCCCAGTACTGAAACTCTCACCAAATACAGAGTCCTACTACCATATGTGTGCTGCATACCTACTACATATGTACATACTCTTCACTCACATGGAATGTCAGCACAAGTTCGGGTTCAACTTAAAGCAGAACTGTACATGTGAGAAAATGGTCTGGTCTTATAAAAGATTCACAAAAACCCAGTACGTTGCCACCACCAATTGAGGTGTCTTACTTAGAGCATGTTCTGTAGTCCTATGCCCACTACAAGTACATGCTTGGCACACCCCTCTAGGATACAGAACAGTTGATGGACATTTAGAGGCTTAGGCCTCTAAACACAGTAAATTAGCATGATTGTAGGGATAAACAAAAAGTCAGGATTATAGTATTGCATGCAGTCGGGCACATGCCTGTTTACTATGCAGGGGACACTGCCAATGAATAATAAAAATGGGAATACAGTATTTGCTAAACACACAGGTAGCCCATATCCAATGAAAGATACAAAACAGTATCAATGCAAAAACTAGCCCATTCTGTTTTATATGACGCCTACTGTCAAAGATAGCCATGCAGAAACACTGGTTTCTGGCAGCTGCTCAGGCACAGTCTCAAGTGCTAACTTCAGCTTCAGCAACCTTCTATCTGGGACACAGAATGCCAATTAACCATAAACCATGGGAATTTCACTACCAAAGTCCATTTCAATTTCTCTAGATAATGGCTTCGATTTTAGAGCCTAGGATGCTTTGCAGAGTCCATGATGGAGGACACACAATAAACCTAGTGGAGGTGATAGCTAACCCTTGAAACATATGCATCAACATGTCAGTACCTAATGTCTAGTACTATTAATTCCCTCCTTATAGAAACAAGCTGCTCTAATACAATTGGGAACATTTATGCCTGATAGCGACACTTGTATTAAGGCAACATTTTCCCAGTGATGTGGGCTGAAAAAACACATAGCACCAGTCAGTTTGAGTGGAACAGCATACAACTGCAAGATTGCAAAATGAGATCCACACTGCACATAAAACCTATCCCATAAAAGAAGATGGTGGTACATGAATTGGGGTTGGGCTTTGCTACCCTAACAATAGCACTGAAAAAACAGAGATCATGGACTGCGGCCAACAGCAAAAATACCAGTCTACCATCATATAGCCCAAGAAACTAGAGGCCACTCCAACAACATCAAGAGAAGTCAGAAACCTAAGGGTAAACATGGATTCAGATTAATCTAAAATGCTGCTGCAAGATTGCTTCTCTACCTTCACTCAAGAAAACCTGACTCTGGTTCTGCAATTACCCCACTGTCTACTTATGGCTAAAAGAGCAATATTTCAGACACTCTACATTGTCCACAGAGCCTCTCAAGGAAAAAGAACACTATACTAAGAAATCAAATTCAACAAACAGACAAAAAGAACACTGTGGTCCAGGCTTCTACCATAGCCCTTCATACCATCTTTTTTTTTTTTTTTTTTTTTTTTTAAGTTTCAAAAGTTTTATTAAGAATATATAAGGCGGTACATACAGCATATAAACAAACTGTTTAGCTTTCAAAACATTGTTTTTGTTCGTTTGCCACAATTATTTCCATTGTAAGCATATATACATGTACTGTCAGGTAAGTAAAAATTCCCAGTTGCATAGTAGAGTTGTGTACCCTTATTTTGAAGAAGAGTGGAAAACAGGTGGGGGGGGTGGTGAGGGGAGGGGGGGCGAGGATAGGGTTGTGTAGGAGGGGTTGGTCTTGGTATAGGGGAGAGACAAAATAGTATATGAAATGGGGAGGGGGAGAGAAGGGAAAGAAAGAGGGAGAAAGAGGAAGGGTAATCGCGGGGGAGTGTAGGATGAAGAGACTCGAGGTAGGCAGGGGGTCTTTGTATCCTGAGACTAGCTTGTTCAGGCCTAAGAGTAGATCGTTCTGTACTTCTCCGTCTGTAGCAAGTTATTATCTAGGGGTAGATAATATGTATGATAGATATGGTAAGGTCGGTTAGAGAGTGTCTACGTCTTATATGAGTTGATTTCTCAGTCCTTGTTTGTGTTAGGAAGCGACTTGTATTACTATGTTGGGTAGTTCAGGGTCTCGGGCATGTGACAAAATTAGAGGCCTGTGGATTGATAGAGAGAGAGAAAAAAGAGAGAGAGAAGAGAGGATAGCATAGCTAGGGAGAGGGAGAGGGGGCAGTAGGAGATTAAATGTGTTTCCGGAGTCTAGGATTCTCAGAGGGTGATTGGTAATCAATATTCCCTAATCATTGATCATTGAACATTGATCATCCGTTGGTCATCCACCAGCCGCTTCATGGTCTCTTCAAGAATGGGCACCAGACCTCCTCAAATTGTTCTGCTTGGTCCTGTAGGTTATAAATCACTCGTTCATGGGTAGCCGTTTGATACATGGCCGTCATCCATTCCATGGGTGTGGGGGCAATGCTAGATCTCCAGTGCCGGAGTATGCATATTTTGGCCGTGGCTAGCGCCGTGTGGATTAATCGTTTATGTGCCCGCGATAGGGAGGGATACGGGCGAATGTCATGTAGAATGATAAATGCTGGTGGGGTCGGTTTTGGTATCTGTATGAAGTCCGATAAGGCGAGGCGTACCGCGTCCCATAGTGACTGTACCGTGGGGCAGTGGCATAAAATATGAAGTTGGTCGCAATATGGCTCTGTGCATCTCCAACAGTTCGCGTGAGGTATCAGCCCTGCCCTGAAGAGTTTAACGGGGGTCCAGTACCATCCCTGAAGGATTTTAAATAGGCAAAATTTCAGGCGTGCTTCACGTACGCCCCTGTCGAGGGCTTCTACTATGTCTGGCCATTCTTCGTCTGTGTAGGTTATCTCTAGTATGTCCTGCCACTTTAAGCGTAGTCGTTCAAGTAAAGGCTGAGAGTAAAGGTGGTTAGTTAATTCGGCATAGAGGCCAGCCAAGACGCCTTTTTGTCGGCCCCATTTCTGAAGATAGGTGACGATGGGTGAGGTTTTGAGCAGCCACGGGGGGGTTCCTAATGTTCTCCGCATACTGTGTTTGAGCTGTAGATATCGCCACTCCTGGTTACTTTGGATACCGAATTCTTCCTGATGGGAGGCGAATGTGCGGAAGCTATCTCCATCTATTATGTGAGATATATTGTGGATACCTGCCTCGGACCATTGGGGCCATCTGAGAATAGTCCCTCCTATTTTAATGCTTTTATTCCCTGCTATGGGAGCCTGAGTATGCAGGGAGGGGTGTACTCCTAGTAGTTGATGGGCTCTGCACCACGCTGTGTTTGTAGCCTTGAGGATGGGGTTAGTTAAGGGAACGTGGTCGGCGTATGTTCCTCCCATCTCCGTATACTGTCCATATAGGAGTTTCTCTGTGATCACCCATTGCGGTGGATCGGCTATATCCGGAAGCGTATATATTAGCTGTGAGAGTTGTAGGGCCAGAGAGTATTGTTCTACCGAGGGTAGTCCTAATCCTCCGTAGAGCCGTCGTGCCAGTATTATTGCAGGTTTCAGTCTTGGGCGTGAGGAGCCCCAGACGAAGGCCCTTATGGATGCGTCTATTAATCGGAGTGAGGAAAGAGGTATCTGTAGGGGAAGCATGCCTAACACGTATGTGAAGCGTGGTAAGGTGACCATTCTGACCGCCTGTGTCCTGCCCCACATGGACAGGCCCAGTAGGGACCATTTGGCAAAGTCTTGTTTCATTTTAGATATAAGGGGGTCTATGTTGTCCCTGACCATATGTTCTAGACCTCTGTTAATAAACGTTCCTAAATATTTAAGGCGGGTCGGGGTCCATTTGAATTGAAGGCCATGTATCGCTGCCCTCGTCGTTATGCGGGATAATGGGAGTGCCTCACTTTTATCCCAGTTTACCCGATATCCGGATAGGGATGCAAAGTCTTCTATAGTGGAAAGTAGTGCTGGGAGCGAGGTTTCTAGATCGGACATTGTTAACAGAATGTCGTCTGCGTAGAGATATATTTTGGATATGCCCCCGGTGATATGGATCCCTTTTATTTGGTGAGAATTTCGTATGGTGGCAGCTAGGGGTTCCAAGGCCAATAAAAATAGAAGTGGCGACAAGGGGCATCCCTGGCGTGTGCCCCTTCCGATAGGGAATGGGTCTGACATGATGCCCCCACAGTTAACCTGTGCTGTGGGGTGGTCATATAATAAACGTACTTTAGAGATAAATTGTTCCCCCAGGCCAAAATGCTTCATGGTTGTGAATAGGTAGGGCCACTCAATGCGGTCGAATGCTTTCTCCGCGTCTAGGGACAGGGCTAGGGCTTCGTCAGGTAATTGTATGGATTCTAACAGTGTATGGCAAAGAGTTCGCATATGATTTCTGGAGGTACGGCCTGGTACAAATCCTACTTGGGTATAGTGAATCAATGATGGTATCACCTTGCGGAGCCGCGCTGCTAAAACACTGGCTAGGAGTTTGACATCCCCATTCAAAAGGGAGGTAGGACGGTAACTGCCGCAAAGAAGGGGGTCTCTCCCTGGCTTAGGCAAGATAACAATCGTGGCTTTATTGGATAGAGCGCCCAGGGAGCCTTCTTGACATGCTTCCGTCAGTGCTTCATGTACTGCGGTTATTGCCTCCTCCCCAGCCCATTTATAGAATTCCGCAGGGAATCCGTCCTCTCCTGGTGATTTATGGTAGGGGAGGCTTGTTATAACTTGGGTTATCTCTTCTTTGCTTATGTTACCGTCCAAGAGGGCCCTGTCTGCCTCAGACAGACGGGGTAGATTGGCCGCGGCAAGGAATGTCTCCATTTGTGTTTGATCTGTCGTTGTTTCAGGAGTGTACAAATGTCGGTAGTACTTGGCGAACTCGTTTACAATGTCTTGTGGGCGAGTTAGCACTGCTCCTGAAGAAGATGTTATGGCCGCAATGGCAGAGGCTGCCTCTCTTTGTCGGAGCTGCGCCGCTAGGAGGCGACCTGCTTTTTCCCCTTGTTCGTAATGGCGGCCTCGCAATTTTTGCAGTGCGTATTCCGCCTGAGATGTATAGAGTTCATTGTGTGCCATGCGGGCCTGTTCTAAGGCGTGTCGCAGCCTAGGGGATGGTTGGGCGGTATATTGTTTAGTGAGGTCCTGTATCGTGGTCTCTAAGGTGGTTTGGCGGGCTATTCTGTCTTTGTTGGCCAGCGCTGCATCTCGCATCATATTCCCTCTTAGGGTTGCTTTTGCTGCCGCCCATAGGATCCTTTTTGAGGATACAGTGCCTGAATTCTCGGCCATGTATGTGGTTACATGAGCTTTTAATTGTTCCTTCCCTTGTGGAGAGCGATATCTGTGTACAGCCAGTCGCCATGGTTTAAGACCAGAGAAGGAGAGTCCCACCTGGATCCGGATTAGTATTGGGGAGTGATCTGAGAGCCCGCTGTCTAGGATACAGGTGTCTTGTATATGAGGGATTACAGTGTGTGATACTAAGAAATAATCCAGACGCGATTGGGTGCCATGGACGGTGGATAAGAAAGTATATTCCTTATCTTTCGGGTGTTGTATTCTCCAGCAGTCCACCAGACCGACGTCAGTGGTCAGGTCTGTCAGAAGCGCTCTGTCGTGATTGTTACATACATCGACAGGGCCTGTCCTATCCATTATGGCGTCTTGGACGAGATTCCAGTCTCCCCCAATTATGTATCGAGTAGTTCCGATTTCTGTCAGGAGGCGATTTAGCTGTAGAAGGAATGGGCGTTTTAGGCCGGTTGGTGCGTAAACGGATCCCACGCAGAAAACAGTGTCCCCTAGTTTTAATTTAGCAAATACATACCTTCCTTCCGTATCATTCCAGGTTTTAATGATAGTGACCGGGAGGGATTTACGCACTAGTATCGCCACTCCACATTTGCGGGGTCCGTTACTTCCAGATTCCTGACTCGTTGGACGGCAGCTGAAGGCAACCTTCCCTACCCAATACCGTTTAAGTTTACTGGATTCCAGAGTGTCAAGGTGAGTCTCTTGAATCAGAGCTATATCTGTTTTTTTGGATTGAAGATAGGACAGTATCTTTTTCCGCTTAACATAGCTCGTCATGCCGTGTACATTCCAAGAGAGTATGCGTAATGGACGCGTTGCTTGAGGGTGGGGCTTCGACATATTGGATAATTGTGAGTAAGTAAGCACCCTCGATCCGGGGTTGGTGTTGGTGGGGGGGGGGGAGGGAGGGTGGGAGATATTGACTTAGTAGTTAGAGTGGGAGTTGTGTTTCGATATGATACGGTGTTTTATTTTATTTTATTTTATATATACGGGGGTTAGTAGCTGGTGGAGGCCAAGGGAATCCTCTGGAGAAGAAAGAGAAGAGAGAGGAGAGGGTGAAGGAAGAGAGGTAATGTAAGTAGGACGAGAGCCAGATGGAGGGGAAATATGAGGGAAAAAGAAGGCAAGGAGAAATGAGAGGGAGAAGAAAAGAGGGAGAAGGGGGGGGAGGGATGGATGCGTGTGCTGAAGTTGAGATTGAGAGTATAGCAAGAGAGCGTGCAATTTGGGGGAAGAAGTGGAGAAGGGTAGGGATGAGGGAGGTTAGGAGTCCAACCTCCTTCGTTCGTTAGGTCTGTAAACGGCGGGACCGATTTCTCTCGGAGCTCTCGTGCCGTCGGGCGGTCTCGATCGGGGGGGGCGAAGGGGGGAAACAGCAGACAGCCAGTCATCGATATGTCGGTGATAAGGAGGGGTGGGGGGGGGCACACAGCAGTGCTTATGTTTATGTATCGGGAAGTGGGTCTGTTCATCGGTGGTTAGTGGCTAGTGTATTAGTTATATAACTAAAGTGTATATTGGCAGAAGTAATGATCGGTTAATAACTATAGTACCTGAGCGGCGCTGGAGAGGAGGGAGGGGGTGTCGGGTGTTGATGGGGTATGGTGTTTAGGATGTTGTGCCTAGTACTTGATGTTGTATGGTATCGTAAGGTGTTTAGAAGTTCATAAGATAGGGTCGTAAATTAAAGTAGGGACTGGGCAGACAGAAAGACCGAGACCGGCTGGCGAGGGGAGGGGGGGGCAGGGCAGAGGAGGGGGGGGAGAGAGCTCAAACAGAGTATTATAGTTCTCGCGTATGCATGGGTACATAAAGATACCAATATACAGTATAATATAATACTTCCTGAGCATTTCTTTTCAACTATAACACTGCCTCGTCTCGCCTTACAACTGTTCAATGACATATTAGGTTGATCAACATAACATATCCTGGCATCTTATCACCTTATCATGTTAGGAGCCATTATGCCAAACGTCTCTCTATTAATCGTAGGATAGGTAATGAGTGTAGCTGAGCCCCGGGTTACGCGAGGATAGTGCGTATCTCATCCTATTACTAGCTCCTTGCCGTGTATTATTACATCATAATACTGACCTACTAAGGTCTTACTTGGTATGTGCCACCATCATAGTCGTTCTGTTGTTGATGATAATTTAAGATAGTAATAATGATTAGGATGGGGGTAGGTACGAACGTCTGGGGAAAAGAATAGCTAATAGTTTATAATTTACATTGTGATGTTATAATGTGGTGTGGAGTGGCAGTGTAGAATGTCATAATATTTCGCTTTGTTATGCGGTATTATGTGGTATTATGTCCTCGTGTTCAATTTTTTTTTTTTTTTTTTTTTCCAGTTTCTTATTGTAGAATAAGGTCAAGTCAAGTAGTGGGAGCTTTGATATGTTTCAGGTTATATCGTATTGTGTGTCCCTGTATTGGAATTAATTTATCTTTGCGTGGTCTAGTCCCATCCCTTGGGGTGATAATGGGGGCTAAACGGTTCTAATGTCGGCGCTGGTCGAGTGTGGTGTGTATTAGGAAAGTTTCACATACTTTGTTGTTTACTACCATGAGATACTTTGTAGTGTGTGGAATGTAAGGTAAGTTCCATGATAGTTAATTAGTGTTTATTTTTTGTTATCTGTTTAATGCCCCTGTTACCTTGTTACCTTGTTATAGGGTTATAGGGTCGGGACCGGGCCCTTATTCAACATACAGTGAGTTGGTGGGGTCTGATCCCTGTTCTAGTAATCATCATCTGTTGTGTACTGAGGGCAAATAACGATTTACTAGTAGTTTCCATTATAGGGTCTCGGCTCTAGTCATAAAGAGCATAGATTTTTCATGTATCTGGTTTTAACATTGATACTAGCAGTCTTAGACAATTACAATAGTAATACACATATGATCTGGAAAGGTACTCATCCTTCCGCGGAGTCTATAGTGGTTATTTTCGACTCTCTGGCGATAGTCCCATAAGTCGTCTTGTCGCGTTACCTTCTCAAGAAGACCCAGTTGTAGGCTTTAAAGGGGAGCGGGATTTGTCTCTTTCCGATAATTGGGTGTGGGTTACTACTGCGTGTAAAATCTGACCCCTGTCATCATATGATCTAGTTAGTCTCTCCATGTCTCTACCTCTATGACTGGCTCCGGTGTCGTGTAGAGCCGTCTTCACCTTTTCTATTCCCGAGTGGGGGGTTTCGGCCCTATCACTGCCTCCTACAATGTCATGCTCACTGTCTGTGTTGTAAGAGTCCATAGGCTGGGATTGGAAAGAGTCAAGGAAGAGTCTCAATTCGTCGGGGTTATAAAAGTCCTTGGATACTCCATTTTTTGTAACCCACATTCTTGCAGGGTCAAAGAGACCGTATTTCATCTCTAGTTTGCGAAGCCGGGGTCGTAGGGCTAGGAAAGCCTTTCTACGTTCGTTGGTTTCCTTGGAGTAATCAGCGGTTATTCGGATCTCGTGCTGGTCTATTCGGAAAGGGCCGTGGTTGCGTGCTACTTGGAGTATTTGTCGGGTTTGATTATGCCGCAGCAAGCATGCAATGATTGGGCGGGGCCTTGAGGAGTTGTCAGAGCGTTTTGGGCCTATCCTGTGTGCCCGTTGGAATTCTAGCGGCGGGTCAAAGTCCAATGAAATCATTTTTGGAAGAGTGGAGGTCAGAAAAGTCTGCATATCCGAGCCTTCTTCGTTTTCCGGGATCCCAAGTATGCAGATATTGTCTCTCCGGCTCCTGTCCTCCATGTCCGTTAGTTTGCTCCTGAGGTAGATGAAGTCTTGTTCTCGCACCTGAGACGTGTTGATCTGCGTCTCTAGTGATCCCATGCGTTGTTCTAGCCCTGTCACTCTAGATTGAAAGCCGGCAATGTCAGATCGCATGGATTTGGTTTCTAGTGTCAATGAAGTTATAGAGGCGTCCATCCCCTCTATGCGGCGGCTGACGGTGGTGATCTCTTGTAGTATCCTGTCCATAGTCGTGGATTGATCTTTATCAGGCATCGTGGTGGACTCGTTTAAAGGTGGCGATGTTTGAGGGTTTATCTTCGTGGGGGTTAGGCGTTTGTGTTGTAGCGCTTCTGAGAATAATAGTTGTCGTGCAGGCTTGCTGACAGGTTTATGGTTCGGTTTGTTGCCGGGCATCGCCTCAATTGTCTACAGAGTCTGACCACGTGGGGCCCGAGATTCCCTCCGTAGATTCCGATAAGGATATAGATGTTCGGTGGCTTACACTGGTGTCAGTCCACTCCCTTCTCCTGTATCTCTGTTCTCTTGGCTCCCTCTGGCTCTCCTCATCTCCGGTGCCCCCCCAGTCGCTCACCCCTCTCGTCCCCTCGCCTCCACGTGCCTCCCGTCGTGCCCCTCTGCCCTCCTCAGTATTAGTTGTCTGGAGGGGGGGGGGAGAAAGTTTATTATCTCAGCGGGAGGGTTTTTGTTGTCCCTCTGTGATGGAAAAGAGGGGAGAAGGTCTGCCTCTGCCTCCGGCGATGCCGTGCTTATTTTGAAGAGATTCGATCCTACCTCTCTTTGGGTTTCTCTCCCGGCTGTCGAAGGGGCCGCACCCCTTTGCTGCGTCTTCCCGTCTCCCTGTGGGGGGGGGAAGGTCCACGGGTGTTTGTTGGCGTTGTAGGGAGATGGATGCGGGTCGTCACGGCTCCCGCAGTCCCTGCGGCCTGTTCAGCTTGCTCCTTGTCGCTACGGGCACGCCGTCCGCGGTCTTCCGAAGACGCGACTCCGCCCCTTTCTCCAGGCCTTATCGGCCTGGGGCGAGTCGCGAGTTTCCTGCCTTGCGTCCCGCTCCTACGGGGTCCCCGGACATGGTTCCGTGTCGCCGCTGTTGTAGGGGTGGAGGGGCACCGAACCCGGTGTGTTGTCCGGCTGTCTTCTCGCCCCCGTCGCCCCTTCCGGGACCGCCTCGGCGCGGAGCTCTCGCTCTAAGCGGCCATCTTGTTTCGTGGCCCGGCCACGCCTCCCCCTTCATACCATCTTACCAGTAGAGGCACGGCTTTCTCAATATGAGCTTCCAAGCTCCGAAACTTGTTATTAGCCAAGATTAGAAGCATTCAAAAGCATATACACTTCAGAAGATAGCTGAAAACGTGGCTATGTCAATAATAACTACATCATCCCACAACCCAGAACTCAGAAAGATAATTTCACCTTCAAGATCAATCTATAAATTACAGTCCACAGATATTTGACAACCCAACCGGCACACTACTTTCTGTATCCAGGTAAGCAACCTGGTTTCCATGTTACATAGTCAGCAGCTGTAGCAAATAGGCAGCATCGCCTACCATGAAAGCTCAGCTTGTTTTAGGCCTAAGGTTTCAAGATGATCTCAAGCTGAGCCATAGCCAAGCACCTGGCTCAAGCTTACAGTGGCTCACACATTTTTCATGTCTTCCCGTTAAATGTTTAATGAGGCTATTCTGGGTGATTGTAGTATTCCACTAAATGTATGACAGTTCTCTGAAAACTAACAATACTGTCATTTTACAAGTGCCACTGCAAGGGAAGGGTAGCTGTTGTTGTTTGCATCAGGCCCTGTGCTCTTCTGGGGCTTGTGCTCCTGTTTCAAGAAGTATTTAAAGCCACTATGTTTCGCCTTAATAATATGAGTGCTACACTGTTGGCAGTGCCAATGCTTGTTCATAAAGTGTTGTTAAATAGGTAAAAATAGAAACCTAAATACTGAGGGAAAAGCAAACACCTACTTTAAGGTATTGTAAAACTCAACAGTGATTTCAATATTTTTTATCTTTACCAATGGCAATATTTATTTTTTAACATTTCTTGCAGGAACTAGGAATATAATTGGAAAAGCCTGTTACACATTATCCGTTTTTTAAAACAAAACAGAGAACTAATTGCAGGTATTAAAATAATATAACACATGTCTGAAGAAGTGTTAGAAATAATAGGAAAATGCTTGCCATCTGCTTTCCACATGACTCAAGACTGGAACAAATGCCCGTTTGGGGCTCAGCTCCGCCAGTGCCCTCAATGTTATTCCCCATTCACTGGTGACCGCATTAGAGAATGCAAACTATTACGCCGTACTCAAAAGTTCTCCCTTCTGACTTTTTAGGACTTTAGGGCCTTAGTTAGAGTTTGGCAGAGGGGGGTCATTCTGTCAAAAACGTGACGGATATCTCGTCCGCCGTATTACGATCCCATCATGGCCTATGGAGATCATAATATGGCGGATGGGATATTCGTTGCTTTTGTGACAGAGTAACTCATCTGGAAAACTCTAAATCAGGCCCTTAGTCAAAAGTGTCCACAGTGCTGCACCACTGTCTGCAGCAAGTTCTTCCGGGGCCCAACCAGCCCAGGTCTCGTCTTAAATCCTCTTACAGCACAGAAGAGTTCAGCGATGCAGAAGGTGCCTTCAAGTGCGCACCTGTGAGTCTGGCTCAGGATGCAGAGGTCAGGCTGCTCACTGCCCTCACAGCATCACCCGTCGGCACAGGCTTTCTCTCCGGAGGGGCACGACAAGAGTTCCTCCGATACCATAGTAGCTCCCTGTTTGTGAAGAAGTAGTAAGCTGACTTTGTTCAAAAACACTAAGGGGGTCATTACGAGCTTGGTGGGCGGCTACGGCGCCCGCAAAGCGGTAACCGCCGTGCGGCCGCACTCCCGCGGACCCCATTATGATATCCCAGCTGGGCCGGCGAGCGCAAACCAAGTTTACACCCGTCGGCCCAGCGGGGATGAGGCCGCAACATAGGAGCCGGGTCCTAATGGAGCCGGCGGTGTTGCGGCCGTGCGACGGGTGCTACTGCACCCGTCGCGCTTTTCACTGTCTGCCCCAGGTCACCCCTTACCGCCAGCCTCTTCCTGGCGGTGCAAACCGCCAGAAACAGGCTGGCGGTAGGGGGGTCATAATCCCCAGGGCAGCGTTGCTTGCAGCGCTGCCCTGGTGGATTATCACCGCCGGGGCTAAAACGGCGGGAAACCGCCAGCCCCGGCGGAGTGACCGCGGCACTACCGCTGCGGTCGTAATACTGGTCTCCGTACCGCCAGCCTGTTGGCGGTACGGACGCCACATTACCCCTGGCGGTCGTATTGACCACCTAACTCCTTTAATTCAAACCTAAGTTTTAATGATAATGATAACCCAATTTCATTATTATTAATATTAGCTTGAATTAAATAATATATATTTTACTCAAACCCTATTGCCAACTTTAACGCACGCCCCTAATAATTTAACTTAAATCAAATAACTTTAACCTTCTTGTAACTCTATTCCATTGCTTAATTATTTTAATTACATGTAACAAAGAAAAATAAACTTCACATGACCATACAGCGACTCCTTACGGTAGCCTTAATTTCATGAAATACTTTTAAAATAAATTAAAGTTGGATTACATTAATCTTCCTCCAGCCCCACCCCGAATTCTAGCCCTTAATTAAACGTAATAAAACTATATTACATCAAATAGGTCACCACAACCCTAAGCCTTCATGATTTAAAATTCAATTTTTTTGCTTCAAGTTAAATAAATAAAAAACGCTATTTATCTTACTATCAGTACGAAACCTGTGTAAAGAATTGCGTGGTTAACCCTTGTGGTATGACTTCTTGCCTGCAGTGCGTTTAACTTTTTTATGCATTGTGCTTCGTTTGTGAAGCGCTCTTGACCCATTTGTTTGAGTGTGCAGTTATAACTGATATAACCTGAAATTAAGTGGTGTCCTTCCTGTCACAAAAGTCATCAGAATATGACAGTTATGCCTTACGATATTCAGGCCCGAATTTATACTTTTTGGTGCAAAACTGCAGGAATGCAGTTTTGAACCAAAAAGTGTAGCGCCGGCTTGCGTCATTTAACAACGCCAGCCGGGACCCGCATTAATTGTATGGTGCAAGCTGCCGCTAAACTTGGGCTAGCGTGTTACAAAAAAATGCTAGCCGGGTGGGGTGGCAGTAGGGAAGGAGGGGGTTGTGTGTCAGATAACAACATTAGCCTGGTTAGAGGCAAAAAAATGCCTCTAACCAGACTAGCGCCATTTCCTGGTGCACAACCACCAAAACATGACTCCCTGCTTAGGAAAGACAGGAGTCATGCCCACCACCCCAATGGCCAGCACATGGGACAAGTGTCCCCTGGGCATGGCCTCTGCACCCTGTGCCATGCAGGGGCCACGAGTCAGGGCCCCTCATGGCAATTTTTTTAAAATACTTCCCTGGACTTACCTGGGATGGGGTCCTCCATTCTCCGATGTCCCTCTGGTGGGGGCGGGGGTGTTCTGAGGCTTTGGGAGGGCACCTGTAGACCCATTCCATTGTGTTTAACCATGGAAATGGGTCCACAGGTCCCCTAACGCCTGGTCTGACCGAGGCATTAAATAATGGTGCTAAGCATGCTTAGCACCATTATTTAGCCCCCTCCTCCCAACCGTGCGTCATTTAAGCATGGGGGGATAAATATGGGACTATGAGGATAGCACAATGGGGCATATTTATACTCTGTTTGCGCCGGATTTGCGTCGTTTTTTTTTACGCAAATCCGACGCAAAGCTAACTCCATATTTATACTTTGGCGTTAGACCCGTCTAGCGCCAAAGATCTTGGAGTTTGCGTCATTTTTTAGCGTGGGCACCTACCTTGCGTTAATGATATGCAAGGTAGGCGTTCCCTTCTAAAAAATGACTCTAAGGCATGTGCGCCTTATTTAAACTCCCGTGCAAAAATGACGCACAGGAGTGGGCGGGCCTGAAAAAATGACGTCCAGCCGTTTTTGCGTCATTTTTTAAAGCCTGGTCAGGGCAGGCGTTAAGGGACCTGTGGGCTCGGAAGGAGCCCAGAGGTGCCCTCCCATGCCCCCAGGGACACCCCCTGCCACCCTTGCCCACCCCAGGAGGACGCCCAAGGATGGAGGGACCCATCCCAGGGAACTTAAGGTAAGTTCAGGTAAGTAATTATTATTAGTTTTTTTTTGTGGCATAGGGGGGCCTGATTTGTGCCCCCCTACATGCCACTATGCCCAATGACCATTCCCAGGGGACATAAGTCCCCTGGGCATGGCCATTGGGCAAGGGGGCATGACTCCTGTCTGTGCTAAGACAGGAGTCATTTCAATGGGGGTTGGGAGTAAAAAAAAATGGCGCAAATCTGGTTGAGGCCAATATTTGCCTCAGACCTGACTTGCCCCATTTTTTGACGCCCAAGCTCCATTTTCCTCTACGCCGGCGCTGCCTGGTGTGGGTCATTTTTTTTGACGCACACCAGTCAGCTGCGCCGGCTAACGTCATTCCATAAATAAGGCGCCCGCATGGCGCTTTGGAATGGCGTTAGCCGGCGTTAAACTTTTTGACGTACAACTGCGTTGGCGCAGTTGTGCGTCAAAAAGTATAAATATGGCCCAATGTTTTGGGGATGGAAACGCCTACCTTGCATCTCATTGTAGGTTCACTCATCCAACAAATTGGTGCAAACTCCTATGTTTTTACGTTAGATATGTCTAACGTCAAAATATAAATATGGAGTAGAAATATGGGCCTCGAAGTACTAACAGTTTAAAAGATAGAAAATAACACTGACATATTTATGAATGTGCTTTTCTTTGTATTGCAGAGATCGACTCAGGTGGTATTTGAATTAAATTTAATGTTAGCAGGATGTAAAGTGGTATTAGCATGTAATTTAGACTTTAGACTAATTGAATATATGGAAACAATATTGATTTTTTAATGATCATTGATTAAAATACATGTGCGAAAATAGAAGAAATGTAGTACCTGCCATATCTATTGAAATGTATTTACAGAATTAGTGCACACTTAAATTAAATATTATTGAAGCATTATTAATCACAAACCTATGAATGTGCGTATTAAATGTGCTTTATTAAATAATATTAATTACATGTATTGATGAAATTTACTTGCGTTAGCTCAAGTGAGGCCTGCATGTTGTATTTCGTGACTGTTCGGAATGCTGATTTATTTTTTAATAACGTGAGCTTTCATTCAGATTTTGTTCCCATGAGAAGCCTAGTTTGGTAATAGATCGTATTGTTTAAATGTAGGGGGGTTGTATTTCAGTGGCCCTGGGATCGGAACTTTGTGGAACATGGACTGCCATTTTATACAACCGTTTCAAACCTGCATAGAATCACACGGATGGAAAATGTTCTCAGGACAGTTCTGGGAATGGATATGTATGATGCAGTTTGGAGTGATGTGATCAATTTTTAGTGGATGATACATCTTGATTCCCCTAGCAAATCAAATAGTTTTATGAACTTCGATATTATAGTGCTCTTTTGGACTTTGGACAGAAAGACTGGTAGACATAAGTGACAGACTCACAGAGAAACAGAGAGAGAGTTGATGCAGACAGATTTCCAGATGCTTTTCAACCTGAACCTTGGCTGATGAAGAACCCCTGTTTGCTGAACCATAGGAGAGGTATATTCCTCTCTGCCATGCCCCTTACCCCTTTGAAATACCCTCTTGGGACTTAGAATTTTTCCTCCCAAGCCCTTTTGGGTGACTCATAAATGAGCCACTGACATACTGACGCTGTCCCTTTTTACCTATCTTTTGCCCACCTTAGTTAGATCATGGTTTGAGTTTTTCTTTTTCCAATTGTTTTATCCCTATCTTTTTTTGTTTGGTTTTGTCTACATGTGTTTGGCTCCACATATGTCAGTCCCTAATTCAGCTACTGTAGTGTTATTACGTTGCTCATTTGAAAATTGTTAATGCACACTTAATTTGTTTCATGTTTGCCCAGCTTGAGCAACGCTTATTGTCTCTACTGCAGTTGATTCTGTTAGTGTTTTATATTTTGGTTATTGAATAATTAACTTGGTTAATGTAAGTTTGACCAAACTTCTTTCGTCCCCTTAGGCAACCTTTGGAGATATTGTATGTTTATAATTTTGTATTGAGAATAATCTACATGACTTTAATCCTTAGTTTGTAATAAATCTCCTTAACTTTATTCCTGACTGGAGTTTTCCTTGTGAGGCCAAATGGGTCATATTGTTTAAGATTATTGCACTGAAATTGAAATTTGTTTAATGGTTCTACTGCACTCTATTGCTGGATCAAAAGGTCCGTCGACCTCAATGAGCACTGATTCCAGAGAAGGATGAAAATGCTACTGCAGATCCACTCACCTTCTTTCAAACAGAACTCCCAGTTGGAAGTAACTGATTTTTCAGACAGGGAAACAAATGTTCTCTAAAATGAGTGCATCAAGAAACAGTGCAAGAATGGCATTTGTAATGTAAAATACTCCTCTGTTCTATCTTCTATGTGTGGTCCTAACTATTCTTTCTCTCTTAATTAAACCACATTAAAGACAAACTACAGTCACTGGCCCATTCATCCGTTTGCTTTAAAATCCTCCAGTGGTCGCTCAAACAAGCTGCTCATCCATGCTCCCGCTCCTCTACAGACACAGTGCACTCACTTATCTTTCTTTCCTAGCAGTCTCAAATCTATCCTAAAATCCTAGATTGAAATACTTCCACCCACCCATAATGCTTCTCCAGGGCCGCACCCATGCCCTAGTCTGGCCTGTTCCCTCACTGGGCCAAGTAAATAGGAGATCCACTGTAGCAGCCATCTTGGCCACCTGTAGTGAGGTGCTACACAGTGGTAGACTAGCCCAGGCTGTCCTGAGCTCCCAGTGCCAGGCAGGGACCAAAGATGAACCACTTGCAGACCTGGCTAAAGTTTGTTATTGTAGCCTCCATACTGCGAGGGCAGCTTGGGAGTCCAAACACTGGGAGGAAAGAGTGGTGGGGATAGGGTTAAGGCTGTATCTCTTTGAAAAACTATTTGGAAAAAAATAGAAAATAGTGGATTTATAGTATATTTGTCATTATGTACATCGTTATTTCTCACACCTCCTTTTCCCCTTACCCCCTACTTTTACTCATCGTTTATCTTCTCCTCTTCTCCTCCTATCTATAACTGTAATATCTCTATACCTTCCTCCCCACCCCTTCTTTTTTCTGGCAACTCCTACTGACTATCACTCTCTCCTGAAGCCCTCGTTGATCTTCCCTCCATCTTTAACTTCCACCATTCTTTTCTCTCTCCCTATCTCCATTTCCTTGCTCCCCTCATTTTCTTCCCTCATTTCTACCCAGCGTACTCCTCCCTCTACCTTCCCCTGTTTCTCTCTCAACTTTACTCCCACATTCTGCCTCCTTTCTGCCACACCAATCTTCTGTCTGCAGGAATCACCAAGCCCAGGCAGACACAAATCTCACAGAATGCTCAAGGAGCTACAGGGCACTGGCAGAAGTTCACTATGAACCAAAGTGACATGAACATTGCTCCTGCGTCCGCTTAACAAAAGGTAATATTGTGCCTGTCATACCATGAAACTACATTTATGTGAATCTGTTTATCACACCTACTGGTTTAACAGGTTTTGCAGTAGTGTTGATAAGGTAGTGCCATTGTCGGAATGCTATAGGAATGACACCACCTTCAACACTTTAAATTATCACGGAGAACCTAATATAGGTAAAACAACAGGTTGCCATTTATAATTGAACACATAGTCTGGATCGCTGAACCCGTGTGCCTACATCTGGCACAAGATCTGCAGCTCCATGGAAAATGTCAACAATTCAGTTTGTTTGGTGTGACTGTGAATGGCAGTGAGTGAAATGGACATGTCCCTTTTCATCCTCTTCAGAAGTGCTTTCCTCATGCACACCCCTTCCTCAGGGTTGGCTTGGTAAGGTGGCCACTCGGGCAATGGACCAGTTGGATCTGAGTTGCAGCTGTGGGTCACTTTCAGGGCAGCTTGGAGGCCGATTAAGGCTGTGTCGGTGCTGTTTAGATGCTGCCAGCGGCCTACTGGGGGCCTGAGCGGCCTTACCGGAGCCAGATGGGCCTCTATTACCCCCCTTTTACCAAAGGGGCGGAGTTGTCATTCCCAGTCTCTTGCTGGGCCGGCCCATTAAGGTATGCAGATTGTGCATGCAGGGCAGAGGGCCTGAGCAGAATACTCACTTATATTCAGGTGTGGTTCACCAGTATCAAAAATCCGTGCACCAAGAGTCCTGGCAGCATTCGCATTTTTTTTATCTCAGTGAAGTTAAGAAAACATACTTGTTTTAGATGATCCTCCACCTTCCTTTACTACTTAAAACACTGAGGCAGTGTTTTGCGAAAAGGTGCAATTCGCAAGGGTGGCTACTATTTTTTAGGGTGCCCGGGCCTATTTTGAATCCCAATCCAACCCTGCCCTTCCTACCCCAATCAGCATTCTCATTCTGAACTGTTGAGCTCCTGAGCTGCATTCAGAGCTGTCGTATTAAGTGCCTTATTCAGTGCAATGTTATACTATTTTTCTAATAAAGAAATAAAGCTATAGTTTTAAAACAACAACCAAAACCATGATATTAAACTTTTCAGGTTTGACGCCTACTTCCTCTTTCCACTTTCCCCCTATTATCTCGTCCCTGGAGAGGTGAGGAGTGGAAGCCACCCTCTTTTGCAGTTTTTCCTTCCCAGGAGCCAATCATATCGAAGCTTATTCTTTCCTTCTCTATGCTAGGGTAGTGTCATAGCACATCATCTCGTAAATAAGAAATGCAGGGTGTGGAGGTATCCATAGGGGACACTGGGCGGCCCTGTATTATGAGGACATAGACTAAGTGTGTCAGCTATTCCAGTCTAGCCTACCTTTCAAACCCTTAAACGGGGCAGCAGGCCTGGCAGTCTTATTTTACACACTACCAAAGCACAAAAGCAGGATTAGCCAACTTATCTCAAACTCACACCCATGGAAGTAAACCGGACTATCCTGTGACACTTCACTTACTTTCCTATCGCCGCAACCAAAACACAAAACTGGCTCAGCCAGCTCATTTCCACCTGACTCACAGTAGGGGACCTAGCTGTCTAAAATTCAGACTTAGTCAGTCCACATGATCTGACACCAAGGGGCATATTTATACTCTGTTTGCGCCGAATGTGCGTCAAAATATTTGACGCACAATCGGCGCAAACCCTGCCCCATATTTATACTTTGACGTCTGACCCCGCGGGCGTCAAAGTTCCACCATGTGCATCATTTTTTGGAAGGGGGAGCCAGCCTTGCGTTAATTATATGCAAGGTAGGCGTTCCCTTCCAAAAAATGACTTTAAGGCCTGTGCCCCATATTTACACTCTGACGTCATTTTGACGCACAGGAGGGGGCAGGCCTTAAAAAACGGCACCCAGCCTGATGGGCGCCGTTTTTTAATGCCTGGGTCAGGGCAGGCGTTAAGGGACCTGTGGGCTCAGAAGGAGCCCAGAGGTGCCCTTCCATGCCCCCAGGGACACCCCCTGCCACCCTTGCCCTCCCCAGGAGGACACCCAAGGATGGAGGGACCCATCCCAGGGAAGTTGAGGTAAGTTGGGGTAAGTATTTTTTTTCGGTTTTTTTTGTGGCATAGGGGGGGCCAGATTTGGGCCCCCCTACATGCCACTATGCCCAATGTCCCCTGGGCATGGCCATTGGGCAAGGGGGCATGACTCCTGTCTTTGCGTCAAAGAAAATGGCGCAAATCGGGTTGAGGCCTGAATTTTGCCTCAGACCTGACTTGCCCCATTTTTTGACGCCCAACCTCCATTTTCCCCTACGCCGGCGCTGCCTGGTGTGAGTCATTTTTTTTTACGTACACCAGTCCGCAGCGCCGGCTAACGTCATTCAATAAATAAGGCGCCCGCATGGCGCTTTGGAATGGCATTAGCCGGCGGTAAAATTTTTGACGCACAACTGCGTTGGCGCAGTTGTGCGTCAAAAAGTATAAATATGGGCCCAAGTGTCAGAAGGTGGTATACTCAAGGTCACCTGAATTTCGTGCAGGAGAGGGCCAAATTATGAGGCAGCCTTAAGTAAATTATGAGGTAAGAAAAGACAAATTATGCACCATAATGCATCACATTTGGTAATAGTATTACTGTATTTTTCATCATTTTCAGGTTTCACCTGCATGTGCGTGCTGGCACACTGTGCTTATGAAATCTTTTGTTGATAAAAAATATATTAAAAGGGGCTTAGAACCCACCCCTCACTTACCTCAACTTACCACTGGCTTAGTCCAACGTTGCTCTAGTTTATGTGCTTCTGATTAGCTAGCACGTCATCTGCTTTCACTTTTTCCTGCTCTTTGCTTTGGTGTCCTGCCATTCATGGCGTTGTGTGGACCATGTACTCCTGCTGGTCATTGGCTACTGGCCAGTGTCCTTCCACTGACCACATACCTCCCAAGGTACTTATTTTTTCTACTTTCACAGTGTACAGGGCTGTTTAAAGTACACCCTGGAGGTGCTTGGAGACTCCACCAGGCTGCTCGAGGCATTCAACGGACTGATTGAGACAGCTCAGCCTGACTGCTCGCAACATCCTCCCGCGCTGCTTGAGTTATCTTGCTGCGCTGCTCGAGACATTGCACCAAGCTACTTGACACATTCTGCCAGGCTACTCAACACTTTCCTATACTCCCCAGGGACCCAATTTTTACCAGAATATTCTCAGTGTTCTATGCTAATAATTGCAAAGAATAAATGTTCCTTGGGTACTAATCATACACTCAATAGCCAGATGGGAGCGCATCCCCACCCACTGCACGCAACACACAGCAGCATCTCCCAACAGGCTGATAGTTCCTCACGGCTGCAAGATGTGGGTTCTGTGTCCCTTGGCATTTGCTGTTTCAAGCCTTGCTCTGCAGATCTTTTAAACAGTTTACCCTTGGCCTGAGTATATTTTCATATGCTAATATATGGTGTGGTTACTAGCAAGAGCTATCAGTAGATAGGTGTTGAACATCTTTTTCTATTCAGGAAATGTTAGGGCAGTAATGCTGAGCGCTGTGGCTGTGGGTGAGTGTGTATATGTGTGTGTTGTGTCGACGCTGTGTGTGTCCTTTGACGCTTCTTCATGGCATTGAATAGTGGCAAAAAAGAAGCTGCATTTAGTAAGTTGGATTGTCAACTGTTGCCCTGTGTTTAAGTTAACTGCTCTACAATATGTTAAAATAAACATTGACAAAGTCAATAGAATTTGCATAGGCGCATTATATTGGCTTTACCAATGCTTGTTAAACTTGGTAACACTGTCTGGGCATGGGTTGCACCTCATTAGTACCAGTTTAATATCCAAATATAGCAATAAGCAACAGAAAGGTGATTAGTTCAGTTTTGCAAAGGGCCTTTCACTGTGCAGCATCACGTGCGGCTGTATTTTTAGTACCTTTTGAAGTGTTTGAGCTAGAAACACACTATGTGGCAGATGATGGATTATCTGGAAAATGCTGCACATCTACAATTATGCGAACATTGCCGCAGCTGCAAAATAGCATAATTCCAGTGGCCTTGTGTGTTATCGTATTTGCTAAAGCTTTTTCATAGAACATGCTTCAGCTGCCCTATATGACACTTCTACTCACTGGAACAAGTCTAGTCATTCTGCAAAAAACAAATTCTGCTTTCCCTTCTTCAGGTGCATACTTCAAGGCCAGGCCAACCTATCTCATACTTCTACACAGAAAAGCAGGATTAACAGTCATGTATAGGATCCTCACAGGCTCACTTGTCATGTTACATGCAGTTGGGAGGAAGTTTTGTCCATTTGTACTGTCTTATAGCACTTTCAGAATATGGCACTCTGTTACAGTTCTGGTATTCTCACTGACCGGGTTCAAATTTGTTTGGGGACGTATTTGGTTCTGTTTCACACTGTAAAGTGGTAAATCAAGTTGAACAGCGTCCAACAAGGATTAAAAAACACTAATGCATTTTTAGTAATGCACTATATTGGTTGCTGGCAGTCTAGCTCCTGTTTAGGATCGCTGTAGTATGGGCCTGGTTACGACTTCGGCGGAGAGGATTACTCCATCCCAAATGTGATGGATATCCCGCCTGCCGAATTACGAGTCCATTATATCCTATGGAACACGTAATAGGGCGGGCGGGATATCCGTCACATTTGGGACGGAGTAATCCCATCCGCCGAAGTCGTAATCAGGCCCTATGTGTGTACATGTGTTAAGGAGAGCTTTGCTGTTTGTTTTGCTCTGCTTGGGTGCCCAGGTGCCCATTCTTTAACTAAAGTTGGTTGTTCAGTTTAAAAGCATCTTTGGGATTTCTTCCATCTCAGATTCGTTCTGACAGTCCCAGCTGTCCTATATCAGACTCGTCCTCCACGTGTCAGGCACATGCATGCTGCCTAGTGCCCAGAGCATGTCTTTGAGAACATACACTCAGCTTTCCTTGACTGTAACTCCCCTCATGTACAGGCTCCCTTCACTAGCAATGCCTTTCAGGTTTCCCTTTGGTCCCGTCCCTTCCCATCTATAGAGTGAAGTTAAAAATAGTGTGGTGGAATTGCTCTGACAGATGGGGTGACCTAATCTGGAGAAGTACTTGACTTTATCTACTTGTGACCTTGGAGGAACTTAAACAATGGATTTGTTAAGACTCTCTTTTCTTTAGAAAGGCCCACAAATGCCATCAAGAATGTGTATGTGTGCGCACGTCTGCTTGGGTGTTTGTCTGCATTCTGTATATGTTTGTGTGTGTACACCGAGTACATACATTTCCGCCACGTCCATGTGTATGTGTTTGTGTCTGTGTATGTCTGGATATAATTGCATCTATCTGTGGGAAAAGTGTGCATGAGTTCACATGTGTGCATGTGGGTGTTTGTAGTCTGTGTATGCATAGCTGTGTATCTATTACGTGTCTTTATGTCTGTCTATCTTCTTAGGGTATGTGTGCGAGTGCAGTAGTATGTGTGCGTGTGGATATATACAAGTGTGTGCTTTTCTGCGCTTAAGTCTACATAGTTTGTAAGTGGATATTATTTTCTCTCTATGTACCGCTTGCAGATTGTGTTCATATGTGTGTACATGATTTTGTCTGCTTTTGTGTGTCTCTGTCTGATTGCGACTTCGTGTGTATCTCTATAAATGCATTCTAGGCTTCTTTGTGTGGCTGTGTGTTTTCTCTCTGAGTGGGGTCTGTCCTGCAGACGATGGTAGCGCCTACACGGTAACCATTACGTTTTTACATTTTGCTTAAAAAGAAACTGTTGCAGTGGAATTACAAGAAATGTGCAATGAGCAGGAAGTCACAGTCCCTTAGCCTTGCTCTGCCAAGGAGCCCTTTCATTGCTTTGCATGCATCTCCAAGGGTGCATCAGTGTAAGCCCCTGGTCAAGCACAGGGTGACATTTAAGCTATTCTCCCGCATGGATGAAGGCCCTCCACAACTGGTCCCAAATACCTCGCCAAATGAATGATGCAGTAACCGCTGGCATAGTGCCTAGGATTAGCTACCTACTCGCACCAGGCATTACACCCTCCAGCCAGATTTAAGTATTTGGAGGCAACCACAGTGCCTTACAAATTCAAGCCCGGTGCTCTTGAAACCCCCTCCCCTGATGCCATGAAGAAGACCCGAAGGAATTCAGGAAAGGATTGAAACTGTATCTTTTCCAGCAGACATTTGGACGTTGTCTCACTGATGACGTCAATGCGTAATGTCTGAGTGTCAAATGCTCTGCTATCGGCAATTCTTTTGACAAGAACAGATAATTATCGCCCACTCCTGGGTAATCGCCCCTCCTCCTAGTGTTGTGATGCAATCTCTGGTATAAATTAAGAAAAGATAAAAAGAGCAAATCCCTGGCATGTTTCGAATGACCCATAACACATTAATCGACAGCCTAGCAGTACTGACTTCCAGGCTGGCATATTTCGTAGAAACTTAGCGTCATTGGCAACATATTAGTCCATCGAACCAGAGCCTGGCACATGCAATAAAGACCTGCATAGTGAGCATGCCCTTGAGTTGTGAGCTGATTCCTCACATACTGCCTGGTATCCTGGCATGCAGAGCAGCACAGAGGTATGTTGACCAGTGCTCTTGTTCAATTAGCTGCTCCTGTGGCCCATTTATCAGCATCCGTGGCACAGGGGGCAGAGCTCCTTGCACAGTGAGCAGCACTCGGTATACTCAGCATCACTCTAGCACCCTGACAATCTTTTTGTGTATACTGCTGGTATACTGAGCAAAACGTGGTTAGTGAAGAAACCTCTAATGTTACTAGCTGCGCTGAGGTATATTGATCTAAGTCTTGTCATGGTGAGAAGCGCTCTGGCACATTAAGAAAACTATTTCATTATTAAGCACCCCCTTGGCATGTTAAGCAACCCCCTGGCATTACTGACAGTACTGGACATACCAAATAAGGGTCATACATTACGAGTGGCACCCTGGAGCACTGAACAGAAGGGCTTTGTTAGTATTCGAAGAAACATGGAAGCTTTGCCCAGCACCCTCGTTTTATTGCACAATCCCAGGTTATTTAAAACGTACCCAATACACATTGGCAGCATTTTGGTATGTGAGGTATGCACTGAAATTTTATGAGTCTATTTTCAGTGTTGTTTTAAATTCTAGCTGATAGGTTCTCATGGGATATGGGGAATGTATTTTCTGGAACATTTCTTCAAACTACTGTTATGTGTCCTGGCATAGGGTTTATTGTGGGTTTTATCTCTTCTGAGGTATCCTGTGTCAGAAAAGCACCATTTCTTCTGTGACTTAAGCCTTTTTCATCCAGTGTGTCCATCGTACCTAGAATATTCTAATGGGCTTCGAGCAGTTACCAAAAGCTGGGCCCTCCCCTTTGTATGTTTTCTTCCAGGGAACCAATCATATGGAAGCGTATTCTGTACTTCCCCGGGGCTAGGCTGTTGTCACAGCACATCATCTATTAAATCTGAATTTCAAGGAGGGGGAGTACCTATAGGGGGCACTGAGCAGCCAAGCATTATGGGGACATGGACATAAACTGAAAAAGGGAGCAGATCTGTTTCTGTAAGTAGGTGTGTCAGATATTACAGTCTGGCCTGCCTCTAAGGAGAAGGGAGACCTGATCCACTTATTTTCAGTATGCGATCAATCCAGTCCCTCCCTGCGAAAAGGACACCACTAGTGGGTGTGCCCAAGAGGTCCGGATCACTACTTCCACCTTCCGGAGTCTCTTTATCTCCTACTATCAACAGTCGATCTGATGCTGCAGAATCACCAAGGGGGAGGGGCCAAAGAACCATGAAGGGGAAAATTCTCAACCTGAGTTCTCCTGGAAGCACTAAACAATATGGGCCAAAAACCCTTGATGCTACTAAGGCCCTCACCTCGCTAATCACGGGTACAGGCTACAAGAGATTGAGAAATATGAAGGGACATGTTTAGAAGAACTGCCACACAGTGCTGATGCACCAATGTTCTTGCGTCGCCCCGCCCCACTCAATGACACCATAGTTGCACGGTATTTACAATACAGTGCACCATGACGGTCGTTAGGATAACAGTGTTAGAATTTTTTATGCTTTTGTGGCGCCTTGCTGCGGCAGGGTCAAAAATTTTTATGCTAGTGCAGAAAAGTCAAAGGAGGCCCGTACGTTTTTGTGGGTGCGTCATTTAACTGCTACTTTGAGCAGGCATTATAAATGATGCCAAAAATGGCACAATGAAATCTTGTAGATTTCACTGTGTAATTTTTGTGGGCCTCCTAGGGCCAGAATGCCCCCTTTGCTTACAATATGGCTGGTGCGGGCATAATGTGGCGCAAAAGGGTGCAAAGTGGCAAAAGGCGAGCATTGCGCCACTTTGTAAATACGGCACAGCAAAAAAGCCTTCCTAAAGCCACATATGCATCAAAAGAAATGACGCTAATGTGACGCAGGAAGGGGCTAGGAGCTTGTAAATAAGCCCCTAAATTTTATTAAAATCCAAGTTTAGGAGAAAAACAGTAGAACGAAAATGAGTACGGAGAGTAAAGTGCAGGAGGAAGGGGGTCTTATCAAACAGGTGCAGAGATAATGCGGAGATACCAGGACTATAGGAAGCAGAAAGTAGTCGTGGTGTTGACGATACAGTGGACATGAAAAAGTGGATAAAAGAATTACCAGAAACAGGCACAGCTTCTGGGGATTGATTGGTGTAAAAGAAGAGAGAACGTCAAGGCGAGAAAAAATAAGTTTGGCTTTGGGCCTTGGCAAGGGGGTCCGCCTTGAAAGAAGAAGTGGAGGTCTAAGTATGCAAAACCCAAGGCTATGATCTGGGGATAAAAAGGAGGTCCATGGTGGCCTTAGGGCGTGTCTTTGCCGGGCCTATGGGCTCAGATCAGCAAGGGGCAAGAGAGCGCGACTGATGCAGCAAATGCATAGCACATGAAAGTCGTATCCAACCAAGGAATGTATGTGACTGGTGTTCTAGAGGAGGAGGGATTGGTTTTCAAAAATCTGTTGAGATGCAAGGGTATATATGAGGGAGAGCATGGTTTGGGGACGAGGAGGAGGAATGATGAAGAGCCTAATGGCAAACAAGAAGGGATAATACAAATTGTGGAAAGTGACTCTAATTAGGAGAAAAGCAATTGCCACACAAAATGCAGTGTTGGAGTGCACAGCTTCTCTGTGAGCGGAGTTGAGGTGAGGCTGCTTGGCTAAAAGGAGGACGATGACAAAGCAGAAAGTGCAAGAAACTCAAAGTTATAATAAAATCCATAAATAGGCTTTACTAGAAAGTGATGAGATGCATTTTCATGGCAGTAACTAATAAAATAATATGGAGTCAGAACTTTGTTGAAATCACTCCATAGGAAAGGGCAATGGAAAGAAAGGCTGAAGGAGGGGAAGGAAGCTGCGTAAATGGCCGACAGCACACTAAACCAGAGAAAACTAGACACCCGTATTGTTCATTTCCAGGGCTGTGCATTGCCAGACTTTCAGTACTTTTCAGTACTTTATTAACATAAACGTCAGTGTATGTGTGGCATCAGACCAATTCCTACACTATTTAGTTGACATATTTGTAGGGGAGAAAGAAATTAAATTGTCTGGGCGGAAGTGACCTCAACTTCAAAGGCTTGGTAGAATCACACTTTCCCGTCTCCCTCTGTTGATGTGCTGCAAGTTTCCTTTTCTTGAGCAGCTGTTTGCAATTTGCTTGTCTTTCAAGCCGATGCTGCATATATAGCTGGTCCTCTGCTTCTCCATTAAGGCTGCTGATTAATCCTGTGTGGAACTGCTAGGAGCCTCTAAAAATGCAACTAAGGAGTTGATGTGCTCCCTGTTCTACAAAAAATCAGGGAAGCCATCATCAAGATCGGGCTCTTGAGATCAAATTTGGACTCCAAGGCATGTAGTCCACTCTGCCAAAAGACAAAGAATATATATCTAAAAAGGTCTCAGCGACTCCATCCCCGAGGGCAGTGATTTTATGTAAAAGAGAGGGAGGACCACACATGTGGCATGTCGTGGAGTGACAGCTTGTAGAGTGGAGAGATGTGTGGTAGAGTGAAGTACCATGGATTGTTGTTGAGTGGTGTAGAGTGCCATAGAGTGAGTTGGCATGTCATAGAGTGGAAAGGTGTTTGGTGTGTTGTAGAGTGGAGTGGAGAAGCATGTTGTAGAGTGCCAAAGTGGTGGGGCATAGATTGGAGTGGCATAGAATGTAGTGGCATGTCATAGAGTGGAGTGACATGTCGTACAGTGCAGTGGCATAGAGTCTCAGAGTGGAGTGGCGTGTCGTTGAGTAGAGTGGTGTGTCATAGCATGGAGTGGCATGTGGTAGAGCGTAATGGAATGGAATGGTGTGGCATGTCATAGAGAGTTGTACAATGGAGTAGATTGGTGTAGAGTGGAGGGGCATAGAGTGGGGTAAAGTGGAGTGGCCTGAAGTTGAGTGACATGTGGCAGAGTAGAGTAGACTGGAGTGTCATAGAGTGGAGAGGCATAGAGTGGAGTAGAATGTTGTAGAGTGGAGTAGTGTGGAGTGGTATGTCAGAGTAGATTGGAGTGGAGTGACATACAGTTGCATGTTGTTGAGTGTCTTAGATGAGAGGGGCTTAGATTGGAGTGGTATAGAAAGCGATGGCATATATTGGGTTGGGGTGGAGCTTTGTACAGTATAGTGGTATGGAGTGTCAGATTGGAGTGGAGTGTCGTACAGTAGCGTGGAGTGTCGTAGAGTGGAGTGGCTTGTAATAGAGTGAAGTGGCATGTGGTAGAGTGTAGTGGCATGTCATAGAGTGGAATAGAGTGGAGTAGAGGGACATACAGTGAAGTAGACAGTTTTAGAGTGGAGTGGCCTGGAGTGGAGTAGCGTGTCGTAGGGTATAGTGGACCAGAGTGTCATAGTGTCTCATTGTGGAAAGGTATACAGTGGAGCGGCATGTCATAGAAGGTAGTGGCATTTTGTAGAGTGGAGTGGCATTTCATAGAGTGGAGGGGCACAGAGTAGAGTAGAGCGTTGTAGACTTAAGTGTAGTAGAGTGGATTGGTATGTAATAGGGTAGAGTGGGGGGGTGAGTCATACCGTGTCACGTCGTAGAGTGTCTTAGAGCAGAGGGGTGTAGAGTGCAGCAGAGTAGAACCGAGTGACATGTTGTAGAGAAGATTGGCGTACAGTGCAGTGGTGTGGAATGTCATAGAGTGGAGTGGAGTGGTGTGTGGTAGAGTAGAGTGGAGCTGCATGTCGTAGAGTGTCGTACAGTGGAGTGGCATAGAGTGGAGTGGGGTGTTGTAGAGTACAATGGACTGGAGTGTCATACAGTGGCGAGTCATAGAGTGGAGGGGCATGGAGTGGTGTGGTGTAGAGTGGAATAGCATGTCATAGAGTGGAGTTGTGTGTTGTACAGTGCAGTGGCATGTCGTGGAGTGTCTTAGACTGGAGTGGTGTGTCTTAGAGTGCCTTTTGTCATAATTATATTTTTTAGATTTCAAAATGTATAATGGAATGTAGTGGCATGTCATCGAGTAGAGTGGAGTGGCGTGTCATAGATTAGTATGTTGTAGAGAATCTTAGAGTGGAAGTGTTGTGGCACAGAGTGGAGTGGTATGTCGTGGAGTGCAGCGGTGTGTTGTAGCATGGAGTGCTGTGGAGTGGAGTGTCATAGAGTGGAGTAGCATGTCGTAGTGTGCAGTGGCATATTGTAGAATGGAGTGGCATGTTGTACAGTGGAATAGAGTGGTGTGTCGTACAGTGTCTTTTGTTAATGTTTTTTCTTTTTTTCTTTTAAGATGTACCGCAGTACTTCTTAGATAGTTTTGAGGAAGTACTGCAGTAACCTGTAACTTTTTAAAAAATATATAAAACAATAAAAATACTTTTCCCGACCTATACAGGCTTTGCTAAAGTGCCTCATTTCTTCCTATGGATTACAAAACCAGAAATAAGCTATATTTCATGTTCAAACCCAGAGCAAAGTCAAAGTGTGGTTTAAACAAAATGGCTGTATTTTTAATTTCTAAGTGCTTTCACTAGCTAATGATATTGTGTTTTGTCATGGCTATGTACTGTGGTATTCTGCAAAATTACTGTGGTATATCACAGACCAATATATGACTATGTTTTTGCCTCTTAATACTTGAAAAATGAGAGACATGCTCATCTTAGATTGTGTTTACTGCAACAAGATTATTGGTCCTCTATAGTTACATCCCAGGACATTGCACAACTTGCATTTCTCAGCAAGACATGGTCTCCAGTTGCATAAATATTTACCAGTCATAGGTTTATGCGATACAGATCCAAATGAAAGAGCGAACAATGCCTGGTAAATATATACTCTAATCAGGGAGGAAGCACTAATGCTTTGTAAACCGTACAGCAGTTCTAGCTTTCTTTCCACATTTACGTGACGAATTGTCAAAGATTACTCTTGACATACAATCAGTTTTACAACTATATAAGTATTGTTGATTTCAATGTGGGAGGCCATAGCACTAAATAAGCAACAAAACAGAAAAAGGCCAATGGCACAAAAAGGTGCAATAATGCCAAAAAATGAAGTAACTAAATCAAAAGACGAGGAAATGCAACTAAAGGACAAGGCACTACGATTTCTGATTGGTCTTAGTGCCACAAACTGTGTTAGAATCATAGGAAAGTGTGACAACATTAAAGGTCAAAATAGGAAAGAACCAAGCTGGCAGGTCTGACTGGACTCTAAACCAGAGAGAACTGTAATTTCCAGGACTTGGTATTGCAAGAAGATACTGGGACATAGCAATACGTATTAACCCATGTCAGTGGTTAAGTGGAATCAGACTAGTTCATACACTGTTGGGCGTTGTGTTAGTACAGAAAAAGGGTAGAGATATATAATTGGAACTGCACAGTATATCTGACAGTGCAGCTAAGGAGTTGTGGTGCCACCTGCTCTAGAACAAACACAGGTGTCTGTAGTCACAATTGCACTCCTAGGCTTATAGTTAGCCTCAGAAGAAATATAGTCCAAGTTGCCAACACACAAATAAGATATGCTGAAGAACTCAGTAAAGGTATGATTAGTGAAAAAGAAAATGGAACTCCATAAGAAACAGCTGCTGTGACATTATTTCAACGTAACATGTAAGATGGTTAAGAAACACCGCAACTTCTGAATATTGTGGGTGACCAAGCCACATCTCATTATACACGTGTCTTAGGGAGTAAGGCAGAACCCCAATTTGTGGACAGACTTATAGATCATGGTTGATTGCAAACCCCTTAGAATGGGCAGTGGTTAAAGCTTATGATGTCAGTGATGTAATACTCAAGGATCATATAACTGCTCTGGTGGATAACATCATCAGGAAACGGCTTGCAACCATATAGTCACAAAGAAGAGGCGTAGACTTTCACAATCAAAATCCCGAACTTTGTGTGCACAAAAGTATAATTATTATTAATATTATTATTATTATTATTAGTAGTAGTAGTAGTAGTAGTAGTAGTACTAGTAGTAAGAATTAAAACATTAAAAACAGGATGTTAAAGTACGAATGACTAACCAAACCAGATGACTAAAAAAACACATGAGTTATCTGGTCCTTCTTGTAGTGACTCTAACTGTAAGTAAGATGAAGGGCAAGCTCATTTCAGATCGAGGGGTTCCAGTAAATGGAATGCCCTCCTGCCACATGTAGCCCTTGGTACTGAAGTGAGGTCCGAATGCAGGAGAGCTGAATTCTAGCTGGAACATTTGCCACCAGCAGGTCCAATAGAGAAGCAGGGCCAAATCTGCAAGAGGACCAGTGCATAAGGAGAAGACCTTAAAATGGATCCTCTGGTGAATCTGAGTCAGTTGAAACACTGTGACATTACCCTAATCAAGCAGAGGAACAATGTAAGCGACTATAACCCCTGCCCTCTAGTGTGGAAGTTTTAATCTGAGGCTTAAAACAAAAAGCAGACACCTACTGGTTCTGTAAAATGGGCACTCCTCATGTAGCTGCACACAAGGGTGAAATACTAAAACAGGAACGGAGTAACTGTAAAGTGTGGCAAACATCACAGTAAATGTGCATAAAGTATTTCATGATCAACATGTTATGTGGTTTAATACAACCAGAGGTAAATAAGCACTCTGTACAGAAAGGATTGTCCTAGATCTTCCCACAGCTAACTTTATAGCTAACTTTATAACTTTAAAAAACAGAGCTTTACATCTAGGAGGCAATACTAATAGAGGAAGAACTGGGTGGTGGGTCTGATACAGAGTTTGGCGGAGGGATTGCTCTGTCACAAACGTGATGGATACCTATCTGACGTATTACGATTCCCATAGAAGGTAATGAAATCGTAATTTGGTGGACAGGATATCGGTCATGTTTGTGACAGAGTAACCCCTCCGCTAAAACTTTGAATCAGTCCCAGAGTAACACATGCATGGATTTAGATAGGGGTAATCTAAGTACATCAAACCTTTAAACTAGGCGTTGTACAAACAATTATCCAACTCAATATGATACAAGACAATTTTTCAAGCTGATGCACGTTTCTTGTTATTTTCTTTGGTCTTGCAAACAGACAGTAGCCACTAACATGTTATCTTAAAATTAGACAATGATTGGGCTTTGGGGCTGTCCCTTACTCTTGAATTGATGGCTTTCGGGCTTTTCTGTCTATTCATGTGTCTGTCCCTTCAAAGGAGCATTGCGTGCTCCCTGTGTTTTTATTGGATGAGTTGTATCCTTTCACTACTGACTCCAGGACCTTGCATTCCTTTCCATAAAGAACCTCTCTCTCTCTCTCTCTTTTTTTTCAACTGATGGGTGGCCTTCTTCTAATGTTTATTACGAAGCTTTAAGAAAAACTATTCCACGAGGTCAACCTGTGCATGTGCACAGACGGTGGCCACCATGGAATAGTTTTTTTTAATAAAGCAGTCAAAGATGGCAGCTTTGCGCATGCATGCAAAATTACCATTTTGAATTGCATTTTCATATATCATAAGAGAATGCATTTGAAGATGGCTGCCTTGCGTGTATGCCCACGCATATGCATGTTTTGTGGCTAAACTCTGCTGTCGTTTCTTAAATTTTTTGAAAACTATTCCTGCTTTTATTACAGATGGTCACACTGCCCTAGTCTGTGCCACAGAACACCTGTAATTGGGTGTGCCTGGCGCAGACCGGGTCCGTGCACCCTATCACAAAGAATATACTTTCCAGAGTTCAGTTGGGACTGCGTGCCAACCCTTAAAGCACGGAAGACCAGCTGTATGAAGTTGCCCTTCTGCCTTTCACTGTACAGATGGCACTGACTTGGGTTTGAAAGGAAAACAGATATCCCCCTGCAGGAGGGCACAGTGAGTGAACTTCACCCGTCTGCAGGGGGATATCAGGTGGGGTGAGAAGACACATGTTCACACCTTCCACTGGGCTCCCTTAGGGGGTGCAAAGAGTGCAGCCCCTGGCAGCTCCAATGTCTCTGCAAAAGCGTCTTTAATACGGTGTGGGCACAGAGGCAAAGTGTTTCCTCACTTGCATCTGGCCCTGGCCCTAAAAAAATAGGAAAATGTTCCCTCGAGATTGCACTGTGCTATAACTATGTGGCCACAATCTGTACTGTAGAAGGGGCAGCACAAGTGTCTTTGGACCCTTGTGTAATAGTAAGGGCCTGGGGGCCCTGTGATGCCCTTGGGCACTTTTTGTTTTACAGACCCTTATGTATTGAATGGCCTCCCTGAAACTTGAGAGGACTCTGCTTTTTCGTTGACGGACGAGTTCAGTCCTACTAAACCTCCATTTCTTTGCTCCACTCTTCCACCAGTAAAGTATAAAATCAATGCGAACAATGTAAGAAGGCATTTCGGAATATAATTCTGATGAGAGCGAGTACAAGTGAGCAATTTTAAGGATGGGAGTAGAAGACAAAATTAAGGTGACTCAGAGATGGCTGAATTGGTGAACCAATACTTTCCATAAGCAACCACAATGGAAAATCAGGATAATTGTCCAGAGGTGGGAAAGAAATTACAGAAAAGTTTGCCCTCCTGTGAAAAAGAGTCCCTTCAGGGGTGGAAGTATCTGCATAAAACTAACTAAAGGTGGATAGGACAAAAAAAAAACGGAGTACTGAGGAATCTATGAGCTGCTTAGGAAAAATCAGTGACAACATTTTTAACTTGAAAGGTGACCATGCCAGGAAACTAGAAAAGAGATGTGTGCCAACTTCACCAAAGCTAGTGTAGGAAAGGTTGGACAACTGTTTATATCCTTAGAATGCAAACTCTGGCCTTGACCAATGTTACGTTTAATACCATCACTGTGCTTCTTATAAAATATTGTTTTTTCAAGCGGCATGTGTCATGCTAATATGGGTTTCTGGTATATTTAAACATGCACTTAGACCCATTTTTAATGTACAATGACCACCCACATCTGAGACATCGTTTTATATTGAGTCAAAAGCATATGAAAAGCTGCTGAAAGGGGTGCCTTAAAGAGCTGTTGGGCTATAGCTTCATCAAGGAGTGACTGAGCACCCAAAATGAACATTTCTTGACTTGGCTGCAGACTACCAGCATTGGAGAAGCAGCAAAGAACTTTAATTTAGTAGTCACACTTAGGTGGTTCACGAGCCACTTAGCTGCTTGTTCTTAGCTGCATGTTTTTGGGGTGAGTAAACTAAAATTACAGAAATGTCAGCACTTCAAATATCCCATGAGAAAACTTTCATGCACTTTCTCCAGTAGTTTACTCAAACGTCTTGGATTAGGAGGTCATCTAAAACTTAACAAGTATTCCCAACCATATAAAAGATGTGTTAATGTGGTTATGATAACGATGCTAACTATACCCACTAAAATGTAAACAAACCCATTTCCAAAAGAACAGTTGCATCATGTTATTGTTTACATTCTGCCTGCTATAAATGTTGATTGTTTTTAATACAAATATTAATTTTGGGGTACCTGACAGCATTGCCCTTGGATCCTTTTCACAAGGGTAAATTTACACTTTTGTGTAACTTTACTCTTTTTCCGTATTCACAAACAATTTAATAGTAACGTTATGACTCCAGAGTCTCCGTGATCAGGGTGGAGATCTCCACACAAATAAACCCAGAACAGGCCTATTTTTTATGTGCATAGTTTCCGTCTCGACTGTAGAGTCTAAGCAGTCCTAAAGTTACTATTATATTGTTTGTGAGTACTGAAAAAGTGGAAGCTTACATAAATGTTTACCTTTGTGAAAGGGGGCCGTAGAGTTTAAATTTTATGAGAGTAGATGTCCAAATTCGTGACAGGTAACAATCACAATTATTCCAGTTGAGTTTCGTTCCAGAAACTTCTTAGACTGATCGATTTGTGCCATTTTCCAGATGGTGTACCCTCTGAGAGTCTTCTTAAAAGAAGGGTTTCAGCATTAAACTAAATTTTCGAGACCGATGAAAATGACTGTGTTGCTCTGAGATTGAGTGTTTGCACATTTATCTCACGTTTAAATCCTGAAAATCCGGCACAGATTCGATCTCTTTGACTTACATTCGGCACACCGTTCAAAACATTATGATACACTATCGCTGTATTGTATTATCTAACATGTAGACATCCTTGGCTCATCAGATATGCGAGTGGCATAATGTATAATGTAACAGCAGATAGGTATTTTTAAGAGAAAACTGTTCAAACCCCACCATCATGGTGCTTTAACCTTCTCCTGAAAACCATCGGGCCTTCGTACTACCAAATCCATACTAACATATTGGACATAAAGGGGCATAGTTATGAGCCCCTAGCGCCACTGGAGCGTCAGCATTGTGAAAATGACGGAGCACAATGTTGCCAATTTTGGCGCAGTGTTGCGCTCCGTCATTTTCCCATAAATATGGGCCAAAGTCTTTTTTAGCATCTGTTGATGCTAAGGTATGAGTATGGGCAGATTTCACTCTGCAAAACTTACACTAGCATTAGAACATGTTAAGTTTGAAGACTGCACATTATGAGCACACTCACTGACTGAATACCTCATTTCGTTTTGAAATTATTCACACCTGAATCCAGAAAAGTGACAATGAAGGATCCCAAGGCCACACTTACCGTTTTGTATGCTCATTTTTAGCTTCTACGCAAGTCCTCAAGCAAACCTCTTTTGGTGTACAGAAGTGGGATTGTGCTATTCGTTATCAATGAGGATTTGAACCGGGCTGACATAGAACACACAATCATTTGTTTCACCTTTTCATGCTTAGTGACTTTGTTAACTGGGCTCACTTGTCTGCATTGTACATTCCTTTGAAACCTGAAGTTTCATTGGCACTATATGTGATTTTGAGAACACCATGGTTTACAGGTTGCCACAGATCTGCAGCTTTAGGTAATGAGCACCTAAGAGTGTGTGGGCAGTGATTTCAGATGGAACACAGTGTGTTTTGTTCAGAACACTGTGGCATGCTGTGTCTGGGGGTAGTTCAAATAGGTCATAACACCATTCACTCCCACTTTACGGGAAACTGTAGAGCCAGCTTCTCAGATGCTTAATATGGTTTTATGGTCCTGTCTGCGTCCTACCAGTGGCCAGATGGACTACCACATCCATACACTCAGGGTTATTCAACCAATCTCTTACCTACAAGGAGGCATTTACATTGAAAAGCCCGTTCGCATCAATACTCCTGCTCATTGGGAAGCAGCAAAATACTCCCAACATTCAAACCAGAGCACTGCCCACAATGCACTCCCAGCAACTCTCCCTCCAAATACTCTGAAGTGTCAGACATGTGGAGCGCACAGCTGTACAAGACTCCATACATAAAAGCATTCATGACTAAAGACATGAATAAATATGTAATGAATTGTTTTGTATTTGTCTGCCTCATCCCTCACTACCCACATTGATGTGATTGAGAGCATGTCGGTCCAGCACTGAGGAAACATACAGCCCTAATTGTATATTTGAGAAGACCTCGGTTTTGGAAAACAATCAATGTGATGAACTCCCTCAGTGCATAAGTGGTTGCTAAACAAGGCTATCTATCTATCCTGTGATATCCCCAGGAAAGGGACCATTGTGTTTGCCGGAAGATTGTCAGGCTCCTCCGCTTAGAAAAATACTTCCTGTGTGCTGTCACCAAATGGCCATCCTCTTTTTCAAATAGAAACCTATAGCTATGCTACATCTTCATAGAATTATTTTATCCAATGTTTTTTTCTGCAAGAAACTGTGACGTATTCTTGAGGAGTTTTACATTATAGTTTAATGATTAGTTGGCGGTCCTCCAGCCTACCAACCAGCCTAACAGGTCAGTAGAGGCACCTGCTCCTCTCCCCTTGCAGAAGGCCATATTTAGAGATCTCTGCCTTCCTGTGAGACATCTCTGTCTTCAGTGCATCAACCTGTGTGGCAGATGACCTTAAGGCACAGATGAATGCTGAGGGGCGGCCATGTTTGTTTTGCCTGTTGGACTTTCATTAATTGTTTTTCTGAAACAAATTCCCAAAACATGGGTTTGTTTCAGAAAAAAGCAAACAACAATATCCTTACTTGCAGGGAAATTTCTCCCTGTCAGTAAAAGCTATTGTTTCTTTTCTCCACATGCAGTATCAGAGGAGGCCTACCCGAAATATGGTGGGGCTACCAGTATTGTGACCTAGTGGCTCTGTGTTGAACAGGTCGCCAGATCAATGGTTTTAATTGGTACAGCAGGCCAAGTCTGTGCTACTGGAAACCCAGCAATTACCCATACTCCCATGCAGGGGAACTGCAAGATTGATCTCTCCCACATTACATCAAACTGTAAACTGTAAATGGGGCCCTTGAATGAATTTCCTGGAGTTTTTACTAACAAAGGTTTTGGAGCTCATTTAGAGGCTGGCGACTGGCCTGACAGCCTGTTGGTCTGGTGTAAGTCCTTTCCTCTACCATTTGCTCCCTACAGAAAGCTTTCTACCACATCCAGAGATCCCTGCCTCTTTTCCTACTTTATGTCCACCACGCTTTTCAAAGCAGTCCGAGCAGGAAAAGTCATTGGTGGATACCCTTAACACAGTGAGGCTTCCACCACTGCCACCCGCAGCTCCTGGACCAAGGGTTTCCAATGGCAGTGTCTATACCAGAAACCCTGTGGTCAGTGCTTAATTTGTAAATAAAATGTGCCGGTGCTCAAAGCCCTCCTCTTAAACATGCGGCTGCTGCAATTAAATGTGCTAACACGGAATACTGAGGCAGCGTAATCCCGAAGCCATCTCGGGCCTCTTCAGCTCACTCTTGCAGCTTTCTGCTTTCTCCCATTGTGAAGCTTTTTCGTGTTTCTCTTCCTCCGTTTTTCCCAAATGTGTCTTTTGCTTGTTGTAAATGCTTGAGGCAGAACAATAAGCGCCGGCCCTCAAAAATAAGTGCCGGTGCTCAGCACCGCTTTCAACAAGCACAAATTAGGCACTACCTGTGGTTCAGCTGCATCTAATTGAGCCATCGGACCGATGGGTTTGGCAGAGCAGGAGCTCGGCCATTTAAGAGCTTCGACATCAGCTGGTGATTTAATGGTGAAACTCCTGCTCCAGCAAACCATAAATTAATCTTTATTAGAAACAGCTCCACGGAAGGCATAACAAGCTGATGAACACATCATTTGCACTTGTTGTGGAAGTACGGGTAACGTAGTGTTGAATTTCTAACGTTATCACCGTGACACTGAGATTCCGTAAATTAGTACACCGTGTGCTGTGTCGACAGCAGGCACCTGTGATTAACAAGAGGCCAGAGACCACGTTGTGAGTGCACTCTGCCCTAGACCCATCGCTCAGCCCACAACACATTTTTAGTCGCTCTAGATTTATGATTTTTTCCTAAAGTCTGTGCCAAGCTCAGTAGCACCTGGCCCACAGGATCAAATCCTGAAGAGCCCTGACGCAGATCAGGCATGCCGCCCAGAGCTGTGCATGGCAACAGCTCAGTGGCGGGAGTGGAATCCATTGCTGTCTGCGTTCCTGATACAGATCTATTGCACACATCACATTCTCAAGGCCGCGATGGAAACCTTGACAAGGTGCCAATGTTGCTTTCCATCCTCAAGGTTACTATTCGTCTTTATGGATCCCAGCGTTTATTAATCCTCGAAAAGGTGTAATTGGAGGTGCCCGTGCCCGACTGAGTATGAAGTGCTTTGGGTTAGGCTCCCAGTCTGGCTGGCACTAACGCTGACCTCAGGAAAGCTCCACTGTGGGAGTTTGTCAACATACATTTCAGAAACAGAACAAACATCAGTTGTATTAGGTCCTGGAACATGTATTGTTTTTCATTCAAGAAACTTGAGCATGATTCAGGGTATCCTAGTTATATCAAACTCAGGTGAAAGTCAAATATGAAGGGGGCTAGAGAAACAGATTGTTAGGAGAATTGAGCATTCCTTCTGCATCTAGGGCATCTGGGGTTGTTCGAAGCGACCACAAGGCATCTCCCATACTATTTTCTTTGCCCTGTGGAATTGTGGGATAACAGAGGAAAGGGTCGCTTTGATGGGAAGATCTGACTTCTTTTCTTCCACCTGCAACTACCCATTTATCGTCACCCATTTCTTCATAATTTGCATTTTATATGCCACTTTACATCTAACTGCTGTTCTTAATCCTACATGTGTTTTTTCTGCCTCTCTCTATGTATGAGAAATGCTGATTGGGTGACCATGACTCGAATGGAACCATTTCAAAAAACATGCCCACTCATGTGACACAACACAAAGGCCATCTAATGGACACATCTTAGACACAAAATCACCTTGCAACCCTTCCGGAAAAACTTAAGTCACACTTGATGAGAATGTAATTACATTTTTAACCTGTTTAGCTCTCCTCCTTTCTTGCTCTCTTCAAGCTCCCTCTTGTATTTACTGTTACAGCTTTATGTGAAGTGATACATTGCCTTGAAGCTAGGCCCTCACTATAGATGTGCCTTAAGTAAAATAAATAAAGTACCTACCACTAAAGATGGGCATTTGCTCAGAAGAGCAGGCAAGGCAATCTCATTTCAATAGATCTTATTAAGGTCTGAAATCTGACCCACCCCTTTTTTAAACAATTAACCGACAAGGAAATACCAGAGGGTGGACAGATAAAAAATGAAAGTAACAAGTGAATGACAGGGGTGAATAAGCAATAGGATAAAAAGCCCCAATATCTCCACAGGACGTGTGACAAGAAAACTACATTAGTAAGTAAGAGGGGCACTCTGATATGAATATTGGAACCTTTAGCTCTAAATACTGTTAAATCATTTCTGCAACTCATCAGTGAAAAACGGAGCTTGTATGGTCTTTTCTTGGTAGTATATTCATCTGGAATTAACCTTTTCCAAGTTGGGCTGAAATAATAGGCCAAGCATTCTTTTAAAACACTTTAACTCTGGCAATAAGATGTCCTTGTGTGTATGCCAGTGGGCATAAAATTTTTCTAATTTTATAAATATTCAGCTTCAAATTCTTCAGCATCATGCACTTATCTTTCCCGTTATTGGGCCCAGTGCACCTAAAACAAATAAACCCCAATAAATGTCACATCAAATCTTGAATGAAACCTATCTTTAGCAAGCCACTAAGCATAGTATGAACGGAACAAACATACTGTCCACCATTCAAGTTAAATGTCATTTCATCTATAACGGCCAGGGACTAATATGGGTGCCCAAAATAATCCCTGCCCACTGATATACCTCCATAAAAAAATTGTTGTCCAGAGATTTTCATTTTTGAAATGTGTTTTTAGATCATTAGAGAAGTAATTTATCTTGGGTAGACATTTCTGATCCGGGTTGAATTTTTCTGGACGCCATTTTAAAAAATGGCAGATGTGTTAAGGTGATGATGTAATATTTCAGGAACTATGAGACATACACTTCATATTGATGTCAAAACATAGGTTTTGGTGGTCAAGTAGTCTTACAGAGACAGAAAATAACTCCTCAGAGCAACCCTTCCATTATTTTCCAAATGGTGGCTACAATCGAAAAAGAAGAAGCGGTCACGGAAATGAAACAAATAATAATGTTTTTTTTAATGTATAAACCAAACAATGTGTATGATCTGAATATGAAAATAAATTAAGGTTTACCACTCTTGTTTTAGACACATTTTCATAGTTCACTTTATTTATTTGGGTAATTGCTCATAGTACATTTGCAGAATGTTGAAAATTTGAGAAGAACATATCGACAGTGACATCTTTTTGGAGCACAGGTTTTGCAGGTACATGTACGTGTAAGTTCTGTAGGTAGGGGCTTTAGGAATTTCATAGGTTTTAGCACCTCATCAATATCTTCCCAACCAAATTCACACTGATCTTTCTATACATATGCATGATCTAAAACATTTACACATCTTCTGATCAAGTAGAGTGTTCTTTTAATATGTCCACACACCTATTATGAGATCAGTGGAAGGTCACTTAGTGGGACTGATCTTTTGAACTCACCGTACTGATGATCGTCAAAGGTGTGACAGTCAGAACACGCACAAGGTATTTTTCTACATCTTTAAAGTTACATTCTTTTTCTGTCTCAACAAATCCTTTTAGAAATGTCACAGGTTCAGAAGTTAAAGCTCCAGGCTTTGTTCCTATTTTTCTCACAGTGTCATCATCTGTAAGAATATGTGCCTTCATTAGAACACTGGGCATCTCTGAGTCAAGTTTCTTTTAAAGAATATGAAGCAGCATTAGGTGTCTTTTCTTGCCCGTTCCATAATATATTAATTAATTCTGACAATCCTTGACTTATGAGCATTGCAACAAATCTAAGTATCACAATAATAACATCTGTGTCATTTGACAGCACAATGACTCAATTGGAACCATTTTGAACAGCCCACTCAACAAATGGCACAACGTTCTTAAATAATATGGGCCGTACCTTTTGAATATATCTCTGCTGGCACCAACTCCTCATTGGCCATTATTCCACTTGCAATAATTGGAAATTCAGTGTTCCCTGAAGCATCAGCAATTTTTGGGTGAGTTAACATCTCCAAGTTCGTCTTGTTTAATGTTGATGACCAGAGTTTATCAAGTTGCACAGGTTTAGGTGTCCGCTGTTTGATGCAGGCAAGGCCAATTGTTCTGCTTGTAGACATTCGTCTGATTCTCTCAGATTCCTTGACAGATAATTCAAGATATATGTCAAAGACAATGTGCAGTTCTTGCAAGGTGCACACTGACTTAGATATCTGTAGAACAGCCTGAACGACCCCTCTGGAGTTTTGCTAGATGAAATCCTGACCATTCACAATTGTAGCATATAGTCCACAACAGCAGTTTTCAATGATGACAGCATTTAAAATTGAAATTCTTCAGGTGAAGTTTGTACTTCACAGGTTTGGTTGCAGCATCTCCATCAAATAATGCGTTTGTTGGAAGAAGATCATGCAACAGAATGTCCTTGATGTCCCTTTCTTTTGCTACGTCAATCTCTCTATGTGCTTGCAAAAGTTGTTTTTGTATCCTGTTTTGTAGTGGCTGGTTGGACGAAACTCTTACTATGGCAATTAAACCATGGAAGTTCAGCTTTAGTGATTATGCCAAACAGTTTTTTCTCATTCAATACAAATCCCTCCAGCCTCATTTCTGAGTATAGTTTCGATCCATGTTCCAGGACATCTAGTAGACATGTCTTTATATTGTTATCCACATATTGTTTGGTCACGAAGTTGTGTAGTTGCACAGGCTCAGTAATTTCAAATGGGTTTCCGTGCTGCTGCATGAAATGAAGAAGGCTGTCAACATGTTTATTAAAAAGTTCCCCTCTCTTTCCCACAATTTTGTGATGAGAAACAGTTTCACTATGGTCCATTAATTTTTAATTTGTCATCTTCTGAAAACATTGCAAATAGAAAGGACTTCATGGTAAACTAGCTGTCACTGAGCAATATAGCCACTTTTACGTGTCTGACCAACAATTCCCTTGGAGCGTTTCTGTTATCTTTGGATCATCTGTTCCAGTTTCATACCTGGAGACACAGCATTTAACCTTCCCTCTCTGTCTTTCACCATGAAAAATGGCTGTAAAGAAATGGGTTTTCCACCTCTTGCTTCTTCACTTTTTCAAAATACCAGGTGCTATGTCGCCAGGTAGTTTATGCAACAGAATTCATGGAACACAGTAATCAGTGACTCCATAGTCTTCACGTGCAGCTCCCAATCACCGCCCTGATCAGCAAGTACCAAGTTTTTCACTCGAGCTATCATGTGTAAAACATTTCCCCACTACCTACAAAGTTCTGATTTTTCTTCACATTCTTTGACAAACTCTTGAACTTTGGGCCAAATTTAAGAAAAGTGGAGATGCGTCCAATGCAGCGCCACTTTTTGTGAAGGAGGCCCATTGGTTACAATGGATACTCCTTTTAATGCGTCAAAAATGATGCCAAAAATGGTGCAATGAAATCTTGTAGATTTCATTGCAGTTTGCGGGCCTCCTTGCGACAGAACGTCCCCTTTGCCTACATTATGCATGGCGCATGCATAATGTGGTGCAAAGGGTTACAAAGTGGTGCAATGCATGCACTGTGCCACTTAGTAAATATGGTGCAGGGAAAAGGCCACCTTAGCGTCAAATAAATGGTGCTAATGCAGCGCTAAATTGGTTCAAAGGGCTCTTAAATCTGCCCCTTGCTTGTCAGGTTTTCTGATTTTGAACGGAGTGTAATGAACATTGCCTGGCTTTACATTATGTTGTTTGAATGAAGTGCACCCTGTGCCTTGTACACTTCCAAGATAAGATATGCAAAGCCTAATTTGTCATGCTTGTCACAGAAAGCATTCCAACACAATGTTTCTATAGCCTCAGATATGATGAGCATACCTTGCACTGAATGAACATAATGAGTTCCTCTCAATACTGACTGGACAGTTTTCTTCCAAGGATTTCAGCCTCAATAAGTGCATCGTCTATGCCACATCCACTTCCTGCACACTGGAATGCAACTTTTGTCATGTAGAAAATGCCCATCATTGGATAAAGATCATCACATTCTACTGGATTGCTCATACAAATTACAGCTACAATACAGAAAACACCTTCATCGCAGAAAATTGGCAGGATAGGCTGACCTTCAAGCTGAGCATGAACATTTTGGAATTATTTAGAGGTGTACACTGTTGTGTAGTTTGTAAATGAAGATGGCATTACTGGTAAAAACCCAACCTTCTTCAGTGGGACGGTATTCTGGGAGATCAGATCATGAATTCTTGCCCACTGAGGAACTGGCTTTTTTTCATCCTTCAGTCTGCACTGAATGTATCAACTTTGCGGACCACAGCATCAGATAGAAGAACATCCATGTCCTCAGCAACTTTGAAACTTTCTGGTAGACTGGGACATGCTGCTGGCTTGTAGTGATTTTGCACAAGTTGGCAAGGCAGTTGGATTATAAGTTTGCAGCTTCGTTGTTTTATGCCTACAGCTGACACAGCTTGTTTTCCAGCAGCTACATCATTGGTACAGTCTTGAAAAAGCACCATGGCAGTATAATGTGTTCTGGATGTTCAATATAAAAACAGCTGTCATCAAAACCAAAATTATCAAGAGATGCAATTGTAAATCCTTTACTGGTAAAGTCGTCTGGTAAGTGGTGTGCTGTCAGATTCACAAGATTTTACAGCATGAGCTGCTAACAAGTTCCCGCTCTGTACTATGTCATTATAACTTGTGATACACCAATCTTATTAATTGAAGTGTTTAGCTCTCGACTTTTGCACCGGTCATAGATTGTGTGGGCAGTCATCATGTGTAGTGGAGTTTTTTTTGCTGTGATGTAATTCATAAAACAAGATTTGGAAAAGACAGCACATTTGCACAGAATAGGCCTGTTGGTTCATCAAATTGTCTTCCACTTCTTCATTTATATCTTCAAAGATATCATCAGTGTTTTTGGCTTCTGTTTGAACTTAAGCACTTTAGGTTGTAACAGTTTTGCTTTGCTGATGTTAAACAATGATGTAAAAAATGTTAAGACAACATCAGGCATTCTTGTTGACTCCCATGATTTGTGGTGCTTTGGGGGCATCACAAAATTGTAATTAAGTCCAAAATCTAACTCTTTCAGGATGTTTCTTAAAATAGTGTCTGCTGATTTTACTGCATCCTGCGATATTATTTTGGCAGCAAAAACTTCAGGAGTCAAACCAGCAGAGAACACCATAAGTGGTTCATTATTTTTGTTTGTCGGACAAAAACGAATTCTGTCATTGTACATTCTCACCAGAAAATCTTAATTTCTTTATTATGGAACAATACAGTTTCATCAATCTTAACCATTATTTCTCTGATCTCACTGAATGTGTACCAGTACCGTAGCCAGCACTCAAGAGTGGCTTTAAAACGTAATTTGCTTTTTCAAAGTGTGCAAACTTAACTGAAGGCTGGCGGTTACGTTGCTGCTGGTTGCTCATTGTGCATTAATATTTTCGAATGTATGCATGCATGCAGTTTTGGTGGGCTTACAAATCTGCTGCAAATACATTCTCCTTGCTGTTTAGATCAGCTACTCGACTGAAAACTTAATCTTGGAAGAAATAGCTGAAGATGAAAACATGTTTGCCCTTTGAGACTCACATACTCTGTACTTTGTTCTTTCATCAATCCCTTTGGCTCTTGTTGTGGCTAAACCACAGATAACACATTAAAGATCCTCGCTTTCTGATCAGTTGTTGGAGGGGTAGCCATTGATCTTCTAAGTGGATGTGCATTGGGTTTGGTTGACGTTGCTTTCTCAGAAGACTCTGATTCTTGTTGTGATTCACTGGTTTCTGCTATTTCTTGATTATTTTTTCCATTGTATACGACTTGTAGCACTTGTTGTTATAATGAAAAAATATTTGATCCTCTTCACTCATCAGTTTCAATCTTTTGTGCTGTATTTCTGGAGCATCTCGAGCTCTCTCCTCTGTAGCTGCAGTTGGGGTTAGCTTTTCTTTTGGATTAGTTTGGCATATGACACGTTTTTCTTTGTAATTAGCAACACTCTGTCAGGAGGTCAAGATCCTCTGCTACTTCCTTTTAAGCTCATGTTTACGAATTTGAATCAATAGAAAACGTGTAACAAAAACAATATTAAAATAAATTACCAATATGATGGCTAAAACACATCCTTATACGGCCGCCATTTTGGAAAATGGTTTAAGGGTGAGGAGTTATTTTCTGTCTCTGTAAGACTACTTGACGCTCAAAACCTATCTTTTGACACCACAATGAAGTATATAGGTTTCATGGTTCCTGAAAAAATACATCATCACTGCAACACATCCACTATTTTTTAAAATGTCCAGAAAAAATCATCCCAAATTAGCAATTTCTACCCAAGCGAAATATTTCTCAAATGATACAAAAACAGAAATTGAAAATGAAAATCTCTGGACAGCAATTTTTTACGGAGATATATCAAGGGGCCAGGAGTAAAATGTTTACTTGTTAAACAAAGGAAAACGCACATACTCAACATGATTTCCAATCTTAAGTGGGTGCAACATTATGCATTTGCCAATAAAAACTGGCTGCATGTAGGGAGGAGCATGATGTTGGCTGCTGCACCGTATAACTTATTACTTCAAAGGCCTTATGCTTTACTTAATTTGGTAGTTTATTACACATCGTATGGATTGATAGTATGCAGATGTGGAACCAAAACAACATGGAAAGTAAAAGATCATCTTGAAAACTACTAGCCAGCCTTCAAAACAGCATAACTTGCCAAATGTATTAGTTGTAATGATTGCTCTTTTGTTGGAATAATTATGTAACGCCGCCACAAAGTAATACTTTGTATGGCACCTGATTGTTTTTTAAAAAGACCAGTCACTCGGCCGAAATCTGAGGTTTGTTTCTTCACAGCTGGGGGCGGGGTTGGTTGTGGATAACAATGGAATTTTACAAATGCAAGATGGATTTTGATACATTTTCACAAATGATATTGTTTGCTGCACTTTGCTTTTCTGATCTAACAAATGAATTCATAAACAAATAAATAAAACATAATAAATGATGTAGTATAAAACAATAATATAAAATACAATTATTATAAAATGATAAATTACATAAATAAATAAAAGTAATGCCCATGGCCACCTAACCCAGAGGTCACATAACACGTTGAAGATTGGCCCATTTTCACTGAGATTTGAATGCTATTAACATACAAGTTATAGTAGATACAAAAGAGGGAGTAACCTCCTAGAGAGGCTGCAAAATGGAGGAGGCAAAAGTTTGAGCCAACAGAGCACTCAACGCAGTGGAGTAGGCACACAGATCTGCATGTACCAAGACAACAGGTCAGGCTTTTCAAATTAGGAACACTAGTAGACGGCAGCACCAGTGATGCCAATCTTAATATTATTTTCAGGAACATGTCATGATGAACTATATCAATAGAGTTAAAAGGACACACATATATGAGGATGGATAAAAGATGAAACTGGTGGGTGGAGGATGCAAAATTGAGGCATTCATGGTACAGGCCATTGTGTAACTCTTTTTTTAAGAATGCAGAAGCTGCCTGTGGTCAGACACTTAAAAATGTAATGTGGGTGTCTTAGGGCTGGATGAGATAATGTAAAAGGGGTAATAGTTGCTGGGACGTAGGTGTCAGTGAGTGGATTTTTTAAAAAATATGGATGACTTGGCCGAAGCAGGAAGAGTAAAAAATGAAGAAGATAAAACTACCAAAGAAGGATCTGAAGGACGTCTGGTAGCATAGGGACCAGAGTGTGACCAACATGCTGAAGAATATAGTTGATGTAAGGCGTTAAGTCGAGAGGAAGCCAGTAGGATGTCTGGGAAAATATATTCCGATACCAAAACGTGTATTAACATGTTAATCTCGAGTTTATCATGGTATATCCGAGCTGCGCATTACAATAGACATGGGAAAACAGCATAAGGCCGAAGATGTGCCCACCTACGCATAGAAATTTGAAGTACAAGTTTACAACCAATTGATAAAGTGGTTCGAATGTAACATGGGTGATAGACGTGTTTTTTCTGAACATAGGAAATTTCAAGCCATCCTCCACAAAACATTGCAAACATGCAGTTATCATCACACGAATATGAGAATCAAAAGGCAACCTCTTTCCCAACATGGGAACCATAGTTTTGCATTTGTCACGCAGCTGTCTCTTAATCTTTAAAACATCTAAGAAATAGCAATCTAGGTCCTAAATACTAGCATCTAGATATATCTTCACACCGATGGCAGATCCGTTAAACAAGTTTAAAAAGAGTATGAAAGCACAAAACAGAAATTGTGACAATATGTACTTTTTTGTTACAAAATACTATTAATCATACTATGGTTGCACACATTGATTCTGCGTACAATAGATCAAAAATATAAACTCGCCTAATGTAATAGTGTAAGACAGTTTAGCATTACTGTTCGGTCCAAGCACTGAAGCACAGAGAGTGGAGATGTTTGCTCTGCTGGTCATTTGGTATCAGGACCTGATAACCCACTCGGAATTGGAGAAACTGCAGGGCCTGAGTCTACAGCAGCTACAACAACACCAGCAGGGACCCCAAAGGCAGGAGAGGATATTCCACACCAGAACAACCCTTCATGGCCTCAGGGAACACAACATCATCCAGAGGTACAGGTTGAACTGGCAGGCCATTCAGCAGCTGCTGCGAAACATTGAACCGCAGTTGGCACCCACTTTGCTGACACCCCGCACCATCCCAACAGAAACCAAGCTGCTTGCCGTACTTCACGTGCTGGCAAGTTGCTCTTTTCAAACAACTGGTGCCCTGATTGCCGGAATATCACAACCATCATTCTCTGCCTTTTTGCCCAAAGTACTGGATGCCATCATTGTACTTACACCCGCCACATCTGCTTCCCTAACACACTGCAGAAGCAGCAGGAAACAAAACAGGGGTTCTACCTTATTAGTGGCTTCCCACACGTCCTTGGTGCAATGGACTGCACACATGTACGCCTTGTGCCACCTGCTGCAACTGAGCACCTGTACCGCAACAGGAAGCACACACATTCCATTAATGTGCAGGCCATTGTCGTTCACCAAGGATTGATCACCAACATCGTGGCTAAATATCCTGGGAGTGTCCATGACTCCTTCATCTTCCGTCAATGCACCATCAATGAGCACTTCCAGGATGGACGGTATGGCAATGGACTACTTGTTGGTAAGTACAAAAACCTACTTATATATACACTGCACAGCAACCCTCTAGGACACACAACACATACACCACAACAGCAACATGTGAACAGGAACACACTGAGGTCGTGACATCGCTAGCCATGTTTCATGGGTCTGCAGTGAACCTGTCACACATCTGAAATAGTGCACAGTCTAATGTTAAGACGTCAATGATCACAACATGTGGAGTGGGTTGCCTAAATGTCACCTTGCAAATTGTAAGTGTCCCAATGACGTTTACATTAATCCATTGCATTAGCCTTAACGGTATGGGATGTCAAGGGTACATTGATATGAACGTGTTAACAACACTGTCAATTTTAACCTGTGTATGGAACTATCATCTCACCCCCAGTGAAGACGCAGGGACACCTGTATCACAAGTCACAATTCTAGGAAAGGCACACTGTACTGCAAATCCCAAAACATACTGCTGAAACGGTCAGCAGACAAACACTCGTTCAGCCAAGGAAACAACGCAATGCAGATGGTACATCCTACAAGCCTAGGATGCGACATTATAACACAAAAGAGTCACAGACAACACAAGACAACTACTGCCGTGAAAGGTCATTTCAATGGGGCTAGCTATATCAACATGAACCCATTCATTTTCTCTTGCAGCTGATCAGGGGTGTGGCATCCAGCCATGGATAATGACACCTATTGGCAACCTGAGTACTGCAGCAGAGCGTGCCTACAACGACACACATAGGAGGACACGCACCATACTCAAGAGGACCTTTGGCATCCTCAAGTCAAGGTTCCAGTGCCTCGACATCACTGGTGGTAGCCTCCTATATTCCCCGGAGATGGTCTGTAAGATCATCCTAACGTGCAATATTGCACAACATTTGCATCAAAAGGAACATTCCCCTCCTGGAACCAGAGCCACACATGCCTGAAGAGGAGGAAGAGGAGGATGCTGGCCTGCAACAAGAGGGGGAACTGCAGAACACGGACGCTGGTATACGCAGGTGGCAACATATTGTGAACAATTTCTTTTAAATATAATCACCATCACCATTTTAATGAACTAGTTTAAATAAACACCTATAACAATCACCATATCATGGTCTGGCTAATCATTTTTGCACACGTTCATCCCTACTTATCAGAATAAGAGTGTTGCCTCATTGAGCATTGCTGATATACTGATTAGGACACTGAAAATCCCAGAGCTAATGTGATGCGTAACATACAATGGTCACATACACACACACTGTAAATGACATATATCATGTACATTTCTCCTTTGAAGGCCAATAGCAGAGGACCACACCTATTTCACACATACATGTTGAAATCAAGGTCCAATGCAGCATATGGCACACAACTAAGACACCATCACTCAATAAGGGGAAAACAAGCCTCATACATGAGGCAGTCGATGTGCTTTTGCATCAGTAACAGGAATGTCTGACCAGACCCTTGACAGCAGATATTCCAACTGCATCCAATATTTGCAAGGACTATCTGTGACCAGAGTTCCATAGAAGCTGTACATAGACAGCACAAGTGCCACACATATGAGCAGCATTGCTCACATGACATTCCATGTACATGTCAGCCCATTTCCTAACTCCTGACACACCCATGCACCTGATCACAACCCACCTGTCTGAAGAGGTCCCTGGAATACTAAGATGTGTACCCTGATATTCCCTCCTCTGCACACACAGACTAACAATAGCAATCCAGTGTGCTACACCCTTTCCTATGGTATGCCATTGTCATAGAACATCTGACTGCATGGACGTCAGGTCAATTAATACACTGGCTTCTAGTTTCTAAGCCCTGTTAGCACCTGTAGATTGCTTCCTGTGTGAAAAAGTCTGTTGGCCATTAGATTGCAAATCTCTCCTACAGGACTTGTGAGAAACAGATGCAGCCCCCACCTGTGATCACCTCCATGCACACCACCCATTTCAACAAGCACTGCCCCTGCTGATGCCTTGAACAGCACAGGAGTTGCCATTTTGTCAAATACACCGTTAAGCATTGATACTAATTAAGCCGTGTAACACAGCCCTTGGGTTCATTTGTCACCTTCAAAAACACAGGACATACACAGTTTGACAAGTCAACCCTCTAGTTCGTCCTCCAAACAGTCTTAGTCAGACCACTGATTATGTAACTTATCAAATTGCTGGATCCTGATTCACCCTGCATTCTGTCAGCCTGACTGGCATCTGTCTGTGCGTCACACTAAAGTATCCCTGTGTCTACATATGTACCACACTTGCGTTAGTAAACCTCTCATTCATCAGGGGGTATTGGGCTTCTTTAATGCATACCCAAATACATTGTATAGCATCATCTGCCTTTTAACTGTACCATTTGAGTTAAATCCTCTGTGAAAAGCAAAATTCATGGCCCATCCCTTGTCTGGGTCTCATTTATGCATGAATGACAAAGTGTGACAGTGTCCCAGGGCCGTATGCAGGGATTTGGTACGGAGCCTTCAGCAGAACCAGCAACCTTTGATAATGTCCATGAAAAATCCACACATGTCAGTACCCTGACAGTTCACACACAGAATCACAGTGCTCACAACATATTGATGGGCCGTGTGTGGTTAATAGCTGCGAGAATAATCAGCACAGAGGCTATGATGTTCCCAGATGCAGTGGGAATTGCAGAGGCTAACCTGTGTACAAATGTTGTAATGACACCTGCCGGAACATGACGCCTGAGACATTATCTCACTCAGCACACCAAGGTTGCCCTGTTGACTGTCTCATTACACGTCTTTAGTGACGGGGTGGGACCATCCCCATGTAGGTTCTCATGTCCTCATCCACTTTACTCACATTGATCAACAAAGGATACTCAGTAGATACAGGAATAGCTGCCACTGACTCATGATGAGTCCTGGACCGAACTGTGACAAATTACACCCCAAAAAATATACAGGATCACCATTGGACCACACACATGAACAAGACACCTATGTGCAATTGATCACTGGAAATATGTGGACACGTGCTGCCTCGTCTGCTGGTCCACCACAGCCACTTGAGAGTTGTGGCTCACTTCTATGACCTCAACTGTGGTGTCATCATACATTTGTGATTCACCTTTGTCTGTCTGGGCAAACAACATGGTACCCACTTCCTCAATGCATGTGTATGACTCACTGTGGGATTCACCAACTAGTGCCTAGGAAGCTGTTACCAAAACTCTAGGACATAGGATGTTGAAAATGTGGACCATTGACATGAACAAGCGTCTGCCATCTATCTGGTGCATGCTTTGTCACATGTGGTGTCTACGTTACCCTAAATCTTGGAAGTCCACATTACGGATGTTGCTACATGTATGACTAACACATGTCCTCTCTGATTTCCACAATGATTTGCATCTAAGGATTGGACACATGGACGTCACATTCATACAAGCATATGTGCAATAATGCTTCATGTGATACACACACACTTGGTCAACAAATACATTAGTTGCCAAAGCACACACATTGAGCCAAAGGCATTTAGGTATTGTACACATGTGCGTCACATTGCTATCCTCTCCTTATGCCAAACATGCCCAATTTGTGCAACACATATATGTAGGCCACACATATGGCCATCTAGTGCGTCAGCCAACCATAAAAATACTGTGAAGGAAGTAGTGGATCATGGTCCGCTGCAATATGATGTCACACATGTGAACATACACCATCAACACCATAGTGGGTGCAATCAGCCTGTCTCTGATGTGTCCTAAATGTAACATAACATAAAAACATAAAAAATGCCCAAAACTAGTTCATGCACTGAAATTTTGACGTTCCTAGCTTTATGCGTCATTTTTTGTCCACCAATACTGTATTTGCGTCATTTTTTTTGACGCACAGGAGTGAACATTAGGCCGCATCCAGACATTTGTACAGGCCATGTACTATTATTTGGATGCGGGCTATTTTTCACTCCTGTGCGTCCCAAAAAATGACGCAAATACAGTATTGGTGGACAAAAAATGATGCATAACGTGAAAAAGGGCGGACATTTTATACAGGAAGTGATTTAATAGGATATCCTGTTTACAGATCATGTACAGTGGGTGTACTTTCACTTTGCAGTCTATGATTCTTCTAGACTGTGTGGCTGTGTAGAGAGTGGTGTCCTAAGATTTTGTGCTTTTTTGTCCTGTGTGCTGTCTCTATTGTCAATTTGTGAAATAAATATTGTTGGTGTATACTGTCCTACTGTGTTTTGTGTACATTTGTCCATTTACCTAGTGTTTTTGTTGTTTGTGGGAGTCTGTTGTGGGTAGTGGTAGTTTGGGGATAGGTGGGCTCTTTTAGTGGTTAAGTTTACTTTTCTTCTGTATTTGTACCCCTACTTTCCCCCTTTTCCCCTTTCTATTTCTTTAACCCCTATTCCCTTTCACATTTCTTCAATGTCTGGTAGGCCACGTCTTGGCAGGATGGGTGAAGAGGAGTTGGGGGGCTTCATATGGCTTGTCTGCCATTTCTTGCCACTGATGATCGAGGCAGGGGGCAGGGCGATACAGGGGTATCACACAGAGGCCCGCAGAATCCAGTGGGGAAAGGTGCAGCATCACCTGCAGTGTGTATGCCAGCCAGAGGAGTGACCACCAGCTGAAGCACCGGTGGGCTGACCAGGGAGCAGGATTTCTTGGACCACCTTGGAATCGTGATTGATGGCCCTGTTGGTGAGTACTAATCATATAAATGTGCACGACTGAATGCTCTGTAGTGACATCAGATGATTTGTACTATGTCTGCCAGCTAACTTGCTGACTGTGTGTAATGCTGGGGAAACATACAGGGATAATTGATGCACTATGGTAAGGATCACAATTGCTAGCTGTCAGGTGGCACGTGCTCAGCAAACTTACAGGATACTTTTCCATGAAGTAAATTGGTGCGGCCTTTGTGTCAGACAACCAAACAAAATAGGAGCCAATCATGTCTATATAGGGCACTTTTGCCAGAGAAGTAAAGATGTACCAACATATTGGCTAACTTTGTTGACGCAATAGCTAGATTGACTTTAGAATCACTACATGATGCAGAAAATGCTGGCTTCACGTCAATTGATTATAGCAAAGTGGCTCAGACATATGTCTCATGTAAGTCTGGTGAGTGTGGAAGGAAAGCGTTCACGGAAGTACTATGAATGTTTGGTATTATTGTGGTCCTTTATCTTTTTGGATACATGTCAGATCTGGATTTGGAAACATCGTAAAAAGGTGTAAGGTGCCTTCAGCTAACATCTTAGAATGTTTGTTGGAGTCATTTGTGCCACATTCCAATTAGGGATGGCAGTCCAAAGGTATGCACATGGGTTCACATCTCCATGGTTGGTGCAAATCACCATAGCTGGGCCACATCAAATGAATAAACTGTAACAACAGGAGGGCTTACAAAAGTCCCTGCCCCTCCCTCTGTACATTGTACCTATGTGTCATAAATGTGTCATGTCCACATAGCATGTTTGACTGGTAATGCAGTCCTCAAGTAACAAGGCTTTGGATGTCTCTCTTGGATGCACATGATGAGACGATTACACTCCATATTTTTTTCAGGTCACCAATGACGGGGCATGTTTGCCACCACATGATAGTTAGGGCAAATGCATGTGTGCAGATATGTGTGTAACTGTCACAGGAGACCCATGCTATGTACAAGTTGGCCGTGATATATCAGATGCAGTATCATCATTTGTGAATGGCTGCCATTTCCTTATTCAGCCTTCACATTGTATATGTTAATGAAATTGTTGGTCTGTGCACAGATTTTGAGCACATTTCTTCCTTCCATGCCTTACAGGTGGACTGGCACCCTACGCTGTGGGAGAGGTGGCTACATTTGAGGACCCCGACCACTCCAGTAAGTGTTGATATGTCTGTTATGTGTTGTGTTTGGTGGTTATGGACTTGTGTGTGTTGAACGCATAGCAAGGTGTGATGCGTTGGGCAATCATTTGTCTTGTTCCATGAGTGGGATTTCAGTTTCTCAAATGTTTTGAGTTGGCCAATGCGTATCCTATGGTATTATCTAGGGATTGTTGGCCATTCCTGTAGGTTCCACAGTGAGTACTGTTGTGAGTCATGTGGATGACACTTGTATCAACAAGAGTCGCACTGGAAGTCAGCTCAGATTTAGTCAGCCTGTGAGACCCACATTCTCCAAGATTGGTACAGCAAATTGCTTTCCAATAGACTTCTGCTTCCCTATTTACCAAGGTACTTATTAAACTGTAGGTAGAACCTCCTAGTAGCATGTACTCCCACATATAGTGCTACAAGTATGTGGAACTTGAGTGCAATGGCCTAGGTGTGCATGCCAATCATGATCATGGGTGTTCTTGCAACTCTGTGTCTGATGTAAGTCAGGCCATACTGGAAGTATATGTTGTGTACCAAGTTCTGCATTTCCTGACATGTGTGGCCCTATGATTGGTCTAGGGTTTGCTGACTTCTAATTTTTGATAGACCTTACCTGTGGTGTGTGTGTAGAGCCAAACATGTGTGGAGTTTTCTATACACTCCTCAGTGTACATGTTGTTGGAAATTGATAGTTGTTTAAACACAGGCATGGGTTTGTGAATGGGGTACCTAGTACTGATGCTACCAGTATGTTACACACACATGTGAATAAGTGACTGTTTGGTTGGAACCTAGTATACAAACTCAGGTTTGGCACTTGGTACTATACTGGCAAGTCCAGTTACAACTTGCAGACCATGTGGCTTTAGTTTTGCATTCCGTACACTGACATTTGTAGCCTAGGTCTTGGCGGAGGATATGCAGCATGATTGTTAGCTGATAACTAGCAGAACTCAGATGGCAAGTCAAAGCCAGTTGTTACCCATCTTGCAGGTAATGGATTTGCTATGTGTGATGTGACCTTTGTAGGCTGGCCTGCCATGTACTTCCTCAGGGACATTCAATGATCTGTATTGTGATATGAGCTGTTACAAGTACAGTAGATGTATTGTCTGATTAACTTCTTGTGCCATTTCACACAATGCAGTTACTAATGTAGAATATTTGCATTTGTCTTCACAGCTGCAAACATGACTCCAGACCAGGTCTCTGAATTCCAGCGGCGGGTCATGAGATACCAGCACATCCTGCTGGTGGAGTCGGGGTTCAGGAGGATGGCCCGTCGATATCGCCATGATCGGGCCTCCGGGGCATGGAGGGCATTCCCACAGGGTGGCCGTACTTTGCCCACCACAGCCACCACCAGCACAACCACCACTTCAAGCCAGGTGGCCCCACCCACAGCTGGGACTGTTGTGCCTACATCTGCGAGACTTCCAGGCCCCAGCATTGCTACAGGTGCAGGACAGCCCACTGGCCTTGGCGCCACACACACACAGGACTCCTCCACCGGTACCCAGACTGCCCCAGCTCCATCTGTTGACCCTGCAGCCTTCCACAACATGGAACGGAAGATGCACCGTGTGCTGCGCAAGTTAAGCCACCTGAGCCGGGATGTGCGCCACATTAACCGGCGTGTGAAGTCAATCAAGAGGACCCTCCGCAGGGCCAACCTCTAGACTGTTTTTGATATGGACATGATTCCCTCCCCTCCCTCCTCTTTCCTTGTTCTTATACTTAGTGGGCTTAGGGGCTTAGTGTTCGGTTAGCATAGGCTGTTAGTTTAGTTAGTGTTAGTGGGTGGAGGGTGGGGGGTTCTGATTGTTTCTATTTTTTCTTATTACATTAATAAATAAATAAAATAAAAATATATATTTGTTTAGGATAGTATAGTATGTGTTTAGGTTAGAATGTGTTGTCCTCCATGTGTCCCGTCTCATAAGGGGGGTGGGGGGTGGATGTTTGGAACGTTTCGTTACATGTGCTAAGTAAGTGTATCTTAGGTTAGTTAGGGACAGTTGTGGGTAATGAGTAGTCAGGGTAGATTAGGGTAGGTAAGATTTTTCCCTCAGTTTCCTCTTCTGTGATTAGCATTTAATAAATATTTGGTTCACCCTTAACAGTATTTGTTAAATGGTACTTGATCCTGGGCTTGGAATCAGTGTACATTAATTTTGTACTATTACATTTGTGTCCTATGCTACAAACAAATCCCAACTGAGCTGTAAGATTGGCAGCTACCCCAGAGCTACCTTGCAAAGTTTCCACCCTTCGTTGCAACCACCAATCACAGTTAATATGGATGACAATGTGTTTCTGTTGATAAGTGTGTTTTCTACGTCACAAACAGTGCTTCCAGACTTGGTATTGGGGGAACAGTTTTAGGTCTGACTGCAGCGTGATGATCAAGGACACTCTTATAAGATGAGTTCTCGTAGGCTCTTGTATTCTTGTCTTCATGACTCACATACCTCATTTGTGACACAGTTCAGCATGATTACCTATTTGTATGTAAACTCAGACACCTTCATTCATGCAGTTTTTGTAGTGTTTGCTTAGATTAGTGTGCACTGTTATATGTGTTAGTATTGCATGGTGACAACATTTTGCGGCCACTATTTGATGACTTAGATATCCCTTGAGGAAGCATTCTTCTGTCCAACACAGCATGATGGTGTATGGTTTCTCACTTCATCAGATATGTCCCTCAGGATGGGCAGAGTATGATGCAATCATGGGCACTGTGCAGATTTCTCTGACTACATAATATCAGGACAGATGTATTGACAAGCTACGTAATTTGACAGTAGGCACATTTCAGTTATCTACTGCACAATTGATATGCCACATTACCCAGAGACAGATTTGTTGTGCAAGTGCTATTTATTGAAAAGTGCTGTAGTGCTATCTGTACATTGTCCATGATTGTGAGTCCATTATAATGACATCTTACATTGTGATCCTAAACAAGGGGTTACGGAAATGCTTTTGACATGCTGGGGCTGATGTTTCAGACAGTGCAGAGGGACAGGATTTGCCAATGAGTAGGAGAGAGACAATCACTGGGCAGGCTGACAAGATACACAGTGGTAAGCAGAACAGTCATTAAGTAGAGTTGTTGCAAGACTGGCATGTTACAAAGCGCAGGACCTTGGTAATAGTTGGGCATGTGGCAGGTACTAGTGCTTCGGGGTACTTTTCCTTGTAAATGTGATCTGTTCCATGTCTTCTTCTGATGTGTGTGTTGCCTCCTCTGTCCTTGATGTTGGTGGTTGTGACGGGGCAACACACACCTCAGTGTTAGAAGACGTGGAGTCAGACATCCCGGTCGCTGCTCCCTGTTAAGGTCTTAAGGGCAGTACTGCAGCAAGGAGGATCTGCTGGTTCTTGAGAATAGCAGCCACATCACGATGGTAGGCAGCCAGGTCGGCCCTGAGGGGTTCAATGTTGCATTCGTGCATGCGTTGACAGGATTGCTGTTGTAGGTGTTGGGTCAACTGCATTACAGCTGTGCTGATTTCCTTCTGTTTTTTTTGCTGTTCCTGCAATATAGATGTTAGGGCTTGCATAGCTGCTGCCGGATCTGCAGATGACATCATGCACAAACGCACCCCCTCAAGGCTGACTGCCATAGTTTGCATCCCCACCCGCACCTCCTTGGCCAGCTCCCGCTGTACCCCAACTACATTTCTCTCAAAGCTGGTGCCAGTGTTGTCTGAGTTCTCAGCTGTATTGGAGCTGGCAGGTCATACAATTGGGGTGGTGGGTGGATCCTCTGCGATGGCTGCTTGTTCTGTGCTCCTCCTTGTGACTGAAGGTGGGGTCTGGAGGGTTTCAAGGACCTTTTGGATAGTCTCCTGGGGAATGTTTATCAGCTCGTCATCCATGTCATCAGGGTAATCTGGGACAGGCATATCCGCAGGAGATCCATCTTCCTCTGCAATGAAACAGGGTACAATTAGTGTGTCTGTGTTGTGGCATGAGTGATGTGACATGCCTGCCTTGTGATGAATTCACATTGTGATCTTGTTTCGTGTTCATTGCTCCAGTCCTTCAGATGGGCATTCTCCCAGGCCTATGGCCCACCATCATGTCAAATGTATGTTATTAAGTTATTAGACTTGTCGGCATCATCTCTTCTAGGTGTTGGTTTTGGCCAAATAGAGAATTGCCACCTTCTTGTCCTACTCAACCCTCCGTCTACATCCATTCTCATGGTGAGACCTTTCACTGGCTGTGGGTGTACTGATGGCCCTGGCAGCACACTTAACAATCTGGACCTGCCCCAATCTCTGATCTTTCACATCCACTTAAATGTATTTGACATGTGGCAAATCCTATGCATATCAATGTTATGACACGATATGGATGTTGGCATTGGTAATGTGTACTGCTGATGTCGGGGAATGTGTGGTACATTGGATTGCCCTGATTGTCGTGGCAGTGTCCTATTTCCTCCTCTGACTGTGCAGGTGTATTTCAGTGACCAGTTACACCTGTCCCCCACCCCCAATGCTGTTGTCTGAGCAGTATGACATTTGGGATGTTACATTGTGACCCAGGCACAGGATGGACCCTGACATATGCAGCATGGGTATGTCCTTAGTGCTGTGTAGCTCCTATTGTTGTTGAAATTGGCTGATGTTTGCAACAACTATGGGCATTGACATTTGACAATACTGGGGCCTTTGTCTTTTTTCAGGGGATTGTTGAAGTTGTCATCCTCAACCCCCTAATTTAGGTGTGTATGATCCATGGGGAAGTTACTGCCATTGGCTACTTGAGCTGCACACAGAGCGGAAGTGGTAGTGGCAACTGTTGTCGCAGTTACATTCCTGTTGTTGGTATGGCTAGAGGTTGTTAAGAGGGCCCTAGTTAATGTAGGGGGTATGGTATCTGACGTGTGCCGGGATGTCAGTTTGACGTTGTGGCATTCCCTCCTGGCGTGGATTTCCCTTTGCTCCATCATTGGCATAACAGCATGCCCTCATGGGACTGTTGTTGGTGTAGTGTAATGGTGTGCCCCAGCTTCTGTCTGTGCAGGCCATGCCCCCATGCCATACCCCTTTACCCATGCCACTCCATGTATCCCCCCCCCCAGCTTACGGTTAACATTAGTGCATTTTAATTCCCTATGCGACTTACCCTGCATGTGCGTTGTCTCCTGGTAGTCTGGCCTGTCTTGTCCTTGAATCCCTGTGACGATCTCCTCAGGGATGACGGCTGCGACCATCTCCTCCATGTGGTCCAGGGCCTCCTGGTGTGCTGGACTCCCACCTCCAGTCTGCAGTGCTGCCTTTCTGTTCCTGGCCATCTTTTCCTTGGTGCTGCACTTGCAGTCATGCCAGCGTTTCTTGCACTCGATGACTGTTCTGCGTACTTCAGCCACACTGGTAATCTTGTCAACAATTTGTTGCCATATAGCCTCTCTCCTACTGATTGGCAACTTTGAGGTGACAAACAGTTGGTGCTGGTGTTCCGTCACCTCTTTAACCAGAATCTCCTGCTCCTCTGCACTGAAGCGACACTTTCTTTTCTTCTTATAAGTGTCCTGGTTCTTGTGTGGGTCCTCCTGGCTGGTTCCTGTTCTGTTGTCATCTTCCTGGGGTCTGTAGTGGCATCTGGGATCCATTTTGGCTCTCCTCTGGTGAAATGGCAGTGTTCGCTGGGTTTTTTGGCGCTATTGGGCATATCCGGTTTGCGGGGTCGTAAATCGACCCACAGTCATTTCCGCCGCATTAACGTCGTTTTGCTTTACGACTTGACGCTGCGGTGTGCGTCAAAACAAATGACTCCCACCTGCCACCATGCGTCAAAGTATAAATTTAACGCCCATACTGCGCACCAAAATGGCGTTAGTATTTTTGACGCAAAATTGTGCCGGCGCAGTTTTGCTTCAAAAAGTATAAATATGGCCCTTAATTGTATTTGTTAAGTTTACGCCGATTTTGCATAAAAAAACAACGCAAATGCGGCGGCAAAAAAGTATAAATATGGGCCTAAGTGTCATAACCTTTGAACCTGCTGGCTATTCACGAAATGACACAAAAGAAAAGGATGAGGAAATTGTACAAAAGTGTGACAATCTCAATAAAACAGATTAAAAGTTGATCTATTAATTATCTACATTTTAATTAGAATAGCGTACTGAAATACCACTCCGCTGTAACTGCTAAATACTAGGCACTGGCATCATAATCAGGCGAGTGCTTTTTGTGCCTCATTGCAGCTCTTATGTGTCTGTCTGTATGCTGCTCAGGAGCCAGAAGAATTTTTCGTTATCCTTGCACGCCTGGCTTTTTTGTATTCTTCTCTGTGTGTTCAACTTTGCTATCTGCATGTGTGAGCTGCTTTACAAAAGTACCCTTCTGCCTCTCAGTGTAACTCCAGTAACACACATCTGGCATTCAATTTTTAACAGGGCATGCAATGAAAACATAAAATGTTCACAGATTGCACATATTGTAGGAGGATTCCACAGGTCTGTCAGTAGTTGCGGATATGATAGGAATGAAATCGGTGACCAATAGAGAAAGTAGAGTTAAGGAAACAGAAGATGGTCGACCAAGAAGTGGCCCTATCATACCTTCACAGAGTTTATTACACATCTTAGGAAGATGGAATGAAGCCTATTCCCGTATTGTCTTCCTGCACCTCAATGGTCAACTTCTTACACAAAGTCTGAGACATTGGGGTGATCCAAGAAAACTTGCAAAATGTTACACCTACAATCAGTGTTAGGGTGACTTGTCAACTTCTCTTCTAAGTGTATGCTAGCCGAGATATGGTTAAATCCTGTGGAGAGGGATCCCTAGTACTGTTGGGACTTGTTTTAGCTAAAAAGGACAGTTGTAAGAGGTATGAACCCCTACTCACAGGTGGAAGAACCTTTAAACTGTTCTACAGTATGTCCTTTGAAACAGGATAATACCATGGAACTTGTGCTATCGCTCTTACATAAGACCTGCAACTGGGTATCAATTTAAAGTGCTCAATGTTTCTTGAAGATTTGATTGATGTTTTATGTTGTTTCTACCTGCTAAAAAATAAAATCAAAAAAGTATTTATAGAACTAAAAAATTACACATTGAAAGTTAACTTTAGCAGTAATGGACTCCCTGGCTACTAATGTGTTAGTTATCCCATAGAGCAGGGCTGGCTTTTGGTGACGCGAGGTGCAGCAATCTTTTTTGACCCCCCCCTCCCTTTACCTTCCCTTTCGATTCTCTCACTACCACCTGGCAAAAGCGCTCCTCATCTCTCCATTGCCCCTCTCTCACATACATTGTATTTGTCCTAAAACAATGGTAAAGGTTGGCTTTACTAATCCACTCATCTATCCATATAAAGTACATATATTTTCTTTGCAGCAGGCATATTAACCCCCTGCACTACTTTATGGTGAGTCAAAACCGCCACTAGACAAAACTCCATCTCTCTCTCAAGCAGAAAAAATACTCACAAGCGTTATCTTGACATTTTTATTGCTGCCTGAAAGCTGGACGCACAAAGAAATCTGCAACAGGTGCTTTTAAATCTTAAGTTATTGCTAAACACAGCGCCCCCATGAGGTCAGTACCCTCCCTCCAGGTCAGCACTCTGTACGCCTGCACCAGTCGCACCGCCCCAAAGCCGGCCCTGATGTGACGAATGGAAAATGCCACATAATTAGATAATTGCATGACAGGACTCAGTGCCAGATCTACATCATCTCCCCTAAAATGTAGCATGTGGACATATCATGGAATTAATATTGCTATGATGATAGTGGCTGATAAGGAATGGTTCGAGTGTCAACATATAGATCTGCATAGGAAGCAAAAGAAACTCAGATTTTTTGGTATCTCTTTACAATCCAGAGACATGAAAGAAGGCCGGTTTTCTGTTTTTTCCAGCTCTGTGTGGCCGATGTGAAGTCTTGGCGAAGACACATATTTAAAGAATGGCAATGATTAGAGTGGACCATTTGGCCTCGTCCATAAAGACTCATTTGCGCTAATAATCCGTAAATGTAAGCGGACTGTAGTCATGCGCACGTTCTTTTTATCATAGATATTAAGGGGCGTATTTACAAGAATGTGACGCATCAGTAGTGATGCGCCACTTTTTTTACGTTGCCCTGCACCACTCTAATGACACCATGTGTACGCCTTATTCACAATAGGGTGCACGTTAGAACAATAGCTTCAAAATTCTGACGCTACTGTGGCGCTTTACAAGATTAACACCAAAAATGATGGCACTAATCCTGCAAAGTAGAGGGAGGCCCATATACTAATAAGGGTGCGTAATTTTAATTCCTGCTATAAGCAGGTGTTTAAAATGATTGAAAAAATGGCGCAGTGAAATCTTGTAGATTTCACTGCTCCATTTTATAGGGGCGCCCAGTGCCAGAATGATCCCTTTGCATACATTATGCCAGGTGCAGGCATAATGTGGCGCAAGGGTTTATCAAGTGACGCAATGCAATCATTGTGCCACTTTGTAAATATGGTGTGTTGGAAATGCCTACCTAATGCCATATTAATGTCACTAATGTGGTGCAAGGGGCTTTTAAATATGCCCCTAAATATTGTTTTCCTGTTGTTTCTGTTCTAATAGAAGGCCTACCCTAAACTTCATAGTTTCAACTGCAAAGCAAAAGAATCCTACTTGATAAAATGGAAATAAGAATAATTGGGTTGGTCTGCCGAGACGATGGTATATCCAAATATAGAGAGGAGCAGGAAATTAACGAGTGATGATATGAGCAGCCTTTCCCACACAATTTAAGACATATTCTGTGCAATGACTTCTGGGACATTTCTGATTATAAAGTTTCTCCTATGAAATGAAATACATTATGTGGGAATTTTCATGTGACTCAATAGTAGCTTCCAACCCATGGCAAAGACTTGTGCCTTTGACACGAGCATGTCAGGGCTATTGCTCCAGAGAACTGTCTAGGAACTCTGTAGTGAAAGGAATTAGATGTTCCCCAAAAACAGGTTAATGGAGTTGTGAAAAACAATCTTCTGATGCTGACAGCGAGGCCATGGGATTATTCCGTCTGCTGCATCTACTGTGGCCTGCTATTGGTACCTCCTTTCTGCAAATGACTGATCCTGTGCATACGAGGTCCTTCCTGTCCAATGTGGCTTCTTATAAGTGTTGGAGAGAGGCTAGCCAGCAGAGGGTTGTGGGTAGACCACTACATTTCCTGCAAGGTGGACAGTGCTCTGTGGAGACGGCCCGGAAATACTTCACGGACTTCAGAACACTTTGGTCCATATTTATACTTTTTTTGTGCTGCATTTGCGCCGCTTTTTGACGCAAAAACGGTGCAAACTTACAAAATGACTTAAATGTGGCGCTAAAAAAGTATAAATATGGGCCTTTATTTATGCTATGCTGCATAAAAGAATTTCATCACTGTGTCAATCGGAAGCACAACAACAATGAATTTTATAGTCAGAGCTTTAGACCATGCTTGGTGCAAATGAAATGCTGTAACTTTTCTGTTCACACCACTGATTTCACTGAAATACCTGCTTTGACACGGTTTGATGTGCAACATGCCTTCACACATTAGTGATCGCAAACCATCACTGACTGCAGCTCCAGAAGGCTCAACAGGGATTTCGGTTGCATGAACGCATATTTGGTACATTGCAACAGCTATGGATGCAGAACTTCCTCAGATGTCAGAACTCGTCTTCCCAAGAATGCCTACCTTATCAAATCAGATTGACACAGCTCCATGGCTTCAGTGTCCTACTGCCTTCATGATTTATGTATGTATTGGGCATTATGAATCAAGTACAACAACTTGTACAGCCCCTTAGCTCTTTTGGAATCTGGGCACCTTTTACGATTTTGGGGTACTTCTTGATCTGGGTCAAGTGTTCATTAGCCCTGTAAACTTCAGAAGATGAACCATGACAATGACTGTCATCTTCAGCCATGGAGACTACATGAACTGCTATCTGGTGAACTAGAAGCATAACCAGCAACAGAATGCACCCTATACTGTCTTACCCACTGGGCAAGGGGTGCCATCCTCGCAACAGAAATCACCTGTAATCTTTTCAGCTTGCTGCATGAATAATCAAGAGACTCCAAATTATCAAAATAATGAAATGATTATATTACCAAATAGAAATTCAAATAATTCTGGATAAAGACATTTAATTGGATGAGATTTTAAAAATTTGCCTGAGGGTAACTATAACTACGGCAGCCATCTCTCTACTCATGCTAATTATAACTACAAGCTGTGCACTGTCATGATGTGTAAAGCTTCATAACCTCATCTTCCCTTCTCTTGCTTCTCTACATTACAAGGCAATCCTGCCTCACCAAACACCCATACCATATGATCCTTCACGAAATAAAAAGACTCTCCCTCCTCCAATCCTCCTGTTTTTCATTTGCCTTACCAGTCATGCCAGCCAGTATTATTGGTAACTCTGGCACTGTTGTATTTTATGGTCTTTGGGATTGGTTCCGAAAGGTTTTATCTCCCTTTTGAAACCCTGATGGTTGTATCTTCCTATTTAAATGAATTTCCATTCATGGAATGATGGTGGGGAAGTAAGCATCTAAGAGAAGGCATATCTTCAGACAGGTGAATCAATTCCAGCTCAGCGGACCAGGTTCGGGGTTTCGGCTGAACCTCAAGCTTTGATCTTGGCAGCAGAGGTCCAAGCTATGATTGTTGAGGCAGTGGCCAGGGTGCTGGACGATAGAGATAGAGTTAAGCTATGTTGGCCACTCTGATTGCTTAAATGGCCATAAATCAGGAAGATTGTTCACCTTCCGATGCTGCTGACATAAAGGTGGAAGGTGCACTTGGGAAGGCTTTTTCCACTGGAAATCTGACTCTGAAAGCTGAGATTTAATCTGTTTATGGTGCAGAGTCTCATGTCTCAGGCTTTGAGAAGTTGGCCACAGCAATTCAGGATTCAGATTTGTTTGTGCACATGGAAAAGGAGGCAACGTTTTTGGCAGATCTGTGTTCTGGTATCTTAAAAGCTTCAACCATGGCTACAGGTTCGATGGTTTTGGCAAGAGAAAATTTGTGGATGAGGGATTGGAAGGCAGACTATTCTGAGAAGTCTTCTCTGCTGAAAATTCTGTTTGAGGGAAAAATGCTGTTGGTGATCAGTTGGATTGTATGATTACCAAGGCGTGGTATGCCGTAAAAAGGGAAGCCATATTCCTCTCAAACCTTTTGGGAGCAGCCTTCTTCTTCTTTTCATTCCTCCAGAACAGATTCAAGGCCATTTTCAGGCCATAGGTGAAAGTTCCAGCACAAGAAGTCACCTGCCACTGCTGGAGAAAAAGGACAGTAAGGTTCCTCAGAGTGGAAGTCCTTACAACTATGGTACAGAGGATTCGATTCTAGGAGGGGGCAGAATTTTGTTTTTTCAGGAGGCCTGGAAAAAGGGTGTGGAGCATCAGTGGGCCACGAAAATTGTCAGTAGTGGCTATCATATAGACTTTGCCAGTCCGCCTCCGAAATGGGGCACCATCCATATTCCTGTCCTCCAGGATCCAGAAGAGAAATAAGCTCTTTTGTGAGGTGTTGAATCCCTTCTGGTTAAAAGGGCAATAGTTCTGGTACCCACGGCAAAGCAGGGAAGAGGAACTTATTAATTTTGCTTCTCATAAAGAAGTTGTCCTGGGATTTCAGACCAGTTCTGGATCTACAAAGGGTGAATGGGTGGATCAGGACAGTTCATTTCAAGGTGGTCACCTTACAGTCTGTAATTCCCTAGTAAGTGCCAACAACTTTATGACTTCCATAGATCTTCAGGACACTTTTTTACATGTTCCAATGGCACAAGCACATCAACAGTTTCAGTGATTTGCAATAGGGGAGAATCAAGTTCAGTTTGCAGTATTGCCATTCGGGCTGAAGTACGCTCTAAGGGTGTTTACGAGGACTCTGGCACCCTTGATGGCATTTGCTCACTGTCAAGGAATCTTCCTTTATCCCGACCTGGACAATTGGCTGGTTCATGCTCCCACTAAGCCGTTGGCCCTCAAGCACATGAGGGTGGTTCCTTCCATTTTGGAGGGACGTGGTTTTCTTATAAATCAGGGAAAATTCAACCTTGTGCCAGAACAAGACCTCACGTTTAATGGGGCAAGGCTTCATACAGATTTGGGGTTGGCCACTTTGCCTGACGTACGAGTAGCCAAAATCAAAGCTCACATGTTGTTTGTTTTGGCCAGCCCATTCAGGAGGCAGCTCTTTGGCTGCAGGTTCATGGGGATTTGGCAGTGACAGTGTTTCTGGTTTCCTGGGCTCGCTATCATTTCCACAAGCTGATGGATCACATTCTGGCTTATTGTTCTCCCATTTGTCAACCTCTGTCCTTTCAGATTTTGCTCTCTCCCAAGATCAGGAAGGACCTGGGTTGGTGGCTGGAAAAGATGCATATCCTGAAAGGGATCCCTGGCTCCCTTACCGCTCTCAGAATTATTACAACAGATGCCAGTCTATTGGGTTGAGGAGCATGGATGGGGGTACGTCAGATCAAGGGTTCTTGGTCCCTGTCTCAGGACAGGAGGCCTTCGAACTAAAGGGCACTGGAAGCTGTCTGGTTGCCTCTGATGGCTTTCCATCATTATCTGAAAGGTTCTGTTGTTCTGATACAGACAGATAATGTTACAGCAATGGCTTATGTTTAACAGGCTGGGTAAGCAGAGTTCATTATCTGGCAAAGGTTGCAGACAAGATATTTCACTGGGCGGAGTCCCATCTGTTGGCTCTGTCTGCGATTCACATTCAGGGGTATCCAATACATCTGTGGATTTTTGCCTCTGACAGTAGATGTGTGAAGAGATTACAGCTCAGTGGGAAGTCCCGGTAATAGATCTTTGTGCAAGCTCTCTCAATACCAAGGTGCATATCTTTTGCTCAAGGGGAAGGGGGTGTCTGGCTTGGGGATGGACACTGTGTCTTGCAAGTGGCATTGGGGTCTTCTTTACATCTTGCCTCCCTTTCCACTGATTTTCAGGTTCCATCTCAGGGTTAAGAGGAAGAGGGCATTGGTTCTTCTGATTTGCCCAGCTTGGTACCCTCTTCTAGTGGAGATGAGACTAGAGGAGGAGTGCAGGCCTTGAGGAATCATAAAACCTTACTAGACCTGCAGGTCTAGTAAAACGAATAATCTGTTCGACATACTGTAAGTGTAATATACTTACCCCGTAAACTGGTCTCAAATTGTGTGATCCCAGGCAAACACTTTCTTTTATAGAGATGTCTTTTTTCTTCATTATCACATACAAGAGCACCGTCATATATGCAATTTCACCATTTCTGCTGTACAAAAAACGATTGTTTTATAATTTACTAGACCAAGCACACATATATGGTACACATGACCCCTGTCGTGCCTGTTATTTCATTTATAGCATTTTCATCATGGCAGGGGTAGGAATATTTCACAGTTCATGTTTAAAAACTCACTTTTAATAAACATTTTACTATAGCGTGATGTGGTAATGCACTGTCATTTACAGACAGCACATTTATCATTTAAATGTAAATATATTTTGAAATGTTTGTACAGTTCACTTATCTCTTTCAATGTTGGATAGAAAAAAAGCCTGAAATCTTACAGCCTTTTATTTTGCATGGTTTGCGCAACATGATTGTCACACAGTTCACTTCCCAAAATCCTCTAACTTCACAGTCAGAGAAGGAACAGTAAAGGTAAGAAGACAAATCGATTTTTAACCTCTGTCTGAATGCTAAGCAAATGTGGCAAGATAAAAACTAGATTTTCAGACATCTTTAATGCTCATTCATTATTTGAGTGAACAGAAGACCTAGGGGCAGGTTTATGAAAAGTGGTGCTGCATCTAGTGCAATGCCACTTTTCTTGCACCCCCTTCACGCCCCCCCTAACGCCACCATGTGTGCACCGTATTTAAAATAAGGCGCACCATGGCGGGAGTTAGGGAACTAGCATCATTATTTTTACTGCTAGATCGGCGCTTTGCAGGACTAGCATCACAAGTGTTGATACTAATCCTGCAAAGCACCCAGAGGCCCAATGAAACCAATGGGAGCCTCCTTTAAACGCTCTGAGCAGGTGTTAGAAATCATGGAAAAAATGAGGCAAAGAAATCTTTTAGATTCTTTGCGCTATTTTTTCAGCCCCCTCTAACGTAGGAACGCCCCTCCCTTGCATACAATATGCCTGCCTTAAGGTGGTGCAAGGGGTAACAAAGTGAAGCAATGCATCCATTGTGCTACTTTGTAAATATGGCACCGCGTTTTTGGCCTTCCAACATCACATTAGGATAAAACAAATGATGCTAATGTTAATTTGGAATGGCAGTAGGCCCTCTTAAATCTGGGCGCTAGTATTTTCAGAAAGGGCGAGGAGCCCTAAAAATAGCTCATCCTGATTAAGTCTGACTTGCCATAGAGAATGGGCCAGTACCTTTATCAAGGCCTGGAGTGTATGCTGTCACTGATAGTCCGGGCCCCTTGATATACCTCCTTAAAGAAATTGTTGTCCAGAGATTTAGCTTGGGTAGACCTTGCTAATCCGGGCCGATTTTTTTCTGGATGGCATTTCTTAAAATGGCTGATGTGTTGCAGCGATGATGTTATATTTTAGGGACCATGAGACCAGTATACTAAATTCTGACGTCAAAACATAGGTTTGGGGGGTCAGAAAATAAGTCCTCAGAGCATCCCTTCCACTATTTTCCAAAATGGCGGCTCTATAAGGATGTGTTGTAGCCATCATATTGGTAGTTTATTTTAACATTGTTTTTGTTTCAGGTTTTCCGTTGATTTAAATTCGTAAACATGAGTGAAGCAGGTGGTGGCAGAGTATCTTTACCACCTGACAAAGTGTTCCTGACTACAAAATCTGAGGACTTCTTCAACAAATAAAAATGTGTCATATGTCAAACTAATCCAAAAGGAAAGCTAACATCAACTGTGGCTGGACAAAAGAGAATTGGAGATGCTGCAGAAATGTGACAAGACGAAATTAACAAAAGATTGAAACTGCTGGATGAAGAGGGTCAAATATTTTATCATTGTAACAAGTGCTAAAAGTCATATACAATGGAGAAAACCCTAGAAAAATCACAAGAATCCGAGGCTTCTGAAAAAGTGATGACAACCAAACCCAGTTAGAAGAATGATGGGTACCCTCGTCCACCTCCAACAACTGATCAGAAAGCATAGGATTTTCCATGTGTTATCTGTGTTTTAGCCACAATAAGGGACAAAGGGATTGACAAAAGAACAAAGTACAGAGTATGTGAGTCTCAAAGGACAAATGTGTTTTTATCTGCAGCTAGTTTCTTCCAAGATTACATTTTCAGCTAAGTAGCTGATCTAAACAGCAAGGTGAATGTATTTGCAGCGGATTTGTATGCCCACCCGAACTGCATGCGTGCATACATTTGAAAATATGGATGTACAGTGAGCTCCCAGCAGCTAAGTAACTGCCAGCCTCCAGTTAGTTTGCACTGTTTGAAAAAGAAATTGAGGCCCACATTTATACTTTTTTAGCGTCGCATTTACGTCATTTTTTTACGCAAAAGTGGTGCAAACTTACAAAATATAATTGGATTTTGTAAGTTTGCGACACTTTTGCACCGGTAAAAAAGTATAAATATGTGCCTAAGTTTTAAAGTCACTCTTGAGTGCTGGATACAGGTTGACAGTCAGTTAGATCAGAGAAATAATGATCAACATTGATAAAACTGTATTGATCCATAAGAATGAAATTAAGATGTTTCAGGTGAGAATGTACAATGACACAATTCGTTGTTGTCCATCTAACAAATAGAAAGAGCCACTTATAGTGTTCGCACCTGGTTTGACTCCTGAAGTTTTTGCTGCCAAAATAAGATCAAAGGATGCAGTAAAATCAGCAGGAACTATTTTAAGAAATGTCCTGAAGTATTTAGATTTTGGACTTAATGTCAAATATTGTGATGCCCCAGAACTCTGCAAATCATGTGAGTCAGCAAGAATGGCTGATGTTGTTTTAACATTTTTTGCATCATTGTTTAACATCGGCAAAGCAAAACCATTCCAAACTAAAGTTCTTGCGTTTAGAACAGAACCTGCCAACATTGATGATGGCTTTGAAGATATAAGAGAAGAAGTGGGAAACAATTCCATGAACAAACAGGCTTATGCTGTGTACATGAACTGTCTGTTCCAAATCATGTTTTATGAATTACACCATGGCAAAAAGAAAACTCTGCTATACATGATGACTGCCCATGCAGTCTAGGTCAAATGCAAACGTACAGAGCTAATCACTTCAATGAATAGGATTGGGGTATCAACAAGCTATAATAACATAGTACACAGCGGGAACTTGTAACAGCTTATGCTGTAAAATCTTGTGAATGCGACAGCACACCACTTCCAAGTCACTTTACCAGGAAATGATTTAAAATCGCTGCTCTTGCTAATTTTGATTTTGAAGAGAGTTCTTCTTTGCCTGGAACATACAGCACACATGATACTGCCATAGTGCTTTTTCAAGACTATACCAATGAAAGAGCTGCTGTAAAGCAAGCTGCGTCAGCTGTGGGTATAAACAAACGAAGCTGCAAACTTATAACCCAACTGCCTTCCCAACGTGTGGAAAATCACTACACGCCATCAACACGTCCCCATCTACCAGAAAGTTTCAAAGTGGCTGACGACATGGATTTTCTTATACCTGATGCTGCGGTCCACAAAGCTGATTTAACTGAAATTATCATATAGCTTATTTGGTGCAGACTGAAGGATGAAGAAAAGCCAGTTCCTCAGAGGGCTGGAATTCGTGATGTGATCTTTCAGAATAATGCCCCACTGAAGAAGGATGGGTTTTTACCAGTAATACCATCTCCAGTCACAAACTACGCAACAGTATACGCAGCTCCAAAACAATTTCCAAAATGTGTGTGCTCAGCTTGAAGATCAGCCTATCCTGCCAATTTTCTGTGATGAAGGTGTTTTCCGTTGACATTTTTGTGAGAAATCCAGTAGAATTTTATGATCTTTATCTAATGATAGGCGTTTTCCACATGACAAAAGTAGTGTTGTGGTGTGCAGGACGTTATCTCAGTTGATGTGGCATAGACAATGCACTTACTGAGGCTGAAATCTTTGGAAGCGAAACTGTTCAGTCAGTATTAAGCGGGAGTGATTATGCTTGTTTGTTTACAAGGTATGCTCATCATTTCCAAGCCTATAGAAACATTGTGTTTGAATGCTTTCTGGAATAGGAATGACAAATTTGGTTGTGTATATCTTATCTCAGAAGTGAACTTGGCACAGGGTGCACTTAATTCAAAAGACATAAAGCAAAGCCAAGCAATGTTTAATACACTCAGTTCAAAATCAGAAAACCTGAAAACCAAGTTCGTAGAGTTTATCAAAGAATGTCATGAAAAATCAGAGCTTTGCAAATTATATTTGCAAAATATTTGACATGTGTTTGCTTTAGTGACCAACTTGGTACATGCCGATTGGGAATGTGATTGGGAGCTGCACCTGAAGACTGGGGAGTCACTAACAGTGTTTTTCGATTTTGATTGCATAAACTACCTGAGCTGTGGGTCCTGGTATTTGGAAACAGTGAAGAAGCTAGAGGTGGAAAAACCATACCTCTACAAATAAATTAATACAAAGACATTTTGTGGTGAAAGAGAGGGAAGGTTAAATGCTGTGGGTCTAGATATGAAACTGGAACAGACGATCCAGATATCACAGAAAAGCTCCAAGGGAATTGTTGGGCAGATATATAATAGTGAATATGTTGTTCAATGGCAGCTAGTTTACCATGAAGTCCTTTCTAGATGCAATGTTTTCAGAGAGATGACAAAATCAAAATTAATGGACCATCGTGAAACTGTCCCTCACCACAAACTTGTGGGAAAGAGGGTCATGTTTTAATAAACATGTTGACAGCCTACTTCATTTCATGCAGCAGCAAGGAAACCCCTTTGAAATGACTTTGAGCCTGTGCTACTACACAACTTTGTGACCAAACAATATGTGGATAATGATATCAAGACACATCTATTAGATGTCCTGGAACATGAATCGAAACTATATGCAGAACTGAAGTAGGAGAGACTTGTATTCAAAAAGAAAAAGCTCTTTAACATAATCACTAAAGCTAAACCTCCACTCTTCAATTGCCACAGTAAGAGTTTTGTCCAATGAGCTACTACAAAATAGGTTACAAAAAACAACTTTTGCAAGCACATAGAGATATTGATGTAGCAAAATAAAGGGGGTGAATTTATCAAGGACATTCTGTTGCATGATTTTCTTCCAACAAACACATTATTTGATGGAGATTCTGCAACAAAACCAGTGAAGAACAAACTTATACAAGAGTTAAAAAAAAACTTTCACCTGAAGAATTTCAATTCAAGAAGGTGTCCTCATTGGAAACTCCTGTTGTTGTGGACTATAAGTCCCAATTGCGAATTGTCAAGATTTCACCCATGCAAAACTTTGGAGAGGTCGTTCAGACTGTTCTACAGAGATCAAGGTCAGTGTGTACCTTGCAGGAACTACACACTATCTTTGACAGTTATCTTGAACTATCTGTCAAAGAATGTGAGAGAATCATACAAATATCTACCAGTGGAACAATTGACCTTGCCTGCATCAAAAATTTGACATCTATACTGGTGCAACTTGATAAATCTTGTCATCAACATCGAACAAGGTGAACTTGGAGGTGTTAACTCATCAAAACATTGGTGATGCTTCAAAGAACACTGAATTTCCAATTATTGCAAGTGGAATGATTGTCAATGAGGAGTTCATGCCTGCAGAGATATGTTCAAATGGTACGGGCCATATTGTTCAAGAACTTAACAGCAAATTGGAGGAAGCTGACCTTCATGTTGTGCCACATGTTGAGTGGGCTGTTAGAAATAGTTCCAATTGAGTCACTGTAATATCAAATGACATAGATGTTATTATTGTGCTATTTAGATTTGTTGCAATATTCATACTTTAAGGATTGGGAGAGTTAGGGATACGCTATGGAACAGGTGAGAAAAGACACCTAACCCTGCTTTGTACTCAGTACAAGAAACTTAACCCAGATATGCCCAGTGTTCTTATCAAGGCACGTATTCTTACGGGTGCAGACACTATGAGCAAAACTGGAAGAAAGCTTGGAGCTTTAACTGCTGAACCTCTGAAGTTTCTAAAAGGATTTGCTGAGACAGAAGATGAATGTGATTTTAAAGACGTACAAAAATACCTTATGTGTGAGTGGAAAATGAGTTCTGACTGTCACACATTTGACGATCTTTGATACAGTGAGTTCAAGAGATCAGTTTCGCTAAGTGACCTTCCACTGACGTCATATTCTGTGTGTGGATACATTAAAGGAGCATTCTGCTTGATCAGAAGATGTGTAAATGTTTTGGATCATGCATTTGTAGAGAAAGATCCATGTGAATTTGTTTGGAAAGATATTGATGGGGTGCTGAAGCCTATGACATTTCTAAAGCCTTTACCCACAGAACTTACACGTACTTGCAAAACCTGTGTTACAAAACAATGTCCCTGTTGATATGCTCTTCTCAAATGTTCAACATTCTGCATATGTACCACGAGCGATTGCCGAAACGGATACATAAAGTGAAGTATGAAAATGTGTCTAAAACAGGAGTGATAAACATTTTTTTTTCATGTTCAGATCACAAATATTGTTTGGTGTATACATAAAAGGATTAAAAACCCTAATTATTAGTTTTATTACACTATGGGGGTTATTCTAACTTTGGAGGAGGTGTTAATCCGTCCCAAAAGTGACGGAAAAGTGACGGATTTACCACCAGCCGTATTACGAGTCCATTATATCCTATGGAACTCGTAATACGGCTAGTGGTATATCCGTCACTTTACCGTCACTTTTGGGACGGATTAACACTCCTCCAAAGTTAGAATAACCCCCTATATGTCTCTAATTCCTCTATTATAGCTGCCAATTTGGAAAATGGTGGAAGGGTTGCTCGGACAAGTTATTTTCTGTCTCTACAAGACTACTTGACCTACAAAACCTATATTTTGACACCAAAATGAAGTATATGTGTCTCATACTTCCTGAAATATTAAATGATCACTGCAACACGTCCGCCATTTTTAAAAATGTCATCCAGAAAAATTTGGGCCGGAGAAGCAATGCCTACCAAAGCTAAATTACTTCTCCAATGATTCAAAAACACAAATCAAAAATGAAAATCTCTGGACAACATTCTTTTATAGGGATTTTTCCGGGGGCGGGATTATGACTCATTCCCCCCCTGTTGTTCCCTGTGCTGTAGAAGGTTCTGTCCAGAATGAAGTTAGCGGCCTGGAGGCTGGACTTGCTGCAGAAGGGGATTCTGGCTAGATTGACTCTGACTATGCAGGCAGTGAGACACCTGTCTACTAATAAATCTTACTTACGGCACAGGCGTCTCTTCAGTAAGTGGTGTCAGGGTAAAGGTTTGGACCCTACATCTTCTGACTTATTTGATGTGATGGTGTTTCTGCAGGATGTGGCTTCTTTCGGTTCAAAAGTAGCCACCGTTTGGCTTCAATGGGCTTCTATTAAAGCTTTAAGAAGTTCTTGAAACTGTCAGATACAGAAGGTTTGGTCAGCCATCTGTTCAGGGGTTTGAAGCAGGTTCCTTCTTCTCCTAGTAGGCATTTCCCTTCATGGGACCTATCTTTGGTTTTGGAGGCTTTGATAGATCTGCCTTTTGAACTCTGTTGATATCAGGTTATTTTTGTTGGCTGTTTCTTCACCTAAGCATTTGGGTTAGCTGGGGGCTTTATCTTTCAAGCAGCCTTTTTGTCGGATTTTTGGTTGTAGAATAACTTTGAGGCCTTTTTTCTCCTTTCCTCCTAAGGTTGATTCACAGTTTCTATAAGGACCAGGAATTGATTTTACCCTCCTTTTTTAAGCCTCCTTCTTCTTCTGAGGAAATGTGGCTTCATTGTCTGGATGTCAGGAGGGCTCGTTTGGTGTATTTGGACAGGACAGCTGATATCCGGCTTTCCGATTCTCTATTTGTGAATTTTGGCCCTGTGAATAAGAGTTTGAGACCTTCCACTTCCTCTTTCAGTCGCTGGGTTCGGACCTTGATTTCTCTCACCTATAAGGCTTCTGGTCAGGTATCTCCTTTAGGAATTCAGGGTCGATCTATGAGATCTATGCCTACCTCTTGGGCTGTAATTCAGGGGGGGGGGGTTTCCATTGCTGAGATCTGCAGGGCAGTCACCTGGTCCTTCTGATTGACTTTTGCCTCTCATTATCAGATTGCTCAGGAGATTAAACTGTCTTATGTGTTTGGGACTATGGCATCTAAATAGTAGTTCATTACTGTGTCTTTTGTGATTAATGAACATGAGTTTGCGCATCATCTTTTGGGTTATCCTGTATGGCTTTGTACATCTCAATGTTGTAATGAAGGAAAGCAAGGAAAGTAGCAATGTGGTAATGCTTCAATTACTTACTAGTAATTGCATTACGCTTAGTCCTCTTCTCTCACTTCTGTTCATTACATCCGTCCCAGGTAGTCTGGGTGAACCAAATTCGAGTTGTCGGGTTATGTGGTATATACAGAAGGATTTGATGGGGGTTGGTCTTTTTACTTTGTGAAGGATCAAGTGGTATGGGTGTCTGGTGAGGCAGATGTGCCTAATCTTGTAATAAATAGAATTGAGAGAAGAGGACTCAGAGTAATGAATTTACTGGCAAGTAATTGAAGTATTTCTATGCTTGTTTCTTGAAGTAAGAATTTCCTGATTAGCTTGCTCTGCAACATGAGTTTACATTCCTGTATCTGTTTGAGACTCGCCGGAATACTTTCCAATGACTTCAAAGTCCTGCACCTGTGTAATGCCTTTGTTTCTGTCTCGTCACATGGTCTTCATTAAAACCAATACATTTATATTTTGTCTCTCCTTGCACGTATGCTGGTTTTGGGTGCCTAGAGGGCCCAATGTCACCTGTTTCTGAAACTCATAGATAGATTTTTAGATTTTTTTTAATAAACATTTTGATGCTTCGAATTGCTGTATTGCAGATTTTCTTATACAACTGGATTTGAATCTGAAAAAGGTATTGACAAATAATATTGTTTAAACATTTAGGGAGTGGTGATTACCAGTTGGTGCTTATGCCACTACTCGTGGGCACTGAGTGGCATCTTTGGCCACTCAGCCACTGATGCTGCGTCACAATCATTATGTGACCTTGCAACCTACCATCTTTCATCTCATCTCCAGGCCACCTACACCCTCTCTCAACAAGGATATTCCTGGTGTTTTTAGTTTCTAAAATAACACACTCGGAGTGAAGGATTTCTTCATTAGAGCCGATACGTGACATTTGCACTCGACACAAATAATAACATTATTATTGACGTTATTGTTGACCTTCAGGGTCAAGGCACTATTACAGAAACTCACAGATGTCAGCTTTCCATATCTTTAGTGAGGAAATGATTTCATAAAGCTCATGCCTAAATGATACTACTGGGTTTAGAAGCAATAGTGAAAACCCTAGCCGTGACTCCAGGTCACACATGCAATCAGTCCCTAGCCTCCTCTTTTGTTTGACAGTCAGTTCACTGCGGTGTAGGAAATGACAATGTTATAAAATCAAGTTATAGCAGGGCACTGGAGAGCCACATGTTGGTCGCTAAGGGTTTTATTGGCAACTTACAGCCCACAGTGACCTCCCTTGACGTTCCACCGCTGCCACCGGAAGATGAGTGAAACCTTAATGTCTAGTACATACGCTAAAATATTAATTTTACTTCAGATTAAGGGACGTGTTTGACGCACATACAGGGTTGTGACCTCTAACAAATAAAATTAGTACTGTAAGTGTATGTGGATGCGGGAGTGGATGGGGGTGGCTCATGAGCTGACGGACAGGGCAGACTATATATAGCCTCTGTTCTTCGGAAAATATATACCGGGGCAGAGATCACAGATTCCTGCAATGTTCTCTCCTGCAATGTTCTCTGGGTCAGAAAATGCACGCACAAAAAATGTGAGTCTCGCTGAACCCCCAAGGGCGGGGGACAGATATATTATATCCCGGGTAGAAACCTCTCCGCCTAATGTGAGCCAACAAGACTTGCAGGGGAACAAAACACCAACAGCCATAGTAACAAACGTAGTGGAACCAACACAACCACCCCCACTCCTCACAGATTTGTGGGAAGAAAACTAAAAGTCCATGCCTAACATGGCCACTTTTTAAGGCAGCCTAATTACATTAATCACAAATATTTTGAGAGTGTCTTTTATCAGGCACAATCGACAGTCCATAGTTGAGGAGGTATCAACCTTTACATTTCTCATTTCAGAGAGCAAAACAGAAGGACTTTGCAATAACCCAAACTGGGAACAGGGAGTGGGGTGGGATTCGGAGACATTTAAGGTAAGAGAGTGTATGTCTGCCAGTGTAAACATACTTAGCTTCAAATATGGAAGGTATTTTTTAAACACAAGGCAATCTACGGACTTTCTGACTCGTATTTTGGAAGGTCTTTGCCTTTATGTGCACCCAACAGAGTAACTGAAGCACTGACCCCCCTCCCAACCCCCCAAAAATATGCATCTCATGAACATGCATGTATGAATAGAATATTTGACACAAACAGCTGCAGCTTAAGCAGGGCCAGGTGGGCCATTGCAGGCATCAGGCGTTTTCCTGGGAATATGGAAGGGTGGGAGCCGGTTATGGAGCGGCGGGGCCAATTTTGTTACTGGGGCCAGTTTTGCAGTGACCTTCAGTAACAAAAGCAGTAGTTCTTCATATGTGCACCCACGCTACACCCCCCCCCCCGGTCTGGGCTGAGAAAATTGCCAAGGCTATGCTGCTTTGGGTTTCCAGTCTGGAGGGTGAGTTTGATTCCTGGCTTGAGGCGATACGGGAACCTCTCCCATCTTTTGGAGTGGCTGCCCTGGTGAGAGGGACAAGTTGGAGAGTTAGGGTGATGCTGACACTGACAATGTACTAGTAGGAAATGAACTAGGAAATAAACAGACACTTGGAGAGGGTGTGGATGGTGTCTGATGGAATGTGGCACAGTCTCTTGGTTTTCCAAATTGTCTGTTCTTTGGTAATTAGTCCAAGCATGAAGTAGTGCCCAGGGTTTGTGGAATTCTACACAGGGCACAAGTCCTAAAAAGAAAGAAGTTGGGGGACTAACCAAGTTAGGCAGCATGGTGCGCAACATCACAGTGTGACATCACGCCATCAGAAGAAGTGATATCATAACCAAGCGCATTATGAGATTTAACAAATTAGATTTTGTATCTGGTTTGGGCCAAAATCATGACGCAACCCTACATAATAAGTGGTTCTCAATTTATACTCTGCCACGAAGAAGTTCACAACAAGGAGAAATGCAGCAGTGAGTCTATTCTGTTTAATTGGTTGCCAAGTCTGCATTTTAAAATATCCTATGGGGTTAAGGCACATGCTGCAGAGATCTTTTTGTGCCCAGTAGAAGAAGTGATATCATAACCAAGCGCATTATGAGATTTAACAAATTGGATTTTGTGTCTGGTTTGTGCCAAAATCATGACGCAACCCGACATAATAAGTGGTTCTCAATTTATACTCTGCCATGAAGAAGTTCACAACAAGGAGAAATGCAGCAGTGAGTCTATTCTGTTTAATTGGTTGCCAAGTCTGCATTTTAAAATATCTTATGGGGTTAAGGCACCTGCTGCAGAGATCTTTTTGTGCACAGTAGGTCACAAGGAAAAATAATAACAGTAAGATAACTTTGGATGTAATGCATTTGCTAGAGACACCTGTATTTTCTCTAGTCTCAGTATTGAATCAAAGAGCATAGAGGGTTAGTGTGTCTCCTGCAAAGCATCTGCAGATGACAGATCTTTATTTTATGTCCATAAGTAAGTGAGTTGCTGCTTTTAACACATACATTCTTTTGTTACTTGCAGTTTGTAAATTGTAATCCTACTAATACAACACAGAAAGCTATGAAGGACATGTGACTGCTACACCTCGTAACCCCCACTCTCATGTAACACATCTTGTACACTGATTTACACATTTATAGAGCTTTTGTCAATGTATGTGTACCTCTGATGTAAAGCGCTCTGACACCTGCATTGGGAAAAGCAGTGCTGTAATGGAAATAAAACAAAATAGTAGTATTTAAATTGTTATTTGTCTAAATAATAAGTCAGACCAACACATCTGACATTCTTATTGTGCATGCATATCTCTTATAAGTAGGGGCTGAACGCAGTAAAACGAATGCCTCTCTTAAATATTTGTGAAGTGATAACAAGTTGTGCATCTTTGTTTCCCCTCCCCTGCAGTTGCATCTAGGTGTGAGGATCAGAGATATCCCAGTCAGGCCAGTGGAACAAAAGGAGCCCAGATGGCCCCTTAAATTTGGCCTTTGTTATGGGCCCAGAAGGAGTGTGAAACATGAAAGCTCTCTCACCGCCTTGCCTGCACGTTGCTGCTCAAAACGGGAGCAGATAAGTGCAGGCACTGCTGAATGTGTCCTGGTGTCTGAAAATCACACCGGGAAACGTTCAACATATTTCATTGGGGCCCACTTCTTGCAGGGTGGAGCCATGTACCCGCACGTAGCTCCCACTTTTGCCCTGTTTCTACACCTCTTTATAGTACTGGAATTTCTTGTTTCCTCTTTTTCACCTGCTTCAGCACTGACCTTCGATCCTTTTGTGGTAGTAATTTCACGTATCTGCTCGGTTTTCCTTGGGATGCCTGTTGTGAAGCATAAAAGTATCTGCTGACCACATTGGATAAAGCGCTGACCCTCTATTGTCGCGTACCTTCTTTTCTCAACATCTTCGTTCTGTAATCCATTGTTTGGGTCTCAAGGCTGTAGAGCCAACAGTCTTTCCAGACAAGGTGGTGGCTGGGAAGCATGTAGTCCCTGAGTGAGGGCCCTTATGGATGTAGCTCTGGAACCAGGAAACAGCCATCTTGTCATGTTACCATTTCTTATTTGTAATTCTCAGAACTGCGTCATGCATTGCCCCTTCTCATTTGCATTCAGAACAGCATGTAATATGTTTCTGTGTTCTGTTCCTAGACCGGCGAGTTAGAGTTGTAACTCATTACCTTGAAAGGGCTGAACAGTGTCCGACTGGGAGCACTTTACCCTTACAATGGCAAAAAATATTTGCTCAGTTTGGGATATGGCCGCTTTAACATAGTTGAGTGAAGGAATTCTAACTCCTGGTATTCTGAGAATATTCCCACCACTATGAAAGGGGCTGGATTTTGGGTCAGCACAGTTACTTGTCAAACTATACACAAAATAATGTTCTCCTTCACCAGGAAATTCATACATGGGAACCATTATTTTGGAAGTGGGCTTTGATTTTGATTACCTGATAGGTGTCCACAATAGGAAAAGTGTCGCTCAAATATTCAGAGTAGAACCTCACCCTGTCAAACATAAGGTCATCTTTCCTTTATGGCAGATCAGCTTGGTGAGACTCATACTAGTCCCAAAGCACTGGGGGCTTGAGCAGGTCTTGTAGGTGCTAGAGCATGTTGGCAGTACCCGGGATGAAACAATAGCAACTTATGACCTAGTCCATATCGCTCCTAAGCACTCACTTAAGATCGGGTGCAGGGGCCAATTCTATATACTTAACCTCCAGAAGGCCACCAAAGATGCCATTACCACTGACATTGTTTTCAAGATTTTCCTGTTGGTGTACTCAGACAGTGTTGGCCTTCTTCTGAACCCATAATTGTTCCTTTAACCTCCGCAAGGCTGCTCTGAGCCGTGCATTGAGTTCTGGGATATACTTTACAAAGACAAGGATGTCCGCACATATCATTGATATCCAGGTTGCCCATGAGTAATGCAGGTACCTTGTTTTGGAAGACCTTTGCAGCCCATGTCCATTTCTGTTAATGCACATCATGGCAAGGTGGCGAAGCCTGGCATTGATACATTGATGTTTTTGTTACCTTACCCTGGAAATTATATGCTCTGTGGAGACTAACAAACAATAGGTCGAAATTGAGCTGCAGGATGTCATTCTCACTTATGTATAGTTAGCAGTGCCCATAAGGTTCAACAGAGGCTTAATGTCTGTACTTATCTTCACTTGTGGACCGCAAGAGCAGAGTCCTTTGCACGGGGCAACCCCAATCAGGGGAGGCCCTGCTTATGGTGGCGGCTCCAGGCTGAAAAGTGTGGGGGTGGGGGTGGGGGTGAGGAGGGCCCGAAGCGCTTCTGATCCCCATCCCTGAGCAAGGGCACAGGTGATTGGGTATTTGCTTGCAGAGGCCCAGAAGGCACTTTTAGTGCTTTTGGGCCACGTGCAACTATGACACGGTAGGCCCTGCCTTTTTTAAGGCGGGCACAAGCAGGTCGCTTGCTTGCGCTCGCCGGCTGTGTCAGCGGCGTCTTAATGGCCCGAACTAACGGAGTAAAATGCCCACCTGCCTCCCCACTTTCGGCAGGAGTTTACTCTGGAAATGCAGTGTGATGACTTGTCATATGTGGCTTCTGACTCTATATCTGCAGTATTTTGCCTTTTAACAGGTTCTCTTTTGACATGTGATTTGGTTTGTCGTGAAAGTGATTAGTGCAGATTATCGTATTTTAATGTGTTGGGATGGTGGCGGGGTGAGATCATGACTGAGCTACCTTTTTTCTTACAGGAGCAGGATGGCAAGGTAATTGGACCCTCCTAGGGGTGCTGGCTGGGAAGTGAGGATGACATCCATGGGTGCAGAGTTGCGAGCGGTCGCTGGCATCTGGACCTTTGGGGAAACCATTCGCACATCCACAAAGGCCTGAGGCAAGCTCTGGCCCTTGGGGTGGGTTGGTGCCTGAGGGTGGCGGGGGTGCCCAAGGTAGGTATCTTGGTGGACAGGCAGGCCCCCTCCATAGGGTTTACCCTTAAGTGGGCTTGGAAAGGGATAGGAATCCCCTATGGAGATCCTACCCCTGGGCCTCCTAGCAGGAGGAGGGGCAGGAACTGGGTGTAGTAGCCAAACAGCCATGAAGTCATTCACAACCACCAACATTGGGGTACGCAGGAACAAACTGTTTTAGTCAGTGTAGGAATTTGGATGTATTAGCGTACTTTGTTAAGGCTAGGCATCTGAAACGCAGTAAATATTATGTAAATATGAAGGGGTTACTGCGTATAATTTTAATAGTTGTTGGTTGATTTATGTGTTTTGGAAATAAAAATACGGCCGGGGGTTCACGACCCCTAAACCCAAAAGATGTGTGGTTAAGTGCAAAACAAGCTAAGATCGGTTTGGGGCATCCTTAGGGGAGTGGTGTGGGAGGAGGTCTCGCAGGTTCCTGGCCATAATATAGCAGCAACCACTTTCTTTACGGTTATATAGTGGTTATCGAGACTCTCTTGTGGTAGGACAGATGCAGTCTCAGGGAGGCAGGAGTTTTGAGAACTTTGAAGGCAGGTCAGCAGGCTGGGGGAATGGCAGCAGAACCAGTGTCAGCTTTGCCGTTACCCATCAGTGTGCACACTGTAGGAGGATTCTCATTGGTGGTTAGCAGTTGCTATGTCGGTGACATAGGTTTGGTGGAAAAAGCCTTGCAGACAGCTTAGGCAGATGTGGCTTCTGTGAGGATCATTCTAATGGGGTCTGGCTGGCACCCCAGCCCTTAATCTCTGGCCTTATGACTATAACACATGGGCATTAATCTCCAGTAAAGCTCCAAAGAAAGGTTGAATGCTGTGATTGATGGAAAGAGCCGCCACATTCTTTGGCTAAACATAGTGGGATCACACTGGCCAGGCACAAGGTGTGCAGGACTCTTTCTGCAGAGGAGAGTCTAAATTACATCACCTGTGTAACACACAGTAGCATGGTGAACTCTGGTGCTGAATATAGCACAGAGCTATTGCTTGAGATAAAAACATGCCAAATAAGTCAGTCCTGTTGTTGCTTGTGGTGTGAATGCTAGTTAAGTAAGTAATCATATAATGTGCCCTTCCAGGAAATCAGATGGCCAAATTTACCACCACAGACGAAGGTCTCCATTTTTTATAGGAACAAATCGAACTTTTGGGTACACTGGTATAAGGTATTTGTCGCAAAGACAACAAATAAGGTCATGGGATAATTTTGCACAACAAATGTCTCCCTTCTGTTGATGGCTGGCGCAAACGAATATCAAAGTCATGTCACAACATTTAGTGCTCGAACCTTACAAGCACTAATCACATGGCTAAAAGCGGGTAAGGGTGAAATCTGGTCTTCAGGTTGTCAACAGACTTTGGATTTAAAAAGATGGCCTCCTATTTTTTCTACACCAAAATACGGTGATGGATGGAATGCTTGCATTAATCTCAGCACTGGCAGTCACTCAGGCAGTATTCCAGCCCGCCGTTTTTCGCCCACCGTGCCAATCTAAACAAAGGCCCACCTTATGCAAATTAGTACTAACCCGGCTCCTTATCGGAACAGTCTGTTCCAAACCTCAAAGCAAGTCCCCCTACAGGAGAGACAACGGACAACCCCAAAACAGGATTCAACATGCTTACGTTTTATCAGTGAGGTATAGATTTTGTCCAGTGACACAGACTGGTCTTCAGGTAGGCAACAGACTTTTGATTTTCAAAGCTACTTTTTGGGCAGATCCTCGCTCTGTTGCCACAACACACAGTAAGTTTCTTTTTCATGAAGCTAGAGCAGCTACTGAAAATTATGCTATGCAAAAGTCTGAGAATATGGTGGGCACCAGGATAGAATATGATTTGTTGAAACAGAGCTCTAAGCACATTAGAGATTCAGGAGGAAATCTTGTGCCAAGAAGAGTGTTTCTACCCAAACTTCCATGCCAACAGGTGAAAGGGCAGGGCTTTACCAACTGGCCACGTGTAGGGGGAAGGACACACCCACAGATGGATGAGAGTAGCCACAGATGCAGAAAGTATATACCACATTATGACAAAGGTTTAAAGAGGGCCCTTGTCACTGAAATAGAGCTCCAACTTTTAAAAGCCCTATCTTCACATTACATTAAAATGTATTTGGACTGGGTGAATATTTTGGAGATTTGCGTAATGAAATGAAATGATTGGTATGACCTTTTACTTTTTCTGCTGGGTGACCTGCAGGAGCTTGTAAACATGGATGGAAGGTGCATGTGTGATGTATGCATTGCATGGGAAAGTAGGGTGCTGTGCAAGAAGGTCAGGTCGTGCTCCGGACATGAGTAAAACGGGTGCTAAACTCTCGAGACTAGTAAGGGGTAGGCCAGAGGCAGGAAGGAGACCATTGTTTCTGAAAGAAGGCCAAAACAGAGATAGATGGCTGAGGCCCCACTTAATAAAAAGGAAAGGAGGCCGCCTACACTGGCCATGTTGTAGGGCACATGTGTAGGAGCAACGTGGATGCCTCAACCACAGCCATAAGAATGAGGCCAACCTCACAGATGAAGAAAACAAGATAGATGCACAGGCACTGGAATGAGATCACTCCATAAGGCACAGAACAGAAAGGAGGCCAGGGACACAGGTACGGGTCAAAGAGGCCAAACCTAGGTCAACAGCAGAAAAACATGTATGAGTGATACTTGGTTTCTGCCACCAGAAGAGGAATGATGCTCCAACTACAGAGTACGAAGTAAAGAGGATTCAAAAGTGCAGTAAATAAAGGAGACCAGACCCACAGACACCAGCGCTATAAGGAAGCCAAACCCTATCTGCGTGGAGACTGGAAATGAAGGTGTAAAAAGGTGTGTACAGCCACAAATGTGAGGAGGTCACAGCAGCAGGAAGGAGACCACTATCAACCGAAGAGAAACTTTCCAGAAACGATCTAGCCGAAAGAAAATTCCCCACAAGCACAGACACCCCCATGCTGAAATTACGATTGGCAAAAGAGTGTGCATCAATGAATTTAAAATGGCCAGATGCTTTACCTCTAGTACTAATGTCAATGAGAAGTACACCTGACAAAAAGACTGGGTTATCTCCGCATGAGATATTGATGGAGAGAGCAATGAGATTACCAGCAATACCTGCAAACGCACTTGTGAATATTACAGATGATATGGTGCTAGATTACTGGCTGATGTGGCTCGGTCTTTTTCTGATCAGGTAGAAGTTGCAACAGCTCAACAAACACAAGGCCAAGGACATAGTCTGAGAGCAGGAGACTGGGTGTTTATACAGAGCACGTCCGAAAGTTTTGCCTTGAACCACGCTGTAAGGGACCGTATAAAATTGTGCTCACTACAGCAACTGCTGTGAAGTGTGCTAGTTTGCCGAACTGGGTACATGCGAGCCATACAAGAAAAGTGCATGATCCAACAGAAAGAGAAGAGGAACTGTTGAGATTACCAACAGTCAAGAATACCAGAAACAAAGGAAGAGAGAGTTAGCAAAATTTCAAGAATGACAGAGATGTACCTACTCCTATAGCAGATGAGAGTATAAAACAGAGAAAAGGTTGAGCAAGCTTTAAAGGGAGTAGAAGAATCAGTCCAAGAAGAAAGAAGTCAGACTGATTTTGATCAGAAGAGGGTGTCCTCGAATGAGAACGAAAAACAGGGAACAACAGAAGAAAGATATGCTCAGAGGAGGGTGACCTCAGTAGCAGGTGGTTTGTCAAACCAAATCGAAGAAGAGACAGACCCCATTGGGAAAGGAATTGAGGATAGTCCTGCCCCAGTGGATTATACTCTTCCAGAACCAATTGCGGGAACGTCTGAAGAAAAAAGTCCAAAGGCATGTGAAGACTCAATACTGAGAAAACTATTGACAAAAGGAACATTGAAAGGAACCAATTGGCCAGAGAAAACTGCGGAAAAGGTAAAGATTGATGTGATATCATCAATACCAGAAGAGAGAGAGTTGTCTGGAGAAGAACATACTAGTGGAGAAAATAGTGAAAGTGGAAGGTGACCAAAAAGGAAAAGAGTTGCGAATAGGAGCTATGCAGGACGTGAATGGGCATATTTAAATACAAGTGACTGGCAGGAAGAAGTTTTGAGTTATTGTTTTGACAGAGACTTAGTAAATTCTGATATCGGGACATGAACATTCACAAGAAAGAGACATTGGGTTAAAGAAAATGAAAATTGAGTATTAAAATTTATGCTGCAAAGACGGAAATTGAGAACTATTGGAGAAGACAAATGAACAACTGAAAGTAGGCAAGCTGCTATACCGTACTTGACAAAGGAACTGTCCAAGAGTGAATGAATTCATTACAAAAAAAATAAAAAATTACGAGGGTTTTTTTACGTTTTTTTTTTTATTTAGAAATTTTTTGGAAATGTTTTTATTTTTTTATTTTTCCTAAGATAGAAAACGAGTGATTCACACAACCAAAACTGTAGAATTAGTTGTTGCAAAGTGCTTGGTATAGGTTTAGCGGTAACGAGTGTGTTGATATGTTTATTGTTATTTGTGGGTGTATCTGTTTATGAGATTGATGGAGCGAATCAAAGTGAGAAAATGAGTTCTCTAGACTTGACTGATAAGTCATTAACCAAAGATAGATTTAGGATAGATGTAAAATTCTTACATGAGGAAAAATTGCTTTCTTCTAATTTTTTCTATCGCTTATTGCATGAGTATGTTGAAGTGATGGATGCAACTGATTTTTATGTATGTACGCAGATTCCAACATCAGTAGAAGGAGGAACTACGCATCACAGCTTACCTGTGACATATGCTGTAAGCTGCAGTCTTTTGCTAACACGTTTCTATAATCAAGAATATATTCAATATTTTTATTCAAACGATGAAATGGTATTATCTTTCATACCTGTCATAGGATATTTGAATAAAATAGCCAAAGAAAATAACATAGTAATTATGAGAGATTTCTTTGATCCTACTTTAACTTTTGGGACGGCCTTTGCTCATCGCAATAACTTGACTTGTTTACTAACGCCAGTAGAGAAGAAATTTTTAGATAAGGCAGAAGATAGAAGGAGAGACATAAAGGCAAAAATGGATAAGGGAATTATAAGTAGAAAGCCTGGAATAGATTATGCTTATAGTGACATCACTAAACAGGGTAGACTAACAATAGATGCTGAGCATGTAGGAAAACTTTGTATACAAAGGCCTTGGAGTAAGAATACTAGAGTGTTTGCTGGAAAGAGTGAATGTAAGCATGTCTTTATGTGTCAGAGTAAGTGGGATTTTATGATGAATGGACAAGATCCTCCAATACCTGGTATTTACTACATTTGTGTGAGAAATGCATATTACTGCCTTCCTAGAGGGTGGTATGGTGTAATTTGGGAATAGTCTTTCCAAAAATTTATCAATTGGAAGACTTGAGTAAGATTCCTGATTCAATGAAATTTCAAACAGGACACAAGCAAGAATCAATTTCTAGCATTGTGGAAGACATATTTGGGGCTATAATTCCTTCAGTGGGAGTAGTCTTAGATTCGATTAAGATTCAGAAGTTGTCCACAATAGTGAATAACATTCCGACAAGATATTCCGGAGCTATTATTTTTCTGGACACAGAGTTGGCTGCTACAAGAGCTACAGCACTTCAGTATCGCCTTGCATTAGATATTCTTTTGGCGAAAGAGGGCGTAGTTTGTAAATTGTTAGGTTCTAATCATTGTTGTTCCTTTATCCCTGATCACTCAGGGAAAGTTAAAGAATTAATCACTAATGTGACTAATGATAATAATGACAAATTTGAAAGAATTCACAGAAACTACAATTTGGGAAAAGGCTGGAAAAGGAATTGAAGCTGTGGGAAATTGGTTTGACAATGTGGGAAGAAATGTTATTCTGACAATAGCAAAATGGGTGTCAATAATTGTGTTTTGTTTAATTGGAATTTGGGGAACCTATAAAGTAATAAAATGCATTAAGAAGAGAAAATTAGGAAGGAATAAACGAAATTTTGAAATAAAAATGAATACGTTTTACAAAGAAAATAAGAAGAGAAAAATAAATAATTCAGAAATAATGACACAAAGTTTTGAATCTGATGATAATAAATAAATTTATTAAAGAGTGATGTGATGACATGAATAGTCATCAGAGGAGGGATTGTGAGAGTGTGAATTTTCTAATATGTTTTTTAATGATTTTCATATTAAAAATGTGTAATGAACTTACGTGTACAACGAGAAACTTCTGAAATGTCTGTTTTTCTGTTCTTGGCTAAGCAAAATTATATTCAAACGCTGTGGTTATTTTCCATGATTCAAGGCTTTCATAATAAGTGTTTTTGAAGCCTGTGTAAACGTACCCGCAGCTACCCTAATGGGTTGTAGCGTTAGGTCTTACAAGGTCGTGTATTAACCAAGCATTGCATAAGTTGAAATGTCCTATTGTTTAGAAATGTTACTAATATCTGGTCTTTTTTCAAGGATAGAAGTAAAAGAAACTAAAAGTTTCTTCCTGAGAACAAGATACTCGAGAGGCGATGAGACAATGGAGTTACAGACGAGACGGAAGAAGTAAAGATATCTGGAAAGAAAATGTTATAGTTAGCGTAGATTTGTTAAGTTTAGGTCATCACTTTAGTTGTCGATTGACTGAAATGAAACCACCCCATAGACTGACCAATCAGGAGTTAATTTAGTATAACAACCTGGGTAGAATGATTAGAGGAGGGCTCTTTCTTCTAGAGTGATTCTTGGAGAGCAGACAAGATTCGAGACTAGCTGTCATTAGTCCCAAACCTTCTGGTGATATAACTGATGGTGTCCTCAAGATGAAGCTGATCTTTTGCTGTTACTACCTATGTGGTAATGTATGTTATTAAATGTAAATTGTGTCTCTCTTGCTTTTCAGGTACCAGCTGCAACTAATGATTTTATTGCTGCACATTCATAGTTTTTTTATAACATAATTAAGTAAGGAGTTTTTTTCTAATTTTTGTTACTAAATTCTTTTTACACGAAGTCCAACATGTCAATGCTAATTTGTGGTTAGATAGGGAATTAATCTTGATATGCTCATGGTTTGTTTTGAGATAATTTGATTCTGAACTATTGTATATGCTGCCATTATTACCAGTTTTTGTATTATTAATAAGTGTGATTCTTTTAGAGATCATTTGTTTAATTGTATTGATCAAATTGAGATATGTATTTTGTTTTAACCAACCGCTATTGATCTTATATGCTTATCATCTGTGTTTGAGAGTTATTTTCGTGACATTAGCATTGTTAATATAGGGAAATAAATCTATGACCTTTAGTTACTAAGCTGGTGTAGTAATTGATTGAGGTTTTATGATATTAAATGTTATTTTTATTGATGGTTCTCACACATCCCATTGGTGACATTCCCTCAAACCTATGTCGCTACGTTCCTAATCGGTATTGATAATAGTTAGGATTTTGTGGCGCGTTAGCACCAGCATTCTCCCTACGTGCATAATTCTATACATCTTTGATCTAAACCACTTACCCACAGATAAGGGCTCATACAATGGGCAATGTCTGCTTTCAGTATGCAGAACAAATATGTAACTCTGACTGAGTGAGTGGCTATATCTGAGGTCTGGTGTTAACCAAAGCCTTTTGATTTACGAATAATCTACTTACTTAAAGTGGCTTTTCCATACACAGGGGCCTCTTTATACAGTGACCTGTTTTTGTGTCATTCATATTTTTGTTTCAACCAGCACCCAGTGCTTAATTTGTGCTTATTGTTTGGGGGCTGAGCATCGGCACTTATTTTTGCAGGCCAGGGCTTTTTCTTCTGCCTCAAGCATTTGTAGAGCACTCTTGTAGCAAAAGACACATATGGGAAAGACCGAGGAAGAGAAAAGCTAAAAAACGTCACGAAGCTAGAAAGCTGCAAGAGTGAGCTGGAGTGGCAGGGAGTGCCTGTAAGTAAATTAAAGAGGCCCGAGATGGCTTCAGGATTACCCTTCCTCCGCCTTCTGTGCTCGCACATTTAATTGCAGCAGCCATGTGTTTCAAAGGAGAACTTTGAGCACCAGCACGTTTTATTTACAAATTAAGCACTGCCAGCACCGCATACAGCAGTGGTCACCTCACTTCAGCCATTGGCTAACGTCACTGTGAGGGAAGGCATTCTGCCCTTTCACAAGAAGAACACCCACACAAATTAATTATTTTCAATTCCAGGGACTGAACGCCTATGGTGAACACTTTTTGTGACCAACATTTTTTTGCTTTACCTGAATGTTTTTCAGATTCGCGAGGGCCTGGCTGCTTCTCCACAAATAAAATTTTGCAAAAGCCATGAAAAGAAAAAAAAACATTGCGAAAACCCAAATGCTGGCAGCCATCTTCCGACCTAACGACTTTGCCAATGATTGTTTTTAATGGGCAAGTAAGCGAAAATGCTTTTCAACCTTATCATTCACGGGATAGTCCTTTGATGTACTTCTGCAACATGCAATACCATGTATACGATCCACAATATGCCACAAAGCAAGAGGCAGCTTTTAATATTTTTTTTTGCCAATGTATATACCACGAATACGTCATGCAGAGTAAACGTCATGCAAAGTAGAATGCTCTATGCAACATAAACCAAATGTGTTATAAAAGGCACAAGAAACATGCTACATAATGTATCACATAAGAGACCCTGCAACATGCCTGAACACCATAGAATCGTAGTGTAGCGTTCACTATACCATATAGCAGAACTTACTACATAGTTTAAGCGCATGCAGAAAGATGAGACCAAACGAACAACACAAGCTCATGTACAATTTACCACGTGCCATATCCCAGTCAGCACGGGAAGCAACGCACAGCAATGAGCCAATGCTGAACAGGCCAGTGCTTAATTTACGTGGGTTGTTGCAGGTGGAGCCCGCCAGGACTCATTTTTGAGGACCGGCACTTATATTTCGTTATCAGGCTTTGATCCATAACAAGCGAGAGAAAAAGACAAAAGCAGGAAAGGACGCGAAAGAAGGAAAACAGAGACAAAGGGGAAAAGCAGGGATGAAAAAGAACCTGGAATGTTGAAATAAAGGGGCGTGGCTGGTGGTGGAAGAAAGCGCCGGGAGCTCGAACCAAGACTACAGAGCCTTGGTGGTCGGCATCCCTGACACTAGGGTGACCACCCGTCCGTAAATTTCATGGACTGTCCGTAATTTCGCCCTGCTGTCCGTTGTCCGTGATGAAAGCTTTTAACGGACGGCATTTTGTCCGTAATTTTAGCCTTTCACCTAAATGGCAACGGAGGCAGGGCGAAATTACGGGCAGAGGAGTTTCCCCAGCTGGGCTGGAAGGGAGGGGGTCTCCTGTGTTCTGAGGGAGGGAGGGGCAGACAGATAAGAAAAGGCCTTCTTGCCAGGGGGTCTCCTTCCCTAAAGACATGCAAATGTGGGCAACTGGTAAATCTGCAAATACAAAGGGGCTTGAAAACCTGCATTGACTTTACTAAAAGGAGTCACTTGGAGTTTTCTGCTGGCAAAGATATTTCTTTCAGAGAGGTATTGTAATGGTGTTCCAAGGTGAGCTGTGGAGTGTGTGGTTTTAATGGAGTGTTATAATTTTTTTTATCACTAGGTATAAACTGTATATTATTCAAATCTGTATTTGAGAAGCACTTTTTTTTTATTTAACCGAAATGTGTTTGTGCATTTTGTAGCAGCCTTTATTATGATGTAATTGTATTTTTCACAGTTCTTTAAGGTACCTCAGTACCTCATAGTACTATCAAACATTGGCAAAGCCAATAGGTCTCATCTACGAAACAGTTATTGGCTTTGCTAATGTGTTTTAGCCATTAGCCATGTTATACACCAGAGTAGTTGCTGTTCAGCATGGCTTAAAGCTAGTGGCATAGTGGTGTGGAGTGGAGTAGAGTAGCATAGGAGCAGTGGCGTAGAGCCCGGTGGTGCAAAGTACAGTGCAGTGGGGTACAGTGCAGTTGTTTAGAGTGCGTTAGAGTAGAGTGCAGTGGTTTAGAGTGCAGTGGCATGGAGTAGCATGGGACAGAGTAGAGTGGCATAGAGTGCAGTGGAGTAGAGTGGCATACAATAGAGTAGCAGAGAGAGCAGTAGTGTAGAGTGGTGCAGTGGCATAGATTGCAGAGTAGACTCACATTGCAGGGAGTGCAGAGGTGTAGTGTAGAGTGGTGCAGAGTAGGGCAAAGTGCTGTAGAATGGAGTGATGCAGAGTAGAGTGGCATAGAGTGGAGTGGCATAGAATGCAGTAGTACATAGTACATTGGTGTATAGTACGGTGGTGGAGAGTACAACACTGCAGAGTAGAGTGTCAGTGCAGTGATGTAGAGTGGAGTAGAGTGGCACAGAGCAGTGGCGTAGAGTACAGTGGTACAGAGTAGAGGGCAGTGGCGTACAGTGCAGTTGTTTAGAGTGCATTGGCGCAGAGTGCAGTGGCATAGAGTGGCATGGGGTAGAGTTACATAGAGTGCAGTGGAGCAGAGTGGCATACAATAGAGTAGCAGACAGTGCAGTAATGCAGAGTGGTGCAGTGTCATAGAGTGCAGAGTAGACTCATGTGGCATAGAGTGTAGTGGTGTAGAGTGGTGCATTGTAGACTGGTGTAGAGTAGAGTATAGTGCCTAGAGTGCAGTGGCATAGAGTAGAGTGGTGTAGAGTGCAGAGTTGCAGAGTAGAGTGTCAGTGCAGTGGTGTAGAGTGGTACAGAGAACAGTGGCATAGAGTACAGTGGTGCAGAGTAAAGGGCAGTGCAGTTGTTTAGAGTGCACTGGTGTAGAGTGCAGTTGCATAGAGTGGCATTGGGCAGAGCAGAGTGGCATAGAATGCAGTGGAATAGAGTATATTGGTGCAAAATGCAGTAGTACAGGGCAGAGTGGTGTAGAGTATAGTGGTGGCCAGAGCAGTGTTGCAGAGTGTCAGCTTGCAGTGGTGTAGAGTGCATTGAACTAGAATGCAGTGGTCAGAGTGGTATAGAGTACAGTGGCGTAGAATAGATTGTTTCAGAGTAGAGTGCAGTTGCATAGAGTGGAGAGGTGCAGGGTAAAGTGCAGTGGCATAGAATGCAGTGGCACAGAGTGCAGTGGCATAAAGTAGATTATTTCACAGTAGGGTGAGGTGGCTTAGAGTGGAGAAGTGCAGGTTAGAGTGGAGTTGCATAAAGTGGAATAGAGTGTGATGGCATAGAGTAAAGTCATGTAGAGTGCCGTGGCATAGAGTGCAGAGGTGCAGAGTAGATTAGAATGATGTACAGTGTATTGATGTAGAGTGCAGGGGCATAGAGTTGAGTGTTACAGAGTAAAGTGCATTAGCATAGAGTGTATTAGCTTAGAGTGCAGTGGCGTACAGTGCAGCGTTGCAGAGTGGCAGAGAGTGGAGTTGTGCGGATTAGATTGGTGTTGCCTAGACTGGAGTGGTATGGCGTGCAGACGAGCAGAGCGCAGTGGTGTAGAGAGGCGCACAGTGCAGTGGCTTAGAGTAGAGTAGTACAGAGTAGAGTAGAGAGGCATAGTGTGAAGTAGCATAGAGGGCAGTGGCATAATGTGGAGTGGTTCCGAATGGAGAAGAGAACAGTGGCATGGAGTGGCGTAAAGTGGAGTGATACAGAGTAGGGTGCAATTCTGATATATTCTGAAGTCTATTTAAATGTTGTCATGTGATAGAAAAAACTCTTTCCTAACCCCAGTATCCAGCAAGATTGTTGCATAAATCATCTCGCTTTGAAGTCAGAGAAAGGAAAGTAAACACTAATTTCCCACCGAAGACAGAGCCTGACATTTGACTTTGTTCTTTGAATGCACAGCAAATATGATAAGATAAGAACAAGATTTACAGGTCTGTTTACAGAAAGGGGGCACTCGGCAGGATACTGTAAATAAGGTTTTGGCAAGGGAAGGGACAAATTCAAGCTGCATAGCCTAAAACAAATAAACCAGCAAATTGAAAGCAACAAATTGTGAGTTACAAACCACAAGGCCAATGGCAAGCAACGGGCAGAATGCATTCACAAGGAAGCACTATGAATTTACTTAAAGTGACAGCTGTAGGATACTTTGTGAGGAAAGTACAGTATTTTAGTCCATATCTTGCAGCGGTTTGGCTACATCAATCACCCAGGTAGTATGACAAGAAGACCTGGAGTGGTTTCCATGTTGCAGTATAGGTCTGTACACCCATTCTATCAGTTTGCCACCATTTCCTATGGTACAGAGCTTCTGGCACACCTCTTGTAGGGTTAGTGCTAGGTAGCAGACATGAAATAGGGCATTTAATGATTATTTAAGGTGGTTGTAAGTAAGGAGTTGACCGGAGTGAAGATGGTAGTCTGCCACAAGGGTTTGGAAATTTAGTAGCTCACTGTTCAGAAACAAAGTCCCCAATTTTAAGACACCTGCAACATGCCACTGATGGAGTTGCTCTGAGCACAGCCATCCTGTGTGAGTGGGAAGGCTTAGCAAAGGTAGTGCAGAAGCATAGGGTTTCTTTGTGTCAGTGAGTTTACAGGTTCTGGCAAGGCAAGAGAAAGCCATGCATGATAACCCCGGATGGTGATCCATAGAATGGTCAGTAGGAAACGATGAGCAGTGCATTAAGCCTTCCTTAAAAGTCTTTACTGGTAAACCCCATCTCATGCAGGGAGGTGGGCAGAAAGCCAGTGAGCCACCCATTGGACATCTGCAGCTGAATAAAAGCATTCTATGTCCAGAAGATCTAATCCACCCGCAGTCACAGTTAGCTTTAGAGTGTAAAGAGCTCCTGATGTTGCCGCAGCGACCACATCAGATGTGTGGCCTATCTGAAGAAGGAATGAAGGACGAGCAGGGGAAGGTTTGCAAAATAATACTATCATTGGGGTAGCACACCATCTTCGCTAGTGCCACATGGCCTCTACAGAAAGCAGAAGAGAAGACCAAAAAGCAAACTGGGCTTGCAGGGACCATTCGCTCTGCCGAGATTTTCATCTTGGAGATCAGTGTATGAATGGTAGATATTAATCACTAGGTATCAAAAGGTAACTGGTTCCCAGTTCAATCTGGGATCTTATTGTGTATGAAGGCGAAAACAGTGCCATATGTTAAAGAAACACTAATTAAATTTTAAAATTTGTAAATTTCGTTTGTGCAATCTACATCCCAAATATTTTGAAGATTCTATGTGTACTTGACACTTAGGGATAACCCAGATCTCTAGTTTGGCTTTTGCTCAATTTCAAAACCATATAAAGGCATGGACTAAGCGGGCAATAGCCTTGCAAAACCTTGCAAGGGGTCTGGCCCCTGCTCACCCTTCACAAGCACTAACAGCGAACCATTGCACAAGAAGAGTTTGCCAAGGTGGATGGGTGTTGATTGTTCAACCACTTGACAGTGCCCCTTCTGTTTCGCTCCTGTGTGCAGACAACTCCACAGGTACCCAATACCTTCAAATAGTCATGGTGGACCCATCTTGTCTGATTTTAGGAATTGTCCCACCTTGTTCTTCTCTTCTTTATTTATCCAGTTGTTAGCAACAACCCTTTGAATTACTTGCCGTGGATCTCCCATTTGATCTCGATTTCATCCTACTCTTTTATTATCTTTGATTGGTAGTCCGGGCTCCCATTTCTGAGATAAATGTAGAGTCCCAAACATACACTCTAGTGCAGTGAGACTACAGACAAGTTATGGGTACATCACATCCTGTCATTAGGTGTGAGACTGTCACCCACACCATCTGCTGTGCCTCTTTTAAAAAAATGAGGTTGAAAGTCCATGGGCGGTTGGGGTAAGCCAGATATTTTTGTTCAATTTGTTTAAACTAGCATAAGGTTAATTACCTTAATGTTTCTCAAACTGTTTGCCAGGGGGTTTGAAATGTTCAGAAACATAATCAACATTTTGCTGTTACTTTCTCTTCAGGAAAGATCAGGTAGATTTGGGTAGGGGTGATGGCCTTGCCGTGAAGGGCATTAATTTACGTAATGTGACACCTGAATGTAGCACACCAGGAGGCAATCACAAAAGGTCCACATTGAATAAATAGTGCTATGTTAAAAAAGAGTACATAAATGCACTGACAACATAGTGAGGCATGGCCTCTCTTGCGTGTGTCTGTAAAACTGACGTTTGTTCTTGAATTTTTGTCCTGAATTTTGACCCTTTGTCCTGAATTTTTGTCCTGAATTTTGACCCTTTGTCCTGAATTTTTTACAGTCCTGTCCAGAATTTGCCTCAATGCCAGGTGGTCACCCTACCTGACACTAGGCAAAGAACGTCACAGAAATCTTAGAGTCCTGTCACTGTTTTACAAATGAAAGACTGGAACAGACGACAGGGAGGTATTACCTACTGTCTGTGACGAATAAATATTTGAACTCATCATATCAAGTTTAGTCTCAACTAATGTAATTTGCTGGCCAATCAAGTACTGTAACACACACGTAACGCAACACTGAGCATTCCACAAGCATGTAAGAAAACGGACATACCCATGGAGCATCATAGGTTACATTGCAATGTAGCAAGTTCCATCCCGCTCCAGTCTCAGCACAGCTCATTATCCGGCCCGGTTCCGTACCCCAAACAGTGCCCTGCGTCTCCTCAATGCAGCACACTGCATAGTGAAGCTTAGCCCCCCCCCCCCCAAAATAACAAAATACCCCCTTCCAACCAACTTAGATAAATGACCCAAAATATAACCTAGCTCAGGTGAGTACAACTAACTGCAGCAAAAAGTCTGGTCGGAGCCCAATCCGCAGCTCAACCCAATACACAAGCAGCACCTCTAATCAACACATTCTTCCAAACGTCACCATTAAACCTTGTACCCAAAGATGCATCCTAATTTAGATCTTTATTTGCAAGCGTCCCCTACTCAGTAGCCCTAAACTGCACAAAGATCGAAAATGTGGCAAGGAGCCCTCAGTACGAGGTCAGTGACCAAAGAGACAACCATTGTAGCTCAGTGACCCAAGCTGCACCCCACAGTATTCCATTCACACACAAAATCTACCTGAACCCACTTAGTCAGTCAGTCAAGCAAAGGACCCCCAAACCCACCATATTACCCCAAACTGCACCTCAAGGCTGGTAATTAATTGCATCCACAACATAGCAGGGTGCACCAAAGTTCACTAAACTGCACAAACTCTCACGTCGGCGCACCAAACTGGACCTCAACCCAGCTTATCCTCCACGAAGGAGCCAAACGTAGTTGCTACCCAGTCTCCACCCTCACCCACTCAGAACCTTTAGCTTCCACCCTCCCCAGTGCCCCAACCTGACTGACAGCCAATTCAGTGCAGCAAACTCAGACCCCCACGCGGGACCCACCAGCTTTGTAACTTCAAAGTATCATAGTTTAAAGTTGTGGACAGCATAAAAGCCACCCTCCCAGTTCCTAAAACTGCACCAACCTTAGTTCAGTGCTAAAATCTGCTTCAGCTTAATTGAGATCTTGACTTCATGCTGAACGTACCAAGCACCCCAAACGGGGACTCTGTCAATGCTCAAAGCTAAAAAATTGTACCCCATTACTGCCCATTCAATAATGGTGCACTATAACCATGGTCATCAGTGAACCCAAGCTTCACCCACCCAGCTCAACAAACCACACACTGGCTGAAAACCAGCCCTGTTCTCCCAGAACCCCAGACCGATCCCAGCTCTGGCCAAATACTACAAATATTCATCCACAGCATAGCTCAGAGTCCCTCAATACAGCTCTTGCGCCTGAGCTCTGCTCCCCAACACTTAGTGGTTGCTTCGAGGACAACTGCAACCAACAATCTATATCACTGACCAGCTTTCCAAACTGCATCCAATACAGACTTGTGCATCAAACTGCCCACCAACCAATCACAAACTATTTCAGTGTCACCCAGAAGTACCCCGACCTCCAACAAAGATCAGGGCACAGCTTACCTTTGGCCCAACGAGGATCCGTGGTAACAACCTTTTGCACGTACGTCACCACGGTGCGGATAGTCCTTCTGCCCTGGAAAGATATGGTATAAATGCGCAATTTGCAAATTTCCACTTTCCCAAGCTAGTTTTAAGTCAGATTTATTTTCAAATACAGTAAATTCGGAGGGGGCGGGTGTCTTTCATTGGGCAAAAAATGGGCGATCTTAGAGTGAGTGCCTCACAGTGCTGTTTTCTGTAGTACTCATTCAGAGGTGCCACATATGCAGCAGCGCAATCTCCCATTTCTCAACCAGGCCACGTCCACGTGTAAGAACAATACTTGACAACAATGCTCCGTTCATTTAATGACCAACTTACCACACTTCCCACTGATCTATTCTTAATGTATACTTCTAGAACATCACTTGAACTTCTCATCAGGCTGATGCACTCTTAATGAGTGGTCAGACTTAGAGTGATACAGTACATTTTAGAATACAATTATATAATATGCATACTTATACTCTATTTAGACAGGCAGTGCCGGCCGTTCTCGGCAGCCCATCTTTTGGTCAAAACGTACTGACAGTTTTCGGTGGAAGTGCTATACTCTCACTGTGGCACTACCAGATGCGAAGCTTGGTCAGTAAGATTATGGGGGGGGAGCCTGAGCTTCAGATATATAGTGTTAAAGTCCAGGATATGACAAGCAGGGCACATGAGAGGGGCTTAAGAGGAAGTGGACAGGGAGAGGTATGCGAATTGTTAGGAATACTAAGTGACAAAAACACACTATTTTGTGAAGTAATTTTGATATTTTTTAGGGCTTTCATAGCAGAGATGAGAGAGAGTGTGTGATTTTGTCTGTGTGTGTGTGTATGCACAAATGCTGGTGAAATCCGACAGACACCTCTCTATACCCGTCTGAAACCAGCTGTACCCAACTATTCTTCAAAAAATAACTTTTTATTACGGGGTGAAACACCCCCAAGCAACCCCTAGCCCCCGAAGCTAGCCTCTGGGCACTACACAGCAGGCACTGCCTCGTCTAGCTTTCCTTTTTAAGGCATGGCTGCGGGTTGCGCCGGCCTGACCCCTCTCAGACTTCCAGCTCGAAGGGTCTCTGAGCGCCTTACCTTTTCTAAGTGATATTTACATCAGGAGCGTCAGTCACAACCGGAGCAGCTTGGCGGGCCGCAGGAAGTCCCTTGAGCCGGAAAAGTGAAACAGGTGTGACAGGTCACAGCCCCCCGTCTGTTCTCCCAGATTCCGGGGTTCTCTTCCTGTGAGAGGGCAGGGGAGGAGGCGGTGTCCTACAGCCGCTAAAGTCAACGCACAAGGGATGGGACGTTCCTTCGAAATACTGAAATAGAAGTGCAGCCGGTGAGCAGGCCGGGCTGGGACTCGGGTTTGGAATACCAGGCAGTGTCAGGTGTCGGACCAGGGCACACACTCACCGCAGCTATTTTTACACGTGGCCTCATCGGCCGGACACCCGGGCCGGTTGTTTTGGGGGTTTTGAAGTCGACGTTTCGGAACCAGTAGGCTTTGTGGATATTCTGATTCAGCTCACTGTGGGCGCGGCTCGATCCAGGCGCTTGCTGAAAGCGCCGAAAAAGTGCAGATGACACTGAGTCGGTGTGGACAATATTAGCAACAGAGGTCATGAGCACTGTGCTACCGTCAGTAGCACCGGCTGTGCGATACACCTGGCAACAGGCCACCCGAGGGCGCCAGGGCTACAGATAGCACATCAGGCCCATCACCAGAGCGTGGGAGACACATCAGCACACACAACTGAGCGAGTGTTAAAGACACATAACATCAAGAAGACATACAAATGTACTAGTGCGGGAGACTTACCATATCAAGGTCACACAACTGAGTGTGGAAGGCAAAGCATCAAGACACACCAATAGTGTGGGAGACATATGGGGCCATTTTTATTCTCAGTTTGCGCTGAATTAGCGTTATTTTTTTTTTAACGCGAATTCAGCGCAAACCTAACTCCATATTTATACTTTGGCGCTAGACATGTCTAGCGCCAAAGTTATGGAGTTAGCGTTGTTTTCTGGACATGAAAACCTACCTTGCGTCAATAAAATGCAAGGTAGGCGTTCCCCTCCAGAAAAGGACGAATTGGCCTTAGCGCCATATTTATCCCCGTGCTAAAATTCAGCACGGGGGGACAGGGGCCTTAAATAATGGCGCTAAGCTTGCTTAGCGCCATTATTTAACACCTGGTTATGGGCAGGCGTTAGGGGACCTGTAGGTATTTTTCCGTGGTCAGAGACCATGGAAAGAGCCCACAGGTGCCCTTCCATGGCCCTAGGGACACCCCCACCCAGCCACACCAGAGGGACACCACAGGATGGGGGACCCATCCCAGGTAAGTCCCAGTCAGTATTTAACTGATATTAGGGTGGTGGGCATGGCTCCTGTCTTTACTAAGACAGGAGCCATGTCCATGGGGGTTGTGCACCAGAAAATGGCTCTACACTGCTTAGAGGCATCTTCTTGCCTCTAAACAGTGTAGCACCATAATTCAGCGCACAAGCTCCGGTTTCCCCTACGCCTCCCCCAATCTGTTAGCATCCTTTACAGGGACGCTAACAGGGCATTAGCATCGGCTAGAGTCATTCCATAAATATGGCGCCTGGCCGGCGTCTTGGAATGGAGCTAGCCGGCGCTATACTTTTTCACGCAAAAGTGCGCTAACGCACTTTTGCGTGAAAAAGCGTAAATATGGGCCATGGAATCAGGACACACAACGAGGTGAGTGTGTGAGACATGGCAACGTAATAGGCAACTAAATGAGATTGAAAGATACAATGTATCAGAATGCACAACTAGACAAATGTGAAAGATGCAAGGCACCAGAACACACAAATGATTAGTATAGGAGACAAGTGGCAGGAATACACACAAATGTACTAGTGTGGGATACAAATTGCATCAAGACACACAGCGGATGTGCTGGGGTAGAAAGCTGGCCCCGCGGTGCCAGGATTAGCTGCAGGATGCTGAGTATTGTCAGGAGCAATTGGCAGCTTACTGGGAGCTGATGCCGCCTAGCGCTCGTCCAAGAGATGTGTGGTCCCCTCTGCGGGCCATCCCTGAACGCGGGCAGCCAGATGGTGTGTAGATGACTAACATTTGGCGTTGTTCACCTCGGTGGCCCCCTCTCCTGTTCCTTTTCACCTTCTTACTCTTCATTGTCATGTGATTATGCTTGGTTGGTTCGGTGTGGCTGCGATGGATACGAAGACTCTTCTCCATTTTCCTTCATTTCTTTCTTTCTTTTCTGACTATCCTGTTCTCTTCCTTTGTCTTTTGATGCCGATGGGGCATGTATACTGGGGCGAGTTGGCCCTTGTTCGCTTACATTATATTCACACAGACAAGATATTGTTGGTATTACCTGCTACTGGGCAGGCTGCGATTGATCCTCTGATTCTACTATTGATATGATAATTTACCTTGGCTTTTGGATATTTTGCCATTCGCATCGGTGTTGTCTCCTGTTCTGTGTTATGCTACTTTGAAAATGCAATAAACAACATAAAAAAAAAGTAAAAAAAAGACACACAGCCAAGCGTGTATGAAAGAATTATTGCATCAAGACACATCAGTGCACCAGAGCCAGAGAGACATGGCATCAGAACACACAACTGAGCAAGTTTGAAAAACACATGCCATCTAGACTCACCAGTTCACTAGTATGGGAGACACAGAGAATCAGAACAATAACAAGATGGAGATATGGTATCACGACACACAACTAAGCTAGAGTGACACAAGGTATCAGGACATATCTACACAAATATGGAAAATACAAGGCACCAGCACACACAGAGGACGAGTATGTAAGACTCGTGGTGTGAGTACGAATGAATTAATGAGTGTGGGAGAAACATTAAATCCGGTCACACAGCCAAGAGTTTGGGAAACATGGTGCTAGATGAACTGTGAGCGAGTGTGAGAGACGCATGACACCAAAATACACAACTAACTGTTACAAAGCATCAGCAAACAACTGTAGGGGTGTGATAGTCACACGGCATTAGGACGTTTAACTGAATGGTGCAATGATTTACTCTGAAGTGACTGCCAGATCGTGAAAATGTTCCCTTTTCGCTTTCTTTTATAACATTTAATGCGGCTGTCAGGAGGTCTTCACCTGTGGGTGCCTTGGCTCCTTCAGGGTGACCCCACACAATAGGGGTTGGAGGCAGCCACCCAAAGAGAGCTGTGGCCCCAGGGGATGTTGGGAGGCATGGTGCAGGTCTGAGGACTGTGGGCTACTTTGGGCGGCTTCTGGGAGGCAGGGTTAGTAATAAAAGAAAGGGGATTGGGCTACCAGCCACTATTTTGTAGTGGCTGGTAAGATAGAGTAGGCAGAGAGAAGGAAGGTTAAAAAAAAAAAAAAATTTGGAAAGAAGGAAGTTTGGCAGAGATAGTGGATATTGCAGATAAGGTCATGTTTGTGCTCTGCCGCTTGCGTAAGTCAGGTCACAGGGATTTGATGGTGGTTGACGAGATCAGGGCAGTTTGGGGGGCAGCACCAAGCCCCTAAACGTATATCGGAGGTCAGTGAAGGAATAAGACGGACTCATGGGCGGAAAGGGGGGCAGATAGAGCGTTATGTAGGCAGCAGGGAGTAGGTCTTTAGCGGGACGAATGCAGGAGATGAAGGGAACCAGAAAGGCGAAGGGAGGTAGACCAGTGAGTGGAAGGGTAACAGGAGTGAAGGAAAGTGAATATGGGTGCCAGGACAGGGACAGTACGGATACAGGGATCGAAGGAGAGATAGTATGCTAGCCTTCACAGCGTGTGCTTGAGCTCCAGGTCGAGACGCCATTCTGGACTCAGGAGAGTCTGTGGCTCCAATACCCCCAGGAGAAGTGATGGCATGGTCTCGGGTGGCTGTCTGAACACGGTGATGGATGGGCCTGGGTGAGCTGGGCACAGCTGGGAGAGAAAAGTCTGAAGGGGCATCCTCTGCAGCAGTGGGATGTCAGTTCAGCAACGCTGCCTCCTGTGGGCTAGTACTGCAGACACACAGTGCATGGTGGGATGAGGAGTATATACCCAAACCAGCATGTGGTGTTATTGGTCACAATGTATCCAGAGGAACTGGTGATATTTTAATGTTGGACTATGATATGGACAAACAGGAAGAAGTGTAATTGGTGGCTAGCGGTCCAGAAGGGGCGAGAGCAGGGAGAAAGTGGTGGACATTGGGGCATAGGCCTGGGGTGGGATGGTAGGGCTATCCAACCATCTGGTAGTGTGTTACAGGTCCTATCACTGTGGTGCCAGCAACATTGGGTGAAGTGAGGAGGAGGCAAGATTGACAAGGCGGTAAGCTTTGGTGGAGATGCCAACCTTTAGCGGGGATAAACAGTACGACAAGATACAAAAACCTATAATGATATTGAGTGGAGTAGACTCGGGAGACATATGAGGGGGTTGGATGGTGAGGCAAGATTGAGGAAAGGAATTTATGTAGGTTGACCACCTGGCATTGAGGCAAATTCTGGACAGGACTGTATAAAATTCAGGACAAAGGGTCAAAATTAAGGGCCAAAATTCAGGACAAAGGGTGAAAATTCAGGACAAAAATTCAAGAACAAACCTCCGTTTTACAGGCACACCCAAGAGAGGACATACCTCACTATGTTGTGAGTACATTTATTTACTGTTTGTTAACATAGCACTATTTGTTCACTGTGGTCTTTTTGTGATTGCTTCCTGGTATGCTACATTTAGGTGTCACATTACGTCCTTGTTCAGTAGTAAATTAATGCCCTTCAGCACTGTATCAACGCCATCAACCCTACCCAAACCTACCCAATCTTTTTTGAAGAGAAAGAAACAGCAACATTTTGATTATGTTTCTGAACATTTTAAAACCCCCGGAAAACAGTTTGGGAAACATTAAGGTAATTGACCTTATGCAAGTTAAAATAAATTGAACACAAATATCTGGCTCACCCCAACCGCCCATGGACTTTCAACCTAAAATAAATTTAGTGAGGCAGGGCAGATGGTGTGGGCGACAGTCTCACACCTAATGTCAGGATGTGAGGTACCCACAACTTGTCTGTAGTCTCACAGCACTAGAGTGTATGTCTGGGACTCTACATTTATCTCAGAAATGGCAGCCCAGACTACCAATCAAAGATAATAAAATCCACGCCAAGTGATTCAAAGGGTTGTTGCTAAGAACTGGATAAATAAGGAAGAGAAGAACAAAGTGGGACAATTTCTAAACTCAGACAAGATGGGTCCACCAAGACTATAGGAAGGTATTGGGAACCTGGGGAGTTATCTGTGCACACAGGAGAGAAACAGAAGAGGCACTGCCAAGTGTTAGAACAAGCAACACCCATCCACGTTGGCAAACTCTTCTGGTGCAATGGTCCGCTGTTCATGTTTGTGAAAGGTGAGCAGGGGCCAGACCCCTTGCAAGGTTGTCCAATGCAATTGCCCACTTTGTCCATGTCTTTAAATGGTTTTGAAATTGAGCAAAAGCCAAACTAGTGGTCTAGGTTATCCCAAAGTGTCAAGTACATATAGAATCTTCAAAATATTTGGGATGTAAATTGCACAAACAAAAGTAAAAATGTTCAAATGTAATTAGTGTTTCTTTAACATATGGCACTGTTTTCCCCTTTATATACAATTAGATGTCAGATTGAAATGGAAACCAGTTATCTTTTGATACCTAGTGATTAATATCTACCATTCTCCCACTGATTTGCAGGATGGAAATCTCAGCAGAGCGTCACGGTCCCTCCAAATCCAGTTTGCTTTTTGGTCTTCTCTTCTGCTTTCTGAAGTGGGCCACGTGGCACTAGTGAAGATGGTGTGCTACTCCAATGATAGTTTTATTTTGCAAAACTTCTCCTGCTCATCCTTCATTCCTTCTTCTGACATGACACACATCTGATATGGTCGCTGGGGCCCCGTAGGGTAGCTCTTTCCACTGTAAAGCTACCCGTGACTGCGGGTGGATTAGGTCTCCTGGACTTAGAATGCTATTATTCAGCCGCACAGGTCCAATGGATGGCTCGCAAGCTTTCTGCTCACCTCCCTGCCTGAGATGGGGTTTATGAATAAAGAGTTTTAAGGAAGGCTTAATGCACTGCTTATTGTTTCCTACTGACCATTCTACGGATCACCATCTATATGCCACTGCACTCTATGCCACATGAGTCTACTCTGCACTCTATGACACTGCACCACTCTGCGTTACTGCACTCTCTGCCACTCTATTGTATTCGACTCTACTCCACTGCACTCTATTCTAATGTACCCCAGGCCACTCTATGCCACTGTACTCTGCGCCCATGCACTCTATACAATTGCACTGTATGCCACTGCCCTCTACTCTGCACCACTGTACTCTACGCCACTGCTCTCTGTGCCACTCTACTCCACTCTACATCACTGCACTGCCATTCTACTCTGCAACAATGCACTCTCCGCCACTGTACTGTACACCAGTCTACTCTGTACTGCTCCAATCTACGCCACTGCACTCTCTGCCACGCGAGTCTACTCTGCATTCTATGCCACTGTACACTGCTGCACTCTCTGCCACTCTATTGTATGCCACTCTATTTCACTGCACTCTATGCCATTCTACTCTGCCCAACGCCACTCCATGCCGCTGCACTCTAAACCACTGCATTCTACGCCAATGCACTCTAAACAACTGCACTGTACCCCACTCCACTGTACTCTGCACCACTACGCTACTGCTCCTATGCCACTCTACTCCACTCCACACTACTATGCACCTAACTTTTAGCCATGAACAGTAGCCGCTCTGGTGTATAACATGGCTAAAACACAGGGGCAAAACCAATAACTCTTGCGTAGACGAGATCTATTGGCTTTGCCAATGTTTGTCAGTACTATGAGGCACCGAGGTCCCTAAAAGAACTGTGAATGTGTAAGTCCTTATTTTAAACACGCATTTGATGCCTCGTCAGGGGTAGTAAGCTCTATATAAATACAATTACATCATAATATTGGCTGTACAAAATGCGCAAATATATCTCGGTTAAATAAAAAAAAGTGCTTCTCAAATACAGATTTGAATACTATACAGTTTATACCTAGTACTAACATTTTTTATAACACTGCATTAAAACCACACACTCCACAGCTCACCTTGGAACACCCTTAAGGTACCTCTCTAAAAGAAAATATCTTTGCTATCAGAAAGCTTTAAGTGACTCCTTTGATTAAAGTCAGTGCAGGTTTTCAAGCCTTTTTGCATTTGCAGATTTACCAGTTGTGCACATTTGCATTTCTTTAGGGAAGGAGACACCCTGGCAAGAAGGCCTTTTCTTATCTGTCTGCCCCTTCTTCCGAGCACAGGAGACTCCCTGCCTTTCAATCCAGCTGGGGAAACTGATCAGCCCGTATTTTTTCCTTGCCCTCCTATGTCCTTTTGATGAAAAGCTAAATTTATGGACAAATGCTGTCCGTTAAGCCTTTCCTCATGGACAACGGATGACAGAGCGAAATTGTGGGCAGTCTGTGAAATTTACAGATGGGTGGTCCCCCTAGATTTATGTGACACCTAAAGGTGTGAAGCCAGAAGATGAGGCTACACCAGGTAAAGGGGAAGGTAAGGAAAAAAAGAGGACAGCAGATTCTCATATGATTGCCACCTCAGATACGCTGGGGGCTGGCAAGGTGACATACAAAAAGACAGAAAGGCTTGGACACACAAGGAAAAGATAAGAAAGAGAGCAAGAAACTGAAGATAAAGAAACTGCCCATTGTGGGTATCACAAAACCTCTGGGTGTGCATTTAACAACATTCATTGAAGAAAAAATATGGAATGGAGACTACTGAGATTTTTGTTTCTACATAGGGAAATCAGGGGAAAGAAGGGTCCAAGGAGGAGAAATATGGATTGACCAAGGGTACCTGTCACAAGTGGAATGTGGACAGTGGCCTTTTAATACATGCTAGTGAACACTGTGAGAAATTTCCAGAGCATTGGGTAGCATTGTTCAAATACATGGACGTGATTAGAAAGGCCCACATCACCTTTAGCGGGCATGCACGGGTGAGGTATGATGAAGAGTTCAGGGCTCACTTGGTGGCAGTCATCCAAGGGAAATGGGGGGAACTGGACAATGATTTGTGGCTTCATACGATGGGGTTGGCGAGGCTGATGTTCACAGCAAGCAGTTTACCCATAGTGTTCAAGCCCTTTCAGGAGTGTTTCACCCAGGAAGGAATGAGGGAATTGAGAGAGGTCAAACAGAAGCATGTCGGGTATACAGTGTATAGGTTGTATTGCACATGGGGATTGCAAGACTAGCAAGGGGGCACATGACAGCAGGCCTCTGGAAGGGGAGATTGTGGGGCACCAGAAATTGCAGGAACAAACAGGTTCTTACACCAGTTAACTTGCAGAGACTGACACACTGGCTGCAATGGTATGTGAGACAAGACGACAGAGACATATTAAGGGAGGGTTTTATGACAGGATTTCGACTGGGTTAAGAGGGCCCATGGAAGAGGAGGTGGGCGGGGAATCTGAAATGTGTGCAGAATGCCCCTAAGGGGTGAGGGACAAACTTCAGAAGGGTATCAGAGAAAGTAGAATGGCAGGTCTGTTGGACCTGGTCTTTTTTGCTGGGTCATCCCCAAACTTTTTGCCTTCCTTCTCCAAGTTTGACTGAATTTGGTTTGTTGGCCTTAGGACTCTTATGCACTTTACCACTGCTAAGCAGTGCGAAAGTGCATGTGCTCTCTCCTCTAGACATGGTTATACTGACTTATCCCCAGTTGGCATATTGAATTTACTTATTTGTCCCTAGTAAAGTGCACTACTTGAGCCCAGACCCTGTAAAATAAATGCTACTAGTGGGCCTGCAGAATAGATTGGGCCACCCATTTAAGTAACCCTCTAACAATGGTTCAGAGTTGCAGAGCATGTATGTGCAGTTTTACGCTGCCATGTTGACCTGGCAAAGTAACATTTGTGCCAGGCCCAAACAGTCCATATATATATATATGTGTATATATATATACATATATATATATATATATACAGGGAGTGCAGAATTATTAGGCAAGTTGTATTTTTGAGGATTAATTTTATTATTGAACAACAACCATGTTCTCAATGAACCCAAAAAACTCATTAATATCAAAGCTGAATATTTTTGGAAGTAGTTTTTAGTTTGTTTTTAGTTTTAGCTATGTTAGGGGGATATCTGTGTGTGCAGGTGACTATTACTGTGCATAATTATTAGGCAACTTAACAAAAAAAAATATATACCCATTTCAATTATTTATTATTACCAGTGAAACCAATATAACATCTCAACATTCACAAATATACATTTCTGACATTCAAAAACAAAACAAAAACAAATCAGTGACCAATATAGCCACCTTTCTTTGCAAGGACACTCAAAAGCCTGCCATCCATGGATTCTGTCAGTGTTTTGATCTGTTCACCATCAACATTGCGTGCAGCAGCAACCACAGCCTCCCAGACACTGTTCAGAGAGGTGTACTGTTTTGCCTCCTTGTAAATCTCACATTTGATGATGGACCACAGGTTCTCAATGGGGTTCAGATCAGGTGAACAAGGAGGCCATGTCATTAGATTTCCTTCTTTTATACCCTTTCTTGCCAGCCACGCTGTGGAGTACTTGGACGCGTGTGATGGAGCATTGTCCTGCATGAAAGTCATGTTTTTCTTGAAGGATGCAGACTTCTTCCTGTACCACTGCTTGAAGAAGGTGTCTTCCAGGAACTGGCAGTAGGACTGGGAGTTGAGCTTGACTCCATCCTCAACCCGAAAAGGCCGCACAAGCTCATCTTTGATGATACCAGCCCAAACCAGTACTCCACCTCCACCTTGCTGGCGTCTGAGTCGGACTGGAGCTCTCTGCCCTTTAACAATCCAGCCACGGGCCCATCCATCTGGCCCATCAAGACTCACTCTCATTTCATCAGTCCATAAAACCTTAGAAAAATCAGTCTTGAGATATTTATTGGCCCAGTCTTGACGTTTCAGCTTGTGTGTCTTGTTCAGTGGTGGTCGTCTTTCAGCCTTTCTTACCTTGGCCATGTCTCTGAGTATTGCACACCTTGTGCTTTTGGGCACTCCAGTGATGTTGCAGCTCTGAAATATGGCCAAACTGGTGGCAAGTGGCATCGTGGCAGCTGCACGCTTGACTTTTCTCAGTTCATGGGCAGTTATTTTGCGCCTTGGTTTTTCCACACGCTTCTTGCGACCCTGTTGACTATTTTGAATGAAACGCTTGATTGTTCGATGATCACGCTTCAGAAGCTTTGCAATTTTAAGAGTGCTGCATCCCTCTGCAAGATATCTCACTATTTTTGACTTTTTGGAGCCTGTCAAGTCCTTCTTTTGACCCATTTTGCCAAAGGAAAGGAAGTTGCCTAATAATTATGCACACCTGATATAGGGTGTTGATGTCATTAGACCACACCCCTTCTCATTACAGAGATGCACATCACCTAATATGCTTAATTGGTAGTAGGCTTTCGAGCCTATACAGCTTGGAGTAAGACAACATGCATAAAGAGGATGATGTGGTCAAAATACTCATTTGCCTAATAATTCTGCACTCCCTGTATATATATATATATATATATATATATATATATATATATATATTTATATATATATATATATATATATATATATTTATAAAACAAATCGTTGTTTGAGTGGTGCACTCATCTGCGGGTGCTGGTGACAAAGGAGACCATCCTTGTGATCATATATTCCAATTAAAAAATTCACTGCGCTCCACAAAGTCCAAATTCATAGTCTTTATTTTTAGTTTACACAGCCACCAATGCGTTTCAACTCATTCTGAGTCTTGCTCACGGTTAGTGAGTCCCTTTTTCCTTTCCTCTTACATATGGTCAATCAAAGCGGTAATTTATGAGGCATTATGGATAATGTAGTCTAAAAAGTAAGTGTTTACAAACTTAAAACAATTTCAAATTAAAATATACGTCTAATGCTACATAAATTACTGATGGTGCTGGAATTGTAATCTAATATTTTAATTTGGCTAAGTTTAACAGGTTTTTGAATGTATGTGTACACATTTTGTGCAAAATTATATATACATTGGATATACGTCTACCACGCTTTTCAATTAATTAAAGCTTAGTGCTAGACAGTTTCTACTTAAATATTTCTTGTAGATAGGATTACTGTGACTGTAAGTAGTTATCATCTACAAATGTGAGCTTGGTGCTCTGCAATTCATCTTATACTTGTCTATTACAGAAAACCTCCTCACATTCTTCGATAATCCATTATTTTGACCATGTTCTTCAATTATGAAAAGCTTCATTATTTATATTACACTGGTGACTCTAAATCATACATCAAGAAGTGTTTCCTTATTTTATCCAATTATTATATCATGAGTATCTTTTCTCATTATTTTTTCTAAAAAAAAATATTTAAATCATAATGTCATTATGCATTTTTTATTTCTGAACTAATTATATCACATCCATAGCCCTAAACCCCATAATCTGCAATACATGATGTACGTTTATCTTCATATCATTATCAATGTCGTTATGTACTTTCTGATTGTATCCTGCATTACTGTTCTGAAGTTCATAAGTATGAGTTCATCATCAATGTCATACTCCAATAACAATGGAAAGCCATGGATTGTATTATTTCTCTTGAATATATCCAATTTATTTTTAATAACACTCTTATGCTGTGTCTTTCACATCTAAACTAATTGATGCTAGTCATAACCCCTAACCACCATTTGTGTACATTCTCTGTAAATACTCCCCATATATTATGAAGTGTCTTTACCAGTCATTTCTTTACCTAAGCCCTCCAGCTATGCAGTTGTCAAATGGACAAATAGTTGCTCATCCATAATCAGCCAACCAGGTGTCTTTGTGCGTAACTGGATGATGTATTTACTTTCCAACTGCTGCAGTTTGAGAGTCCTGTCACCTCCTTGTTCATCTTTTCTTATCATTGCCAAACCAAAGAACCTAATGCTTCTCCAATCTTTGGTATGTTCTGTTACATAATGTTTCATAATTCTGGTTCTACTGATTGGACTTTTGTTGTTTCTGTCCTGTTTTATTTATGAAATACATCTTATAACCTGGTGTGGAATCTTTTGGTGTTTTCACTGTCTTACTGTTGCAAAAATACTTTTGTCTCCAAGTTAAACCTGACTGCTTTGTGCCAAGCTATTAGAGGGTGCGCACAAGTTAAATTAAAGTTTGCATGTGCCTTATCCTGACTAGAATTGTGGTTGCTGCTTGACCAGGATTTCAACCCAGTCAGCCAACAACCCAATTTCTAACAAGGTCCACATGAAGTGTGGCCATTACAGAACATGATTGTCTCTTCCATAAGGGTGCTACCAAAAAAGGGACCTGGCAGTTTTGGCTGATCCAACATTTATCATTGCAAGAGGGCTATATGAATGATCATATAGCGGAGGAGCTCTCTTCTGTGACATACTCTTCAGTCGACATAGCAATCGACTTAGTGAATAATGTAGGCCATTGGTTCCCAACCTGTGGTCCGAGGACCCCTGAGGGTCCACAAAGCATCCTCAGGGTGTCCGGGACTGCTTAGAAAATTAAATAATATTAACAGTTTAATAAAGTGTATATAAATAAAGTGGTTATATGTACAAATGACATTTTAAAACATACTCTAAATGTCAAGTGATTTGAAATTGGAGGCTAAAAAGTAAATTGGCATCCTCAGATTGATTTGTGGAAGCAGTGCTGGTGCATCAAACAGAATATAGGGGATCAAAAGACCGCCGCGGGTATTCTGGGTTTCCCACTGGGCTGGCGGGCGACCGCCAAAAGGCCGCCCGCCAGCCCAGTGGGAAACACCCCTCCATGAGGATGCCGGCTCCGAATGGAGCCGGCGGAGTGGAGGATGTGCGACGGGTGCAGTAGCACCCGTCGCGAATTTCAGTGTCTGCTGAGCAGACACTGAAATTCAAAGTGGGGCCCTCTTACGGGGGCCCCTGCAGTGCCCATGCCATTGGCATGGGCACTGCAGGGGCCCCCAGGGGCCCCACTACACCCCTCACCGCCATCCTGTTCCTGGCGGTCGGAACCGCCAGGAACAGGATGGCGGTGAGGGGGTCGGAATCCCCAAGCTGCGCCGCCATGGCGGATTCCCATGGGCAGCGGAAAGTCGGCGGTACACCGCCGACTTTCCGTTTCTGGCCGCGGCTGTACCGCCGCGGTCAGAATGCCCGGCAGTGCACCGCCAGCCTGTTGGCGGTGCTACCGCCGACCCCGGCCCCGGCGGATGACCCCCATAGTATGGACGATGGGTGGCTTCAATTGACTTTAGAAAAGTTCCAACCTTTCTAATAAAAATCATTACTATTTTTATTTTTCTAACTTATATTTGTTTGAAAATGAAAAAAAAGTGTTGTCATTTGTGTATGTGTTTGATGAATGCTTGCTTCTGTATTTTGTGTTTGTTGTGCTGCGTTTCAAACCATCAACAATGTTTTTGACGGGGTCCTGGCTTCCAGTAAAGACTCAGTGGGCGGTCCCAGATTCCAATATTGATTCAGTGGGCATCCCCGGGCTCTAGAAGTCAAAAGGGTGAGAACCACTGCTGAAGGCACAGGTGTAAGAGTGACATTAAGTCAGCCTTCTGTTTCTTACCAATTCATCCCTAGATTTTGAACTGTTGGGCATACAGTTTGGAGGGCAGAGGTAGTTATATAAAGGTTGCCCATGTGTTTGAAGCTCGCTCTTTATATGGTATACCACAGTGTGATCAAGCAGCCTTCGGCTTATCAGAGAGGAATGTTATATATTTGTAGCATGCACAGAATCAATAAACGATACACACAAGTCAATAAGGAGATCCACACCAATTTATAAAAATAACACTTATCTTTATATAATTTTAGGCACCATGATCATCACGATCAGGTAAGTACGTTTTGAGTTATGATTTTCTACAGGTTTGAAAAATCAACACAGTACAACTGAAGCGATAATGTTATCTTACGAAAGAAAGACATATAATGCATATGGGTATTTTACAGCGACTTACAGGACCAATCTCTAGACTTAGGGTGAGCATGGGTCAGGGTCCAAGGCAGCACCAACAGGTCACCTTGGGAGGCACGGGGCTTCTGGGTGCAGAGGTACTTTTCAGTGTCAGGTGACCTAATTTTATCCTATGGGCAAACATGAATATATACTGCATTTGGGCACTGTGATGGGTCTTTTCACTCCGACCCACACACTTCCCCGACTTGTGCTGACTCTGCCTTTGTTGCACCGGAGCTAGCCCAGGATCACAGCGCTGACATTGGCTGCCTATTACAACCGCGGGAGTTGAGGGGATTTAAAAGACTGTTTCCTTCCCTTCAGGAGGGCGACACCGGCAATAGGAGCTGGGAGACATCGGAGCTTGTAGAGAGAGAAGACGCCGAGACAACCAACGAAGACGCTGCCTCGTGGAGGGACAAAACGCTGTTGGGATCGGGACTGGCAGAAACCCTGGAAGACGACCGCTGACCCCGGGAAGCCGAACGTAAAAGAGGCCACGCTTCAGGAGAAGCGTGGCCTCTCCAGGTACGGGGTGAGGGACAAGGGAAACCGGGCGGGAGGCGGGAGGTGCGGAAAGGAGGGAGGAAAGGGGGAACAAAAGGGAACGACACGGGGAACACTGGGAGGAAGGAAAAACGAAAGGGGTGGGCAAGAAACGGGCACACTGAGAAGAAAGGAAGACAGACGGGAGAGCGAGGAAGAGAAAAAGACAGCAAAGAGAGATATACTGATTTATATGAAGGCAGAGAACAGAGAAAAGGGAAAAGAAGAAAACGATAAGAAATGAAGAGAGAACAACAAGGACAGGAACAGAACAAGAGAACCAGAGAAGAATAAGGGAAAGAAAGAAAAGGAAAAGACAAGAGAAAGATACTTAGGGAAAGAAAGAGAGGGAAGGAAACCAGCAAAACCTCTATCCCACACTTACCCGTACTATATTCTTTTCCCCTACACGCTTCCTGCGAGGTCCAGAGAAAGAGAGAGAGAAGAGAAAGAGGAAGACGACGCGAGCTGTCATCAAGAGGGAGAAGACGCAACGAACTATCAGCCATAAAAACTTTTCATATAAGACTGATTTCTATTCAACCAAATAAATCAAACCTTTTAGTATAAGGAAAACCAGTGCAGTCTGGTCTTTATAACAACCATCCTCGTACAAAGTGGTGTCAGAAGTGGGATATGGAGGACAAACCAACTATGGCTGATGTTATCGCACAACTTGCAGAGGGGCAACGGCATCTTCAGTTGATGTGGGAGCAACAAATGAAGGAGGCCAAGGAGGAGAGAGATGCACTGCAAACCGCGCTTAAGGGTCAGGCCACAATTATGGCTAACAATCAACTTGTCCACGAAACTGCCATAAGTAAGTTAACAGAAACCATCGCACATACGAAGGTACACCCTAACGTGCCCAGCAGTGTACTTCAAATATATCAGGAACAGGAGGATCCTGACTCCTTCATCCTGAATTTTGAGAGGGTAGCTAGCTCCGCCAATTGGCCCGAAGATAAATGGGGTCAAGATATTGCTCCCCTCTTAACCGGACAATTACAGGCGACTTATCAGGCAATAAACCCTACAGGTAACTTACCGTATAAAGACATAAAAAAGACTATACTGGAAAGAGTAGGCCTGGATAGTGAAGGTTACCGACATAAGTTCAGACACATGAAATGGCTGGTACCGGAGAACCCTCGTACCCTGTATTATCGGGTTCAACACGCTGCAGGGCGATGGCTACGACCTACAGAGAGAACCAGGGAAGAGATGTTCGATGTCGTAGTACTGGAACAATTCCTGGATGCCCTGCCCTGTTCCACAAGAAACTGGGTTCACCAACATCTAGGGCTAAACAATGAAACAGCCGTTGAATTGGCATGTGCTTTTCACAGGAGCCCGAATTCAAAGCCACTACCAGCAGGAACCCCATACCAGCTGCTATGCGCTAAGGACCGGGGAAGGGACTACCGCCTCGCCCTCCGGTTTCTCACGAATCAGAACGAAGCCGCACACCCCCTCCAAATCCGGCCTCATAGCCCACAAATGGACCGCAATGTTATAATTGCTCGGAATGGGGTCATATTGCACGGTTCTGTCCACAAAAGAAGGATGTAGAGGAACCAATGGAAATCGGAGTTACTAAAGGAAGGGTCTTCTGGGCTGGGGAGGCCAAACCCACATATACTTTACCTATCCTCTTGAATGGGCAGGAGAGAGTGGCTTTGGTGGATTCGGGTTGCAGTCAGAGTGTGATAAGACAAGATCTGGTGAGCCCAAAACAAACCGTGTCCCAGGCCCATGTGTTAATCGCCTGCGTCCATGGAGACCAATCATATTACCCCGTTGCTATGATTACATTTCAGTGGAGGGGTGAGGAAGAACCCCTCAGGGTCAGGGTGTTACCACATCTCGAAGAAGACATTATCATTGGGACTGATTACACGGCCTTTACACAATTATTAAACAAAGCTGGGGAGGAACTCACCATGAGGAAATGGTGGGACGAAATACCGCAAGATACGGAGATGGCCGACACTCGTCCCCTCAAATCTCACTTGAGTAGAAGACAAAAAAGAAATCAGAGACATCTACACTGGGAAGAGAACTGTGGGAACAAAGAAGAAGCAGAAGTCACGCTAAAGGTATATACCGTAGCGAGTGACTTTAGACGAAGTCAGAGAGAGGATCCTACGCTGAAAAATGCGTGGGAAAAAGCACTTAGCGACGAGAGTACAGGAGCAGGGCCCTCATTTCTCATTCATAACGATCTGTTGTATAGGAAACCCCAGGCTGGTGACAACTCACAACGACAATTGGTAGTCCCGCACAGCCATCGAATACAAGTACTGCAGGTAGCACATGGGGGAGCAGGAGAAGGACATCTCGGATGGGATAAGACTGAGGAGGCGATCCTTAAACGGTTTTACTGGCCCGGTATATATGGGGAAATACGCAAGTTCTGTCAAAGTTGTCAAAAATGCCAACTGTATAATCCAGTCTCCCAACCCCCAGCCCCGTTACAACCCCTCCCTATTATAGAAACCCCATTTTCTCGGGTGGGAATGGACATTATTGGTCCCCTCATTCTTTCCACTCGGGGTAGGCAATATATCCTAGTACTAGTTGACTATGCCACTCGATACCCTGAGGCAATACCCCTCCCAAGTATGCACACCAAGGTAGTTGCTCAGGCTATGATTGAGATCTTGACTGATCAAAGCACCCCATTCATGTCCCGACTTATGGGTGAGGTTTGCAAAGTATTGGGAATAATGCAAATTAGAACCTCCGTATACCGCCCCGAAACCGATGGTCTGGTGGAACGTTATAATTGAACTATTAAGTCGTTGCTTAGGAAAAGTGTTGCGGAGGACGGAAAGGATTGGGAGAAAAAGTTGCCCCTTGTGCTATATGCAATTCGTACTCACTCTCAATCCTCCCTTGGACATAGTCCCTATGAGCTATTGTTTGGACGAACCCCTCATACTCTCCTGGACATGGTCGTAGAACAGTGGGAAGAGACAGAGGAGGAAACTAAGGAACTTCTGACATACACAAAATAATTAAAAGAGAATTTACAGTCAGTCTGGGATAGGGCACATGATAACCTACGAGAAGCTCAGCAAAGACAAAAGAAATACCATGATTCTAGAAGTGTACTTCGTAATCTTGAGGTTGGGGACAAGGCATTGGTCCTCCTCCCCAGCAGCGAAAATAAATTGCTGGCCCGATGGCAAGGACCCTTTGAAGTACTGGAACGGATCAATCCCACAACATATAGATTAGCCCTTCCACACAGACCCCATAGAGATCAGATTTATCACATCAATCTGTTAAAAAAATGGCAGGAGACAGAAGAGACACAGAAACTCCTGTATATCACAACCGATCATAAGGACGACATTCCATTTCCCTCTTTTGGTCCCTCCCGAAACCCAAAAGTAGACTCACCCCAGATCAACGGCAACCTATTAAACCAGTATAAAAAGACCCTCACTCAGATGGTTCAATCCTATACCGATGTTTTTTCCCAACAACCTGGCCACACTACTTTAACTGAACATAACATCCGCACAAAAAGTGAGGCAATTGCGAGACAAAGGCCATACAGAATCCCCGAGGCTAAGAAAGCAGTTATGGAACAAGAGGTGCAAAACATGTTACGAACAGGTATTATTGAACCTTCCAATAGTCCCTGGTGCTCTCTGGTGGTATTGGTACCCAAGCCGGATGGGACTACCAGGTTTTGTGTAGACTACCGAAGAGTCAACGAGCTCACTTATTTTGATGCATATCCTATGCCACGGATCGACGAATTATTAGAGAGGATAGGTCATGCCAAATTTATGTCTACCCTAGATCTAACCAAGGGGTATTGGCAGATTTCTTTGGCCAAAACAGACCGAGAGAAAAACGCCTTTGCAGCACCTTCTGGGTTATATCAATTTACCGTACTACCCTTTGGGTTACATGGAGCTCCAGCCACCTTTCAGAGATTTATGGATGTGGTCTTACGCCCTCATTTCCAGTATGCAGCTGCATACTTAGATGACATTGTCATATTTAGTGAAACATGGTCTGACCACCTCCAACACCTAGCCGCGGTCTTACAGGCATTACGAGAAGCCCACCTGACCGCCAATCCAGAGAAATGCAAACTGGGATACACGACTATACGATATCTGGGTTACATCTTAGGACAGGGGCAGGTCCGTCCCCAAATTGAGAAAGTGGAGGCTATACAACATATACCGGTACCCTCATCAAAAAAAGACGTTTGTGCCGTTTAGGCCTCGTCGGGTACTACCGACGATTTATACCCGGGTTTTCTACCATTGCTGAACCCCTTACTAACCTCCTGAAAAATACATCCCCGAAAACCTTTACTGCTTTGTCAGGAGCTTGTGTGCATAGCTTTCTCCAACTCAAACATGCCCTTTCTACGGACCCTGTTTTATGTTGTCCTGACTTCACCAAACCCTTCTGTTTACAGACTGACGCTTCCGGAGTGGGGTTAGGGGCTGTTTTGTCACAGCCACAGCCTGATGGTTCTATCCGTCCCGTCCTCTACATCAGTAGAAAGCTGCTTCCCTGAGAACTGCACTATCCGACTATTGAGAAAGAGTGTCTGGCTATTAAGTAGGCCATTGAGTCCCTCCGTTATTATCTCAGTGGCCGCTCCTTTACTCTCGTGACCGATCATGCTCCTCTCACCTGGCTCGCTCGTCATAAAGATACCAACCCTAGAGTCCTGCGATGGTTCCTTTCTCTGCAACCTTTTTCTTTCCAGGTGCTTCACTCCCCTGGTCGGACCCTGGTCAATGCCGATTTTCTCTCTCGTCATCCTGTGCCTGAGCGTCATCGGCAGACGCTCTCTAGGGGGAGTGTTTGTGATGGGTCTTTTCACTCCGACCCACACACTTCCCCGACTTGTACTGACTCTGCCTTTGTTGCACCCGAGCTAGCCCAGGATCACAGCGCTGACATTGGCTGCCTATCACAACCGCGGGAGTTGAGGGGATTTAAAAGACTGCTTCCTTCCCTTCAGGAGGGCGACACCTGGAATAGGAGCTGGGAGACATCGGAGCTTGTAGAGAGAGAAGACGCCGAGACAACCAACGAAGACGCTGCCTCGTGGAGGGACGAAACGCTGCCGGGATCGGGACTGGCAGAAACCCTGGAAGACGACCGCTGACCCCAGGAAGCGTGGCCTCTCCAGGTACGGGGTGAGGGACAAGGGAAACCGGGCGGGAGGCGGGAGGTGCGGAAAGGAGGGAGGAAAGAGGCAACAAAAGGGAACGACACGGGGAACACTGGGAGGAAGGAAAAACTAAAGGGGTGGGCAAGAAACGGGTACACTGAGAAGAAAGGGAGACAGACGGGAGAGCGAGGAAGAGAAAAAGACAGCAAAGAGAGATATACTGATTTATATGAAGGCAGAGAACAGAGAAAAGGGAAAAGAAGAAAACGATAAGAAAGGAAGAGAGAACAACAAGGACAGGAACAGATCAAGAGAACCAGAGAAGAATAAGGGAAAGAAAGAAAAGGAAAAGACAAGAGAAAGATACTTAGGGAAAGAAAGAGAGGGAAGGAAACCAGCAAAACCTCTATCCCACACTTACCCGTACTATATTCTTTTCCCCCACACGCTTCCTGCGAGGTCCAGAGAAAGAGAGAGAGAAGAGAAAGAGGAAGACGACGCGAGCTGTCATCAAGAGGGAGAAGATGCAACGAACTATCAGCCATAAAAACTTTTCATATACGACTGATTTCTATTCAACCAAATAAATCAAACCTTTTAATATAAGGAAAACCAGCGCAGTCTGGTCTTTATAACAACCATCCTCGTACAAAGTGGTGTCAGAAGTGGGATATGGAGGACAAACCAACTATGGCTGATGTTATCGCACAACTTGCAGAGGGGCAACGGCATCTTCAGTTGATGTGGGAGCAACAAATGAAGGAGGCCAAGGAGGAGAGAGATGCACTGCAAACCGCGCTTAAGAGTCAGGCCACAATTATGGCTAACAATCAACTTGTCCACGAAACTGCCATAAGTAAGTTAACAGAAACCATCGCACATACGAAGGTACACCCTAACGTGCCCAGCAGTGTACTTCAAATATATCAGAAACAGGAGGATCCTGACTCCTTCATCCTGAATTTTGAGAGGGTAGCTAGCTCCGCCAATTGGCCCGAAGATAAATGGGGTCAAGATATTGCTCCCCTATTAACCGGACAATTACAGGCGACTTTTCAGGCAATAAACCCTACAGGTAACTTACTGTATAAAGACATAAAAAAGACTATACTGGAAAGAGTAGGCCTGGATAGTGAAAGTTACCGACATAAGTTCAGACACATGAAATGGCTGGTACCGGAGAACCCTCGTACCCTGTATTATCGGGTTCAACACGCTGCAGGGCGATGGCTACGACCTACAGAGAGAACCAGGGAAGAGATGTTCGATGTCGTAGTACTGGAACAATTCCTGGATGCCCTGCCCTCTTCCACAAGAAACTGGGTTCACCAACATCCCGGGCTAAACAATGAAACAGCCATTGAATTGGCATGTGCTTTTCACAGGAGCCCCGAATTCAAAGCCACTACCAGCAGGAACCCCATACCAGCTGCTATGCGCTCAGGACCGGGGAAGGGACTACCGCCTCGCCCTCTGGTTTCTCACGAATCAGAACGAAGCCGCACACCCCCTCCAAATCCGGCCTCATATCCCACAAATGGACCCCAATGTTATAATTGCTCGGAATGGGGTCATATTGCACGGTTCTGTCCACAAAAGAAGGATGTAGAGGAACCAATGGAAATCGGAGTTACTAAAGGAAGGGTCTTCTGGGCTGGGGAGGCCAAACCCACATATACTTTACCTATCCTCTTGAATCGGCAGGAGAGAGTGGCTCTGGTGGATTCGGGTTGCAGTCAGAGTGTGATAAGACAAGATCTGGTGAGCCCAAAACAAACCGTGTCCCAGGCCCATGTGTTAATCGCCTGCGTCTATGGAGACCAATCATATTACCCCGTTGCTATGATTACATTTCAGTGGAGGGGTGAGGAAGAACCCCTCAGGGTCAGGGTGTTACCACATCTCGAAGAAGACATTATCATTGGGACTGATTACACGGCCTTTACACAATTATTAAACAAAGCTGGGGAGGAACTCACCATGAGGAAATGGTGGGACGAAATACCGCAAGATACGGAGATGGCCGACACTCGTCCCCTCAAATCTCACTTGAGTAGAAGACAAAAAAGAAATCAGAGACATCTACACTGGGAAGAGAACTGTGGGAACGAAGAAGAAGCAGAAGTCACGCGAAAGGTATATACCGTAGCGAGTGACTTTAGACGAAGTCAGAGAGAGGATCCTACGCTGAAAAATGCGTGGGAAAAAGCACTTAGCGACGAGAGTACAGGAGCAGGGCCCTCATTTCTCATTCATAACGATCTGTTGTATAGGAAACCCCAGGCTGGTGACAACTCACAACGACAATTGGTAGTCCCGCACAGCCATCAAATACAAGTACTGCAGGTAGCACATGGGGGAGCAGGAGAAGGACATCTCGGACGGGATAAGACTGAGGAGGCGATCCTTAAACGGTTTTACTGGCCCGGTATAAATGGGGAAATACGCAAGTTCTGTCAAAGTTGTCAAAAATGCCAACTGTATAATCCAGTCTCCCAACCCCCAGCCCCGTTACAACCCCTCCCTATTATAGAAACCCCATTTTCTCGGGTGGGAATGGACATTATTGGTCCCCTCATTCTTTCCACTCGGGGTAGGCAATATATCCTAGTACTAGTTGACTATGCCACTCGATACCCTGAGGCAATACCCCTCCCAAGTATGCACACCAAGGTAGTTGCTCAGGCTATGATTGAGATCTTGACTGATCAAAGCACCCCATTCATGTCCCGACTTATGGGTGAGGTTTGCAAAGTATTGGGAATAATGCAAATTAGAACCTCCGTATACCACCCCGAAACCGATGGTCTGGTGGAACGTTATAATTGAACTATTAAGTCGTTGCTTAGGAAAAGTGTTGCGGAGGACGGAAAGGATTGGGAGAAAAAGTTGCCCCTTGTGCTATATGCAATTCGTACTCACTCTCAATCCTCCCTTGGACATAGTCCCTATGAGCTATTGTTTGGACGAACCTCTCATACTCTCCTGGACATGGTAGTAGAACAGTGGGAAGAGACAGAGGAGGAAACTAAGGAACTTCTGACATACACGAAAGAATTAAAAGAGAATTTACAGTCAGTCTGGGATAGGGCACATGATAACCTACGAGAAGCTCAGCAAAGACAAAAGAAATACCATGATTCTAGAAGTGTACTTCGTACTCTTGAGGTTGGGGACAAGGCATTGGTCCTCCTCCCCAGCAGCGAAAATAAATTGCTGGCCCGATGGCAAGGACCCTATGAAGTACTGGAACGGATCAATCCCACAACATATAGATTAGCCCTTCCACACAGACCCCATAGAGATCAGATTTATCACATCAATCTGTTAAAAAAATGGCAGGAGACAGAAGAGACACAGAAACTCCTGTATATTACAACCGATCATAAGGACGACATTCCATTTCCCTCTTTTGGTCCCTCCCGAAACCCAAAAGTAGACTCACCCCAGATCAACGCCAACCTATTAAACCAGTATAAAAAGACCCTCACTCAGATGGTTCAATCCTATACCAATGTTTTTTCCCAACAACCTGGCCACACTACTTTAACTGAACATAACATCCGCACAAAAAGTGAGGCAATTGCGAGACAAAGGCCATACAGAATCCCCGAGGCTAAGAAAGCAGTTATGGAACAAGAGGTGCAAAACATGTTACGAACAGGTATTATTGAACCTTCCAATAGTCCCTGGTGCTCTCCGGTGGTATTGGTACCCAAGCCGGATGGAACTACCAGGTTTTGTGTAGACTACCGAAGAGTCAACGAGCTCACTTATTTTGATGCATATCCTATGCCACGGATAGACGAATTATTAGAGAGGATAGGTCATGCCAAATTTATGTCTACCCTAGATCTAACCAAGGGGTATTGGCAGATTTCTTTGGCCAAAACAGACCGAGAGAAAACCGCCTTTGCAGCACCTTCTGGGTTATATCAATTTACCGTACTACCCTTTGGGTTACATGGAGCTCCCGCCACCTTTCAGAGATTTATGGATGTGGTCTTACGCCCTCATTTCCAGTATGCAGCTGCATACTTAGATGACATTGTCATATTTAGTGAAACATGGTCTGACCACCTCCAACACCTAGCCGCGGTCTTACAGGCATTACGAGAAGCCCACCTGACCTCCAATCCAGAGAAATGCAAACTGGGATACACGACTATACGATATCTGGGTTACATCTTAGGACAGGGGCAGGTCCGTCCCCAAATTGAGAAAGTGGAGGCTATACAACATATACCGGTACCTTCATCAAAAAAAGACGTTTGTGCCGTTTAGGCCTCGTCGGGTACTACCGACGATTTATACCCGGGTTTTCTACCATTGCTGAACCCCTTACTAACCTCCTGAAAAATACATCCCCGAAAACCTTTACTGCTTTGTCAGGAGCTTGTATGCATAGCTTTCTCCAACTCAAACATTCCCTTTCTACGGACCCTGTTTTATGTTGTCCTGACTTCACCAAACCCTTCTGTTTACAGACTGACGCTTCCGGAGTGGGGTTAGGGGCTGTTTTGTCACAGCCACAGCCTGATGGTTCTATCCGTCCCGTCCTCTACATCAGTAGAAAGCTGCTTCCCTGAGAACTGCACTATCCGACTATTGAGAAAGAGTGTCTGGCTATTAAGTGGGCCATTGAGTCCCTCCGTTATTATCTCAGTGGCCGCTCTTTTACTCTCGTGACCGATCATGCTCCTCTCACCTGGCGCGCTCGTCGTAAAGATACCAACCCTAGAGTCCTGCGATGGTTCCTTTCTCTGCAACCTTTTCTTTCCAGGTGCTTCACTCCCCTGGTCGGACCCTGGTCAATGCCGATTTTCTCTCTCGTCATCCCGTGCCTGAGCGTCATCGGCAGACGCTCTCTAGGGGGAGTGTTTGTGATGGGTCTTTTCACTCCGACCCACACACTTCCCCGACTTGTGCTGACTCTGCCTTTGTTGCACCGGAGCTAGCCCAGGATCACAGCGCTGACATTGGCTGCCTATCACAACCGCGGGAGTTGAGGGGATTTAAAAGACTGCTTCCTTCCCTTCAGGAGGGCGACACCTGGAATAGGAGCTGGGAGACATCGGAGCTTGTAGAGAGAGAAGACGCCGAGACAACCAACGAAGACGCTGCCTCGTGGAGGGACGAAACGCTGCCGGGATCGGGACTGGCAGAAACCCTGGAAGACGACCGCTGACCCCAGGAAGCGTGGCCTCTCCAGGTACGGGGTGAGGGACAAGGGAAACCGGGCGGGAGGCGGGAGGTGCGGAAAGGAGGGAGGAAAGAGGCAACAAAAGGGAACGACACGGGGAACACTGGGAGGAAGGAAAAACGAAAGGGGTGGGCAAGAAACGGGCACACTGAGAAGAAAGGGAGACAGACGGGAGAGCGAGGAAGAGAAAAAGACAGCAAAGAGAGATATACTGATTTATATGAAGGCAGAGAACAGAGAAAAGGGAAAAGAAGAAAACGATAAGAAAGGAAGAGAGAACAACAAGGACAGGAACAGAACAAGAGAACCAGAGAAGAATAAGGGAAAGAAAGAAAAGGAAAAGACAAGAGAAAGATACTTAGGGAAAGAAAGAGAGGGAAGGAAACCAGCAAAACCTCTATCCCACACTTACCCGTACTATATTCTTTTCCCCCACACGCTTCCTGCGAGGTCCAGAGAAAGAGAGAGAGAAGAGAAAGAGGAAGACGACGCGAGCTGTAATCAAGTGGGAGAAGACGCAACGAACTATCAGCCATAAAAACTTTTCATATAAGACTGATTTCTATTCAACAAAATAAATCAAACCTTTTAATATAAGGAAAACCCGCACAGTCTGGTCTTTATAACAACCATCCTCGTGCAGGCACTTAGCTGCAGGACTGTTCTTCTGGAGTTAAGGTAAATAAAGGCCACGTCCAAGGCAGGAGCAGCTGGTCACTTTGGGAGGCACTGGAGTGTCGAGGTGCAGAGGTGCTTTTCAGCGTCCCATGTCCTAATGTTATCCTATGGGAAAAGGACATATACTGCATTTGAGCACTTAGCAACAACGTACAGGACTATTCTTCTGGAGAGGTGGGTGTAACCCTGTTCCAGAGTTTCTAGTTCTGCCGTCATTAAGGTGACAGACTTTTACATTTAATGTCCACATCAGGTAGCTCACCTTAGGTGTGGAACTGTCCTGAAGGTGGACACCCCTCTCTGACTACTAATTTTCCTGCCTGTACAAGTGCCAGATGGGCCCTGGGTCAGGGGGACAGCAACTCCTCACCTATGAAGGAAACCATATTCACATTCCAAAGGAGGTGGGCTCTTTGCAGCCCCCTGCCTTGGAATGCTAATTCGCAGGCCATCCTGTTGCAAGGGGTGTGTAACACCCCTGCCAGAGCAGACTTTGTTTCTGACCACCCGAGAGCAGAGGCTCTCACCCCTGGGGGTCGGAAACTTGTCTGTTGGTGGCAGGCTGGTTAAGACCAATCAGCCAGCACACTAGTCATTGGTAGGTTTTTCCGGGGGCACCTCTAAGATGCCCTCTGGGTCCTGTATTAATAAATCCATCACTGGAATCAGTGAAAATTTATTAATACGAGATGTTTGATACCAAACATCCCTAGTTTCAGGTTTAATCCATCGTCAGCCAGGCTAGCTTGAATCCAGTGGCATGGGAAGCACGGGACCGGAATGGTGAACATTGTCAAACACTCACCCCCAGATTTGCATATGCCTGGGTCCAAACTGGGGTGGCATGGTGAGCAAAAGAACGATGGATTAAACCCAGATCTATGACTGGGGGTGAGTGTTTGACAATGTTCAGTATTCCGTCCATTACTTGTTGTTTTTGCTTTGTCGCCCTAAGTGGGAAGGGTATGCCCAGACGTGGGTCCCGTGCTTCCCATGCCACTGGATTCAAGCTAGCCTGGCTGATGAGGGGTGAAACCCCGAAACCGGTCCCAGGATGCTTGTTTCAGGTCCAGTGAGGACCTGGCTGGGCAGTTCGGTCTGGACTGTTCCCATGAGGAACAGGGTCAAGACTGATTTGCATATGGCTGTGTCCAAACTGGGGTGGCATGGTGAGCAAAAGAACGATGGATTAAACCCAGATCTATGACTGGGGGTGAGTGTTTGACAATGTTCAGCATTCCGTCCATCACTTGTTGTTTAAATTATTTTGGGGACATGCTCCTATATGAGTGAACTGTGTAAGAGAATACTGGAAGGGTAGGCCAGGGAAAACAGCAATGGAGGGAGGAAGTGGCGACCCCCAGTGTGGTCGGTCTACAGAAGGTGATGGTGAGCTGCCCTTGGAGAGTCATTGTGATGGCAGAGAGGTGGACTTGTTTGCAGAGTAAATGTGCTGGATGTTCTTTGGTGCTCTTCGGGTGGCAGGATTGTTGGGTGGCAGGGACAGCAGAGGCAAAAGATGGGACCAAGTAGACATAGGAAGAGACAAGGTTATTAAAAACTGACCAGAGGTCTAAGAGTAGGACACTCACACTGAGAGAGTACCCTGTATAGCAGGTTTGCCTGGTAAGTCTGGGCTCTACATTTTAACCAGAGTCAGGAGTGGTTCAAGGCCAGGTCTTCCAGCCTCTGTATGGATCAGTTGTGACTTCATTTCAACTTTTAGTAATACTCAGGAAATCAGTGGCTCGTCTTAGGTTGACACCAACAGAATACAGCAGTATTCTTTTTGCATGTGGCGGCCACGGAGATAAGCAGGAGGTGTTGGTCATTGGACAGGACACAGGAATTGGGTAGATAGTCTTCTGGGTGTTACAAGCGGAATATTGGTCAGGAGAGGGATGAGAGAAAGAATGATACTGTGACTAATTGAATCTATTCTGTTTCTTGTAGGTTCTGTACCGGATGCAGAGAGAGAGGAATGGATTGTGGGACATTCATTCTTAAAATAGGCAGAAAGACAAGCTTTTAAAGACAACATGTAACTCAGTTGGGTTTCTCTGTTAACCCAGCTAAAGTGCAGTGTTATGGAAAGGGGGCATGTTGTGGCAGGAGCTATTGCTGTTGCTAAACAGAATGGTGGATGGGAATGTTTTTCGGATGTGCCAGTGGTGCACCCTTGGGAGAATGACCTGGGGCAGATAAAAGGACTGGCTGTGTTGAAGGCAATAAAGTGCGATTTATGGGAAAAAATGTGAATTTTTCAGGGATCTTTGTGTCATAGACGGAACTGCTACCAAGGAGAGAATTGGGGAGGAGGTAGAGAAGGGAGCAGCCATGGATAAAGCCAGGAGGAAGATAAACAGAGAGATGTGGAAGTTTTACAGAGGGCATGGAACTGCCATGGTTGTTCACCCAGACTAAGATACAAGGAAGTATGTTTTGTCTGACAGGACACGGTGCATTTGTCCCTTCGGGGCATGGATGTTTACTTGACGCAGGTAAGAAAAGCACTAACGAAGGCAATGGTTATAGGATCATGGAGGTCGAATTGAGGACAAGCTGACAAGGTAAATATGTAGGAAAACTGCAGTTAGGATGAATGTGGGTGAGGGAGATGAGCTTCTTAGGGGTGGGGGCAGAAAAACAAAGATGGTGGGGGAGTTTCTGGATGACAGTTTGCCCAGAGGTTGGCTTTGCTCAATCAGTTCATTGCTGTTGGGGTGGGGAAGGAGTGTGGAGGGGTATGTTCACAGTTGCTGAGGACAGGAAGTTAAACGTTTACAGTTGTATGAAGTTAAGTAACAAACAGAATGTAGATACAAGGCAGATTGGACGTTGGGGTAAGCGTTTGCAGGAAGAGAGGGGTGGGGATAGGATAAACAGCAGATTTATGAAAAATGGAGCTGCACATAGTGCAGTGGCACTTTTCTTACGCCCCTTAGCAACCCCTAACGCCTCCATGGTAGTGCCGTATATATAATAGTGCGCACCATGGCAGTAGTTAGGATGACAAGCATCATAATTTGTGATGCTAGTCCGGCGCTCTGCAGGACTAGTGTCACAAATTATGACGCAAATCCTGTAAAGCACCCAAAGGCCCTGTGACGGGCTGAATGCGTCTCGCCCGCACAGGAACGGGACTTGTGCTGTCGCTGCCCCTGCTATCCCCGACTCTTCTGACCTCGTTTCCCGTGATTGGCTGAATACCGTCCCTTTGCGGGTCAATGTGAGGACAAATACAGCAGCGCCAGCAATTGGGGGGGCGATCGTGGGAAGTGGAGAAGGAGGCCTAGAGGACGCCGACCCACAACAAGGAAGAGAGAAGACGAGCTGAGGAGGACCGAAGACACTCGAGGACGAGAAGAAGACGAGCAGGCTAACCTGGAGAGGGTGAGAGACCGGTGGCGGACTCGGGGAAGTGCAGATCCAGAAGGAGCCCCATCAATGAACTCGGACGCCACAGCAACGAACCCCGGGGAGACAAAACGCTCATTCCTGCCACGCTTCTGGAGAAGCGTGGCTCTACCAGGTGCGTGGGGCCGGTGGAGTAAAAGAAGCGGGAGGGGAAAGAAGGGATCGTGCACCTTTTTTGCACCTATTATATTTTGTTTTTGCACCGCTCACCGTTATGCCGTGGCACCTTTCCACAAACCGGTATAAATGCGATAATACACAGGAGCCCAAAACAGTGAGCACTTATATTGGTGAAGAGCTGCTACATAGGATAAAGACAGGAGAACTGGGGTACGGAAACAGAGACAAAGGAAGAAGAGGCTTCCTAGGCAGTAATGAACGACAGGAACTGGAGACAGGGACAGATACCACAGAGGCAATCGAATAACAGGTGAGGGAAGAAAAGAGAAGGGGAATTAGGTCAGAAGAAGAGAAGGCGGAAAACAGAGGGCAGAAAACGGAAAAGGGAAGACAGGGAAAAGGGCTAGATGAAAGAGACGCACCACAAAGTACTTACCATGGTATTTTTTCTGTCTCTCCGCATGCGTTTTCCCGGGGAACCTGTGAAACAAGAGAAGTCAAGGAGAAGACTGAGAAGGATAAACCCTTCAACAAACCCGTAAAGACCAGAAGGAAGAAGACTGGGACAGAACCAAAGATCAGGAACAGAGAACACAGAAAGAGAGAGACTGTAACCCCAAGCCTATTTGAGAATAAAACCCGCATAAGTCCACAATAACTGACTCCTGAGTATTCACTATACACTGAAAGCATCACAAGTGGTGTCAGAAGTGGGATATTGAAGAACCACCATGGAGGAAAAGACCACCTTGGCCGACGTGATAGCCCAGCTGGCCGAAGGGCAGCGACACCTCCAACTGGTATGGGAGCAGCAGATGAAAGAAGCAAGAGAGGAACGTGAGGCGTTACAGACGGCTCTGAAGAGCCAGGTGACAATTATGGCCAACAATCAGTTAGTACACGAGACGGCCCTTAGCAAACTCACCGATACAATCGCCCATACAAAAGTACACCCCAATGTGCCAAGTAGTGTACTGCAGCGTTACCAGGAATCAGAGGACCCTGACACCTTCTTCGCAAATTTTGAGAGAGTGGCCAGCACGGCCAATTGCCCCAAAGAGAAATGGGGCCAATACATCGCCCCCCTTCTTACAGGCCATCTGCAGACGACATACCAGGCTATCAATCCAGGCGGTGTCTTGCCATATAAAGAACAAAAAAAAAACATCCTGGAAAGGGTTGGACTCGATGTTGAAAACTATCACACACGGTTTCGCCAAGTGAAGTGGCAACATCAGGAAAATCCCCGGACCCTGTATTACTGAGTCCAACACGCCGCAGGACGATGGTTACATCCCACAGAGAAATCACAGGAGGAAATGTTTGATACCATAGTCATGGAAACTGTACCTAGACGCCCTGCCCCCCACCACACGCAACTGGGTCCGGCAGCATCCAGGGTTAACTAATGAAACAGTGGTAGATCTTGCTTGCGCCTATCATAGAGGCCCGGACTTCCGGGCTACAACCAGTAGACCGCCACTACTCCCTCCGGTACGGACCAATACCACCAAGAATAGTCCCCATAGACTCCCTCTGCTATATGGCCCAGAACGGTTCCCGTCGGACGCAGTTGCGACACCCAGTCATCCCAATATAGGTCCCCAGTGTTATCACTGTTCAGAATGGGGTCACATTGCCAGGAATTGCCCACATAGGAAAGAAACCGAGGAACCCATGGAAATTGGCTTGACGAGAGGGAGAGTTCTTTGGTTGGGAGGAGAAAAACCCAAGTATACCCTCTCCGTGGTTGTCAATGGGGTGGAAAGAACCGCATTAATAGACTCAGGATGCAGCCAAAGTGTTATACGACAACCTCTGGTGTTACTCGGGCAAGAAGACCCACACACCCAGGTCTTAATCGCTTGTGTGCACGATGACCAAAGATGTTACCCAGTGGCCGACATACAGTTAAATTGGAGGAATAAAATAGAGACCATAAGAGTGGGGGTACTTTTCAGACTAGGCGAAGACATAATCCTCGGAACAGATTATGGAGATTTTCCTGCTCTCCTAGAGGCAGCAGGACGTGAAAACGCCTTGAGGTCCTGGTGGGAAGAGGTTCCTATAGGATCGGATACAGATGATCGAAGAACCCCTCGAGCAATCCTAAGCCGAAAACAGAAACGGGAACAGCGGCAGTGGTATGCCCAGAGAACAGACAATGGAATTAGGCCAGGAGAAGACAAAAGTATATATACAATAGCCGGCGAGTTCTGACAGAAACAACACGAGGACCCCTCATCGAAATACGCCTGGGAAAAAGCATTATCTCCCACCAACAGGGGGTAGGTCCTAAATTTCTGATCCGTAACAATTTATTATATAGAAAACCCTCCACAACCGGAGAAAAACCCGAACAGCTGGTGGTCCCTAACAGTCATAGACAACAAGTGTTACACCTAGCCCACGGAGACAATGGTGAAGGACACCTAGGTAGGGAAAAGACTGAGGAAGCGGTTCTCAGATGGTTTTATTGGCCCGGGGTATTTGGGGAGATCCGTATACACTGTGCGGACTGTCCCAAATGTCAGCTGTATAATCCCTCCCCGCATAAACCCGTTCCCCTCCAACCACTGCCGATAATTGATACCCCGTTTTCCAGGGTGGGGATGGATGTCATAGGACCCCTCACACCCTCAGTAAGGGGCCGGCAGTATGTGTTAGTATTGGTAGATTATGCTACCCGGTATCCGGAAGCGATACCCATACCTAGCATGCACACAAAAAACATTGCCCAGGCAATGATCGAGTTCTTCTCCAGGGTGGTATTCCCAAACAAGATTCTCACGGACCAGGGGACTCCTTTTATGTCAAAGCTCATGTCTGAGGTGAGTCGCTTACTCGGGGTAAAACAAATCAGAACCTCAGTTTATCATCCCCAAACAGACGGCCTAGTAGAGAGGTACAACAGGACCATTAAGTCTCTCCTTCGGAAAAGCATTTCGGAAGCTGGTAAGGATTGGGAAAATAAATTACCGCTTGTCTTATATGCAATTCGGACCCACGTCCAATCCTCCCTGGGACATAGCCCTTTCGAAATGCTATTCAGAAGACAACCCCAAACCCTGTTAGACATGTTAGTTGAACAATGGGAAACCACAGAGAAAGAAACAAAAGATCTCTTATCCTATACTCGAGAGTTACGAGACAATCTACATACAGTATGGAAGGAAGTTCACGCAGCATTGAGAAAAGCGCAGGAGAAACAGAAGCAGACATATGATGCTAGAAGCGCGGTCCGCACCCTGACTGTAGGCGACAAGGCCCTGGTTCTCCTCCCAGTAGCGACAATAAGTTGTTAGCCCGCTGGCAGGGACCTTATGACGTAATCGCCCAAATTAATCCTACCACTTATAGGTTAGCTATTTCTCAAGGAAATAGACGAGAACAGACATACCATATTAATCTTTTTTTTAAATGGCACAAGCCCTCTGAGGTACAATCGGTCCGGTATATTACACATGATCACGCCGAGGAAATCCCATATCCAGATCTCAGTAACCCCACCCGTCATGATACTCCCCAACCATGGTTGAATCCCACATTGCACGAGACCCACCGCCTTCAACTTACCCGTCTAATATCAAAACACCACGCTGTCTTTTCTAAGGTCCCTGGCTGAACCGATTTGGTGCAACACCCCATCCGGCTCAAGGTAGAAAAGGTCTCCAGGCAAAGACCCTATCGTATTCCCAAAGCAAAAAAAGCTATCATAGAACAAGAAGTCCAGTCCATGCTGGCAGCCGGTATCATTGGATCCTCCACCAGTCCTTAGTGCTCCCCGGTGGTTTTGGTTCCCAAACCGGATGGTAATACCCGATTTTGTGTGGACTATAGACAAGTTAACGAACTCTCTCATTTTGATGCCTACCCCATGCCCCGTATTGACGAGCTCATTGAGCGGTTGGGTCAGGCCAAATATCTATCTACTCTGGATCTCACGAAGGGGTACTGGCAGATACCTATGAGACCAGAGGACAAGGAGAAAAACGCTTTTTCTACACCTACGCGGCTCTATCAATTTACGGTGCTTCCTTTTGGTCTTCATGGGGCACCGGCCACTTTTCAGAGACTCATGGATATGATACTACGCTCTCATCATCAATATGCTGCTGCATATCTAGATGATATTGTCATATATAGTGGAACATGGAAGGACCATATGACACATTTAGATAACATACTGCAGGCCTTACACACAGCACATTTGACGGCGAATCCGGAGAAATGTCGCCTAGGACAAACCAGTATCAAATACCTGGGGTACATAGTGGGAGGAGGTCAGGTCAGCCCCCAAATTGAGAAAGTAGAAGCCATACAACACATACCCTTCCCAAAGACCAAGAAGGATGTTAGGGCCTTCTTAGGATTGATTGGTTATTATCATCGGTTTATTCCCCGATTCTCTACTCTAGCCGAACCTCTTACTAATCTGTTACAAAAGTCCTATCCCAATTCCCTCTCCAAACCTACGGCCCTTGAGCTTCAAAGCTTTGACGATCTGAAAGCCATACTCAACTCAGGACCGGTATTATGCTGTCCGAACTTTCTGAAACCATTTAGACTACAGACCGACGCCTCCGATGTGGGTCTGGGGACAGTTCTTTCACAGGAACAGGACGACGGGACACAATACCCCATTTTATACATCAGTAGAAAACGTCTTCCCAGTGAACGACACTACCCCACCATTGAGAAAGAGTATCTGGCAATAAAGTGGGCTATTGAGTCCCTTAAGTACTATCTGTTGGGTAGGTTTTTTACCTTGGTTACGGACCATGCCCCGCTCACCTGGCTTGCGCGGCATAAGGACACAAATTCCCGTGTTTTGAGATGGTTCCTTTCCTTACAGCCTTTTTCCTTTCAGGTACGGCATCTTCCCGGTAGCAGCATGACCAATGCCGACTTCCTCTCTCGTTATCCATCATCGGAGCGCCCCGACCGGCTGCTCCCTAGGGGGAGTGTATGTGACGGGCTGAATGCGTCTCGCCCGCACAGGAACGGGACTTGTGCTGTCTCTGCTCCTGCTATGCCCGACTCTTCTGACCTTGTTTCCCTTGATTGGCTGAATACCGTCCCTTCGCGGGTCAATGTGAGGACAAATACAGCAGCACCAGCAATTGGGGGGGCGATTGTGGGAAAGAGAGGAGGAGGCCTAGAGGATGCCGACCCACAACAAGGAAGAGAAGAAGATGAGCTGAGGAGGACCAAAGACACTCGAGGACGAGAAGAAGATGAGCAGGCTAACCTGGAGAGGGTGAGAGACCGGTGGCTGGACTCGGGGAAGTGCAGATCCAGAAGGAGCCCCGTCAACGAACTCGGACGCCACAGCAACGAACCCCGGGGAGACGAAACGCTCATTCCCGCCACACTTCTGGAGAAGCGTGGCTTTACCAGGTGCGTGGGGCCGGTGGAGTAAAAGAAGCAGGAGAGGAAAGAAGGGATCGGGCATCTTTTTTGCACCTATTATATTTTGTTTTTGCACCGCTCACCGTTACGCTGTCGCACCTTTCCACAAACCGGTATAAATGCGATAATACACAGGAGCCCAAGAAAGTGAGCACTTATATTGGTGAAGAGCTGCTACATAGGATAAAGACAGGAGAACTGGGGTACGGAAACAGAGACAAAGGAGAAGAATAGGAAGAAGAGGAAGAAGAGGCTTCCTAGGAAGTAAAGAACGACAGGAACTGGAGACAGGGACAGATACCACAGAGGCAATCGAATAACAGGTGAAGGAAGAAAAGAGAAGGGGAATTAGGTCAGAAGAAGAGAAGGCGGAAAACAGAGGGCAGAAAACTGAAAAGACAGGATGGAAAAGGGAAGACAAGGAAAAGGGCTAGACGAAAGAGACGCACCACACAGTACTTACCATGGTATTTTTTCTGTCTCTCTGCATGCGTTTACCCGGGGAACCTGTGAGACGAGAAAAGTCAAGGAGAAGACTGAGAAGGATAAACCATCAATTAACCCGTAAAGACCAGAAGGAAGAAGACTGGGACAGAACCAAAGCTCAGGAACAGAGAACAGAGAAAGAGAGAGACTGTAACCCCAAGCCTGTTTGAGAATAAAACCTGCATAAGTCCACGATAACTGACTCCTGAGTATTCACTATACACCGAAAGCATCACAGGCCCATTGTAATCAATGGGAGCCTCTTTTTAATGCGTGCACTTAGCAGGCATTAAAAAATGCCGTTAAATATAGTGCAAAAGAATCTCATAGATTCCTTTGGGCCATTTTTATACACACCCCCAGTGCCGGAACGCCCCCCTTGCATACATTATGCCTAGCGAGGCATAATGTGGTGGAAGGGATTACAAAGTGGCACAATGCAAGCACTTTGTAAATATTGCATGTGGGAAATGACACCTTTACACCACATTTGCTTCAAAATAAATACTGCAAATGTGGTGCAGGGTGGCAGTAGAGGCTCATCAATATGCCCCTTGAGGTACTAGAGAGCAGTAGTTTTGTAAGGCAAATTTGCCTAGGGAACTTTAATGTTTGTGATGTGCACTTGTTTCAGTAAAGCAGCCTTTTCCACACCAAAACATCCAGGTGGTCTGTGTTGTACCCTCTCCCCCAGTAGGGGTTTGGGGTGGGGCTGACCTAAGGAAGGGGCGTCCCCCGAGGATGTTGTGCGGGGTGGTAGAGTCCAGAAGACTGTGGGTGACTTTGGATAGCTTCTGTAGGCAGAGGCAAGTTTAGCAATAAAAGGAAGAGGATTGGATGCCAGCCACCATTTTGTAGTGAGTGTACATGGTGGCTAGTAGCATAGAGTTGGTAGGGAGAAGGAGCTTTTACCACCCTCTAATCCGTAACATGGAGAGGATTAGTGGTGTGGGTCATTGAGGCATTTTGTTTTTTGTAACAGGGGTGCAAAAGGGGAATTGTAGATAAGTTGTTAGTCATCGATTGAGGCAGATGCACGGGCCTTTTGCCCAGAGGTTGGAATTGTACAATAAATGTTTTACTGTTTGGGTATGGGAAGCAGTGAGAAGGGGGTTGGATGCGTCTGTTCACAGTTTCTGAAGACAGAAAGTTAAACGTTTACAGCTATTGGAAGTTAAGTTAAATCAGAAAACAGAATGTAGATACAGTGCAGGTTGGGTGGTTGGGGTAAGCGATGGGGAGGAAATAGAGGGGTAGGAGGTAAGATAAACTATAGATGAAGCTTGATGTATTAGCGAGGACAGTAGTTTTGCAACACAAAATTGCCTAGGGAATGTTAATGTTTGTGATGTGCACCTGTTTCAATAAAGCAACCTTTTCCACACTGAAATGTGTTGATGGTCTGTGCTTGACTCTCTTGCCCAACCAGAGAGACTGCATTGTGGTTCCTGGGAATTCAGCGCTGTCACGTTGGCTCCCACGTGTCCCTGCTCACACCTGGGCAAGTTACAGGAGTGGCGAGCATTTCTCTTTGTTGGCCATGGGAGCCCCACCTGTCTTCACAGACCCTCTATGCAGAGGCTCGGGTGGTCTCTGGGCAGAGAAGATATGTTGCTGGTGGTTCCCCCACCTCTTATGGCAGGATTATTCAAAAGCACTAACATTGCTATAGTTTAGCATGGGTTATAAGAAGACCTTGTTTGAGATATTCTGATATGGCGAGTGCCTCTGCCTGCTCAAATATCCTCTTCACCTGTGATGATGCTGCCCTCGAGCGCCAGTTACTTTTGATGACACTATTGTCCGAGTGCAAGGATCCACACAGGGTTTGCAGTCTTTTGCTCCCGGTGGTGGGATCATACCTACCAATAGCCTCTTGACCTCCAGAGGTGGGTTAAAGTCAATTATGGGACCTTCGTGAACAGCTGGGCTCTCCTTTGTATACATTGTATTCCTCAGGGCATTATGGCAGCACCCTTTTTCACAGAAAATGTATTCTTCTCTACCAAAGCGGATTCTGTTTTTTCAGCATAGGTTAACCCCCAAGCCCTCCTCTTTATGTTACCCACCAGCTGAGTTGAGAACTCCACAAGGCACTCCTTTCTCTGGGTGATGCACTCCAGTAAGACTCTTTCTCCAGCAGGCAGTTCCTTCTTTTTTCCAGTCCAAAGTATTTCTATCAGGGTTTTTGCCGCGGTAGTCTCTATCAAACGGAACCCAGTAGTCAGAGATCTTGTCTCTGGCACTATGTACTACCCACTCACATTGCTGGGTGAGTCCTGTCAATGGTGTATGAGAACCAATGGTGTGTCCCCTTTTAGCAGGCATTAAAAGTAGCAGCAAAAAATGACGCAGTTGGATCTCTTAGATTTCCCATGGCATTAGGACACTAAAGTGGCAAGTGTGAAAAGGCATTTTATCAGGCCCATAACTGAGCAAGTGTAGGGACCCCGTGGTATTAAGATATCCCACAGGTGGATACATTGGTGGGTACGTTTAGCTCCTTGGCGGACACGTTAGAAAACAAATTGCCTTGGTCATCTTGCAGAACTATGAACCCCAAATCTACATGTTTAGGCTGAGCCCTTCTAGATTGTTAGTGAAATCTGGACTCCAAGACGTTGAAGACCTGCGCTTTAAAAGCACTGCAGCTATTGGGAGAAACATGACATTAGGCCAATATCCTGCCAGCCTAGTGAATGGACTCAAATGAGATACCTCAACGGGCCACATTTGGAAGCAATGGTATGAAACAGGCAGAAACAGACAGTCCTACGGACTGTGGGCTCCCTTGTCAGTCTAGGGAGAGAGGGAACAAGTCACAAGAGGTGGTGAGTTTGAGAGACATCACGTTGGTCACCCAGTGAGCACCTGCAAGAGGTTTAATTTAACAGGATAGCCAAGAGTGCACGTGTTCAAGACACACCACGTCAAGCAAACACTGGGAGTGAGTGCAAGACACACATTTCATCAGGCCAGCCACGACTGAGCTGGCGGTCTTAATATCTACTCTGAGTTTCTTATACGTACCTCACCTGGTCATGTTGCTGGCACGAAATATACTTAAGACACACTACACAGACATCAGGCCGCAAGAGAAAACGAGTATGAAAGAAACATGACCTCATGCTATTCTTTTGAAAAATGTGGGAGAAATATCACTACTTTGTCACACTGAGCATGGACAGACAAGGTTGCCAATTTAGTGATGAGGAGAAAGTGACATAGGGCTCCACATCACGACAGGCAGTGAATGCAGAAGATGCATGACAAAAAGTGAGTGTGGCACAGCAATGGTGGACCTATGCGAGGAAATGATGGCATGGGTCTATCCTACAGAACAAGAGTGGCAGGCACATGGTATTGTGCACCCTAGGAGTGACTGTGAGAAGCACCTAGTATGAATCAAATACAGGGGAGGTGTTTAGGGGCACATGTCATCATCACACTCCGACGAATGAGTATTGGAGACCAATTATATTACACAATAGCAAATAAGTGTGGAAAATGCATTGCATTTTTGTACATTAGGAAGCGAGGTGGCAATCCTACAACTTCTGTCCAGGTGAGTGACTGAGTGTGGGAATGAGGAAGGAATTTGACCTCACCATGGAAAAAGTGTAGAAAAAAATTGTCATTACAGGTCTATGTAAAAAGCAAATGAGAGGCCTGAACGATCATGACACCATTTAGAGGAAGTGTGATGGACACATGGTTTGAGATATCATCAGGCTTTAAGCCTCTCCAGCCACTTCAAATAACAAACGTGACAACATATGGAATCAGCCCGATCGATGCACTGTAGTGAGAGGGGGGCTACATGAACTCATGTCCTACTAAGGAGTGCATATGGGAGACATGTAATTACTAGTGAACACAGGAAGTGAGTATGGTGGGCAAAAGATGGAGCCATTCTAGTCACAAGGCATTAAGTCAGATTAAATGGCACGCAGGGATATACATCATTACTCCACCATAGTAATTGAGTGTGAGAGGCATAAAGCATCAAGCCACACTTTCAAGTCAATTTAGGAGAAAGAAGGCACCACTCCACATATGAGACTAAGGGCCAGATGTAACAAAGGTTTTTACCCATTCTGTGTCTATGGGAAAAAGTGTTTGTACATATGGCCCTAAGTGTGTGTAACACATAGCATCAGCAAGCCATTAGGAATGTGTACATGAGACAGGTAGCATCGGTCCTCCTTCACGAGTGACTGAGGGAGGCAGACGTCATCAATGTATAATATCAAGCTTGTGTGGGAGGATATGTCTTCAGCCCACCAAAAGGAATGTTTAGAAGAGGCACGTGGCATCGAAGGGAGTGTAACAAATCGCCCATAGTGAGTGAGAAAATGGTAGGCATCACCTCACCAGCGTAGTTAAGGAGTGAGTATGGGAGACACATAGAATTAGCACACCTTATGGGGCGAACATGGCAGGCAGAACATTATGTGAAACTGTCTGCCCTATATGTAAGAAGCTCCATATTCTTAATAAAATACGCAGAAACCATCCTCACACATTTGTTTCAGGCAATGGAATTGACATGACTGTGCTAGTATGCCAATGTGGGGAGAGAGAGGAGTTGGGGAGTGCTCCCGCCCTGAAATGAAAGGAGCAATGGTACCATATTTAAAAAAATACTGTAGTAGTGACTTCGTGGTAACAGGTCGAGACAATGTCCTTCTTTATTTTTACTTAGATCTTGGAGGCACGTGGCATCAGGCCTTTATTATGGTAAATGTGGCTAAATCTGCAAACATCTTCCCCATTCACTCGAGAACATTGTGCATTTTGTGTCTAGACCAGTGGTTCCCAACTGGTGGGCCGGGGGCCCCTGGGGGTCCGCGAAGCCTCCTCAGGGGGTCCGCGGCTGCTTAAAATTTTTTATAATATTAGGTCCCAGCTATCAGTAATGACTCCTTGGGGGTCCCCGTGTTCCAATAATGATTCAGTGGGGGTCCCCGGGCTCCAGTATTGATAAAATGGGGGTCCACAGAAGTCAAAAGGTTGGGAACCACTGGTGTAGACTACTTGAAATTAACTGTTCATGCTTTTGTTGTCTCCTGGGGAGACTTTAGGGATGCAATACAAGCAGGGGTCTACAATCGGTTCTGGCACCACTCAGAGTAACAATTCAATTAGTGCCCAAACTAACTACCACGTTGACCAATCACCTCCATTCTCTGGGAGCTTCACTGCTGCCTTTGAATGCAAAGGCCAGGTTCAAACTGTGCTGCCTTGTTTACAAAGCGATTCCTCAGAACAACCTTCCTTACCTATACAATTCACTCCCCCTTCTCTGGTGAACTAAGAGGCCTTCAGAGCTGTAACTCTGCAGAGTGAGTGCCCTAGATTCACAGCATCTTTTGCAAGAAGTAGCCCATACTGGTTTCCCTGACAACTAACTTCCTGGAAGTAGGTATCTCGCAATATCAGAGCTGAGCCCAACCTCTCTGAATTCTGAAGGCACCTTAAAACTCATATCTTCCACCTCTTCCTCGACTAACTTCGTACTGTCCCCTTCTGGTTTTGCAAAAATTGCAGCTCTTTTGTTATACAACTCAGAAAAAGTAAATTTTACACATCTTGTGTAGTCATTCAGAAATTCAATCTGTTTTATCCCAGGTAATGCCACATTATATATCGAACGTCTTGATACATTTAGGTGCAACATTGACCTACAAGAATGTCAAATAAAACAAAAAAGGTCAATGTGGGACACATATGACGTCAACCTAGTGAGTAAATGTGTGAGAGCTAGTACATCAGAGGTCATAAAAGGAGATGCGGAGTCAGGCCACCTTATGGAGCAAGTGCAAGGGACACATTGCATTCGGCCATCTTAGGCTTTGCTTGTACAAGAGATCACTAGGACTAGACCATTTCAAACACGGACTCAGCTTACCTTTGGTATCAGTTTGAAATAGTACGTATGGGGGACATTGGTCATTGGATCGCACAAGAGAGGCTAAGGAAAGCAAGTCTGTGGTATGTCTTATGGAGTGAACCAGTTGAGACATATGTCATCCCCCCTTATGGAGTGAGGGATGTGGCATCAGCCCATTGCAGCGACAGAATGTGGAGATGCATGACGTCAGGCTACCCTAGGGAGTGAGGCAAGGCGTTAGCCTACTCTAGGAAACAAGCAGCAGAGAAACACCCCATCAGACTGTTAGAAAATGAATGTTACAAAAACACCAAATTAAGCCTTACAAAGGAGTACGGTTGGGAAAAAAAGGGCACTGGACACTCTTATGGAATGAGGTTGCTCGATAAATAGCATCAGCACACCCCATGGAAAGGGAGTGAGAAAGAAACATCAAAACAGGATGTTCTACGGTGGAAACTAGAAAGCAAAATAACAATAACACACCCTAAGGAATGAAGGCGAGAAAATACCATACCAGACCACGCTAAAGAGCACCTGCATGAGACCTGACGCACCAGCACACCCTAATGCTCAATGGAAGGAACACGAAGAGGCAAAGGGAAGTATCACATAAAGCAAGCACTGTGGTGATAAGTTAAACTCTCTACCACAGTTTTGGGCTAACTAGTGTCTTAAGTAGTTGAAGAGACAGAGCAGTGCTACAATGCTATTTTACCTTCGCTTTAGTAAATGGTGGCCTGCCATGGGAACATAAACGTAACGTGCTGCTTTTGGCTGGAAACATATCAGCATTTGTTGACATATCTAAAGTGAAAAAAACAGCACAGAACACATTCGGATACACAAAGCAACTCAACAACACATTTAAAACAATGGAGCACATTATAGCAGTCAAAACTGAACGCAAATAAACTACTGCAGTATAATACAACAAGATCACATTGCAATAATGCAGCACAAGACACAACAACATGAAAAACAGCAGAACACATCAATACAACAAAAAAGACACATAAAATATGCACATAATTTCTGGTCACACTTCACCACACTTTTTCATTGCGAGAATCTTTTCAGAATACGAGGATAAATGGTATTATAAGCAAGCATTTCATTAACTTACCTATAAAGACATGCAAGTCAAAAATGGCTTGTGGTCTGGTCCAAAATGTGCAAAATAATGTTAGTGACAGCCAATTACTTTTCAGCCTCACAAAGATGCACTTTAGACATTTTCACTTTCTAAGCTGATGCAATAAGAACCTGAAAGAAAAAAACACTGATGGCCCTGACAGAGCCTCAGTCACAGCTTGTGCTGCACTTGTTTGACATAGCGCTCATCACAGTTGTGTTGCAGGTGCATCTCGCAAATAACACAAGTGTCTAGGCCTCTACGATGGGAAGAGGGGGTGCCAGAACATGTTTTCCTTTATCAGTGTCTCTGTGGACAGTTCTAGCAGCTGCCGCTTGCATCGTTTTGATGAATAACAGTCCTTATAGGTCGCAGCCACCCAACAGCACAGCTGTCTGGTTTGCTAAAGACATCTTGGGGACTTTCAGAAAGTTGTTCTAGGAATACATTCTGCTAATCAATTGCTGTAGTGTTTACCTCCTTATACATGTTAGCCAATGACTAGATACTATCACTATGTACTATGTCATATTGTCAGTTGTCATCACATTCCAGAACCTGGGCAAGGGAATGTGGTAGATCATTACAGGCTGTGACTGGGAAGAGCTGTTGGTGTTGGATGGGGTGTCTCATTGTACTTAATAAAGAAGACTCACTTCAACTTGGCAGGAGTGTTATTGACTTCCTTACAATTACAATTACCATTGGCTTTGTGGTTTGTAACTCTCAATTTCTAGCTTTCCATTTGCTGGCTTTTTTTCTTTAGGCTCTCAAGGTTGAGTTTGTCCCTCCTGTTGCCCAAACTGTGTTTTCTATATCATTCCACGAACTCGCTTTCGGTTAACACGCCTGTAAATCTTGTTCTTATCTCATCATATTTGCTGTGCATTCAAAGACTGAGGTCAAAAGTCAGGCGCTGTCTTCCAAGGGTGTTTGTTTACTTTTCTTTCTCTGACTTCAAAGTGAGAGGATTTATGTGACAATCTTGCTGGATACTGGGAGTGGAGTTTTTTCTAGCACACAATATTGTTTAAATTACCTGTGTAAACATTTCAGGATTTATCTGATTTATGAATGCACAAATGAGCATATTTGTTGTTATTTCTAAAGTGTGTTGGAAACAAATATTTTATTATGATCAAAATGTATCATTTAACTGGGTGACTGGCCAATTTCAACACAACACCACTCCACTCTACTCTGCACCACTCCACACCACTACATTCTACTGTGCACCACTCCACTTTACACCACTCCACGCCACTGCACTTTGCACCACTCCACTCTACACCACTTCATGCTATGCCTCTCTTCTCTACCCTGTACCACTCTACTCTATGCCAGTGCACTCTTTGTCACTGTACTCTACACCACTGCACACTCCACCACTGCACTCTACACCACTCCAGTCTAGGTCATATCATTCTACTCTAGCAAAACAAAAGGATGATGGACGGAGTGCTGAACAATGCAAACACTCACCCGCAGTCACAGATCTGGGTTTAATCCATCGTTCTTTTGCTCACCATGCCACCCCAGTTTGGACCCAGCCATATCCAAATCAGTCTTGACCCTGTTCTTCATGGGCACAGTCCAGCCCGAACTGCCAAGCCAGGTCCTCCCTGGACCGGAAACAGGCATCCTGGGTCCGGTTTCAGGGTTTCACCCTTCATCAGCCAGGCTAGCTTGAATCCAGTGGCACAGTGAGCAAGGGACCCACGTCTGGGCATACCCTTCCCACTTAGGGCAACTTTAGCAAAACAAAAGGATGATGGACTGTTTTCCTTTAATTTATTTTTGAAGTTGTTACAGATGTTTTGCAGACAAATGTTGTGTTTATGTTCTTCAACACCATGCAACATCCATAAAAAATTCTTGCAAATGGAAATGTGATCTCGCATATGAGAAATGTTAGTGGGGTCACATAGATTATTTCCAATGATATTAGTGAGCTGCCACTGTTTAGAATGCTGAAAACACCCATTGCTATCCCTAAATGCTAGGTGCAGAGATATTTTGAATTTGGACCAGTGTGCAGGTGCACTTGTCAGTGATTTGGCCAAAGAGAATATGAAAGAGATGAAATTGTATCATGAATTCAAAGGTGTTTTGAACGGGGCCCCCCAAAATACGTTTGGCCCAGGACCCCCAAAATCCATAAGACGTCCTTGCGCCTGGTATTCCCCACCAACTCTTTCATTGCTTTTATGATAGATCAACATAAACAGTACACGCATTGAGCCCAAGCATTGTGGGCCACAGTTTAAACATCGAGCAATACAGATAAGACGCATAAAGTCATGCACAGTATTGGAGATGTCAGCTGTCACTGCCGCTTAAGCGGGAATACTCATTACTCTTACAATTGACCAGTCTCAACAGTCGGACTTCTCAATCCACGCTCCCCCAGATTCGGTTGAACTTCCTTGGGACACCCTTCACTTTATAAACCAATTTTTCGAGAGCTGCACATGAGTCCATGCCTTGAATGCACACTTATAAGGCTGGGGCCTGTTTGTCTCTCCTATATCTAGAGAGATCTCTCTTGGGCACTATATATGCTACTGCAAGGAGTCAGCGGATTGGTCTAGAATCCCCCATCGAATCCATTATTCCCATAACCTAATTTTGGGATCGAGTTCCAGTGGGATATCTGCCACCCAGCCCATGTGTCAGTTGACTGACGCACAGTATGACTTTGCCCCCGGACACGTCCAGATAATATGGTAAATGGGTACCGAGGTGGAATCAGAGGAAAACATGCCGGGACAGTAATAAATCCTACTGAAGTATTTGAATTAGGCTAGGCGTAGTCACATTGATTTTGCTAACGTCCTCAGGACCATCATTGTCCCAACCCAGTCATCATCATCTAGGACCCAACATCCATCTTCCACTCGGACCTCAGTACACCCAGGGAGTCGGTGTGTTGATGACCGAGGATTTGTAGAGCTGAGACATCCCACCCATGCCCAGTGCAAAAGTCACTCACTTGCATTCAAGTGATTTGAATTTGGAAATTGTTGTGAGCCTGACTTTATAGTGTTCCAAAGCATGCCGGAACTGCAGGTAGCAATAAAACTGGGAAGGATGAAGGCAAACAGTCATCTGCTAGCTCCTGGAAGGAATGCATATGGCCGTCGCTCCAGACATGTCCTAAGTTGGAGATGCCAATTAGGTCACACCGTCGAAATCTATCTAGCCTTGCAGTTTCAGCTAACCACATCCCATGCCACAGGGGGTAGCTCCCATAAGTATACTGTGGCATCGCATATGGCGGAGTTCTGAATGCCAACAACTGTTAGGGGCCTGGATTACTGGCAGGAGAGAGCATAGGTGCTCCTGACCGTACAGCAAGCAGAGCTTACCGTGGGTCTGAAGAAGTGTGATTTCTAGTCTGTGAGCCGGGTCCTTTCTGTCTGCCTGGAGCCAGTCATCTATGGTGACAAGCTGCGAGGTCAAGTAGTATAGGCATCTCAGCCCAGCATCGTATGAGGAGTGGCATCAATTCACCCAAAGAAAGGTGGAGATGTGCGACTGCAGTTTGTAAAGAACAAGGGCTGTATCTCATAGGGGTAATGCTGTAGCACGTACAGAATTTAGGGGGGACTTACCATCTTGAATAGGGCCCCCCAGCCTGCGATCAACAGTAGCTCAGACATATCTTGGGGCAGTTCTGAGTGTCCAACTGGGGGTTCTCAGGCCCATATAGGTTTTGGAAATGGGATGCGAAGCATTGCGGTTAAGCTGCCGCCCCTGTTATAATCTCGTCCTCTGCGGATCTCAGCTCGGTAATCATGATAAAGGAACGGTCGGCAGTCACTAACCAATAAATCTGCTTACCGGCCTTGTCCCCCATCGCGTAGCCCCTACACATAGTGTGGAGACAAGTCAATTTCAAGGAGTCCGGCATTTTATGCAGGGGCTCTAGACCTCCTGTGCCAACCTACACTGTTCTGCCTGCATGTGAGGGGGCCCAGTGGCGCCTTCAGGGTTACTGATCTTGTTCTCTAAGTGCTTCAGATCTGCCACTCGACGTTGCTTGCAGACCCCGATGGCGGAAAAGGCCTGGCTTCTAAAAACCATCTTGAACGCCCCTCACAGCAGCGCTGGGGAGTCCACAGAGCTCTTGTTGAATCGGAAGTAGTCTCTTATAATCTCCCTAATCTCCTCCGCAAAGTCCTTGTCACTCAGCCACCATGCGTTCAGCTGACCCTGTCCTCTCTCGCTTCAGTCACTCCTGAAAATGGTACCGGAGATTGATCCTGTAGTGCCCGGGGGAGAATACAAGACTGAGTATCCAGTCCTACGTCTGAGGATCAGAGGAGGAAGTAGTTCTGTCACAGGGACGTACGATGCGGGGACAAGTGGTATGTGTATTGCCGCTTGGTGCAACAATGAAAGTCCCATTCACTAATCCAATGGTGTCTGCACAGGATCTAAGCCTGGTAGTTTGTAGAGCTCCATGAGCATACGCTGTACCCATCGCAGGGTCTATTAAAGTGTTTAAGTCGCCCCACAATATAGTGGCCCAGGGACACTGCCATCAGGTGCCCCGCCACTACCTCAAGAGTCACTCCCAGGAACTACGGCAGAGTGAATATGCTCCCCAGCATCCACACCACTCCATCTAGCGTGCCATGAAAGACGATAAATCTCCCCAGCTGGTATGGTGTTCCTCCCTGAATGCCAATGGGAAGGCGTGATGTAATAATATCACCCTCCCCTGGACACTCTTGTGTAGCAAAAATGATAGACTCAAGAATAGCCATAGCGGGTGAAGAAGGAGCACCAGGTCCCAAGGAGGTACGACTCTTGAAATAGAACAACCATGGGTGTGTGCCTTGTCACATATATCAGTATGACCCCTCGTTTGATTTTGCAGAATGAACTATTGACATTACACACAACTATCTTGTATTCCACTACGTCGCCTGCCATTGTCGGATGCCCCAGATGCCCCATTGTCGGATGCCCCAGAGAGCTGGTAATGAATGCTTTTGTCAGTAGAGCTTTTGTCAGTAGAGCACTAATGTGGGCCCTGTCGTGGAGCTCGTTCAACTGAAGAATGAGCATCTGAACACCCCAGTGTACCACCAGTGGTGCTGGAGTAGGAAGCCACTAGTCCCCAAACCCTCCCTCCACCCTACATTTCCCCCTTGAAGCATCTGTCCCCTTATAAACAAGAACATAACTTCCCAACAAAACACAAACTATCAGGGGGTTGAGGTCCTCTGACCCTCAAAAAAAGGATATGAGTTGCCATAATTACCCTCCAAGGGGAGTTCAATGTGAGTCCGGTGAGTATAATCACTTCTTTCCTCGTCGGTCCCCCTTCAAGTTTGGGGACCCCCAGCTGAGGCCGAGCACTGCCTGCTTGGGCAGTAGGAGCCCTGAACTCCAAATTTGTGGCAGTGTATGTCCTTTTCATGATGCTTAGGCAGCGGCTCCCAGGCTGCTGTCTCTGGACAAGGTGCTCTTCCACCCAGACCCAGGCGCTCTCTGGAGTATCGAAGAACAAGGTTCGTTTGTTGTGGATAACCTTAATGATTGCTGGGAACTGCAACATATAGCTGATCTGCATGGTGCAAAGCTTCTCTTTGACTGCCTGGAAGGTGCACCTCCGTTGTTGTACTTTTAGCATGTAGTCAGGAAATAGCATAATCTTTTGCCCCGAATAGAGCAGTCCTCTTTTCTTTTTTAGTCTTGTGGAGGATTGTGTCCCTGTCGACGAAGTTGAGGAGTTGGGCAATGATGATTCTGGAGGGAGCCGTGGGAGACAGCCTCAGCACCAGGGGCCTATGGGCCCTCTCCACTACAAAGCAGGCCAACAAGGAATCCTGCATGACCCAGGAACGAAGCCAATCTGAGATGTAGGCAATGGGCTGGGGTCCCTCCTTAGTCTCTGGGACCCCCACTATGAAGATGTTGTTGTGTCTTTAACCTACCCTTGGCGTCCCCTGCCCAGGACTCTAGGAGTCCCACTTGGTGTCGGAACATCATAATTTCAGTCCAGAGATACGTGGTAGTGTCTTTGACTTTGGACAGCCGCCCCTCGGCTTCAGTGACCCTCTCCACTGTGTTTTGCGGAGATCTTGGTGGAGCAGGGAGATGTCTACACTCAGTTTCCCAATCTTGCTCTGGAGTAATGAGCGAGATTCCTTGCTTGCAATATTGCCGCCGTGGGCTCTGGTTTAAGGTGGGCCTGGCAGCAAAGTCTTGTCCCCGCCATTTTTCCTGTATGTCGCAGACTTGGTGAACTTGTTGGTTTTTACCCCAGGTCGAGGTTGCAGTTTTGTTCTTGCCCCTGGTCGGAGTCAGTCCGCTCAGTCTAGCAACCAGTGGCTGGCTATTTGCTCCATTGAAGCCTCCCCTAGGGGCACCAGCGCTGATCCTGGAGTACCCTGCTGTATCCCTTGCCAGGAGTTGGCTGTTGTGGGAAAGCAAAGATTCGCTGGTCATCCCAGGGTGCTTATGGAAGAAACATAGGCTGTACTGTTCCTGCACCCCGTGGCTAAGTGGGTCAGGATCAAGTGACAGGTTCACTGATGGCCACTGGGTGGGCCTCTCCTGGTGGGCAATCACTGCTGCACTCTTCTCGCCCCAGGGCCCACTGATCCCCCCCGATGCCCCAGTTGCTGGCTTCCCTCTGGGCCAAGTCTGGGCTCCTCCAGGCTAGCCCCAGGGGGAACCTGCCAGGTCAGCGGGCAATTCAGAGCGCTAGCAACCACTAGTGTTGCTCTGGAGCAGCACAGCCCAGACTAAGGTTGTCACCGGGGCTGCTGCGAGGTTTTACAATGCTGGGGCACACACGCAAAAGTGCAGTTCCACTTCAACCCGGGGCACCCAGGCCATTACTGGGTTCTGTTTTTCGGCTAGGGGTAATTGTTGTAGAGTCCCCCAGGGCAAGGCATCCAGGTGACCCCCTCTAAGTCCTGCCTCACATCTGCGCTTGGAATCCTCCACCAGACACCCTGTCATGGCGAGGGAGGAGGTTGGCTACCAGGCATTCCCCCTCTGTCCTGATGGTTACTATTAGTCCTGTATGGCTGGCCTATGGTGTCAGCAGTCTTGAAAGTCTGGGGAGATGCGGGGGGACCTCTCCTCTTGCTGCTACCCGAGACATCTCAATCTGTGCACAGTCCCCGCCACCGGCCCGTGTCAGAGACTCCTTGATGCGCTGCACACCAGCCACCTTCACCGCAGGCCCAACATAGCCCTCTGTGGCACCCTTTGATGAGTGTTCAGGGCTGTCCCACTCGTAGTCATTGCCGGAGGTCAGAGGACTGCCCGAAGTATCCAAGGTAGCGCTCCTAGGCCCACAGCAGGTTGGCGTTCCTCGTGAGCCTTGCGAGCTCTGACAGCTGTTTTCTGGGGCATTCACCTGGATGCTGTCCCCAACCGATTACGCAGCCGCCATCTTGGCAGCTAGTCAGGCCCTTCCCACCAACTCTTAATAGGTGTTTTTTATCACACCCAATAAATAGTGAACCCCTTGGTATAACTATTTATCAGGTGCAATGAATAGTACCTAAAGTCATCATCAAGACCAAAGTCATCTAATGCATTTCAAAAACTGCTTGTTTCACACATCAAACCAATAGTAAACTCTGCACACATTTTTTTTGCTTGAAACACTTTACTGGATTTTTGCATTAAGAACTTCACAAGATAAAAGGAGTATCAAATGGAATTCTGCTCACATACCATGTAATGATTCACACTTTATAAACAAACATTGCCACTGTGAATTGTTTTGACTTTTGTGTAGTGAAAAGTGTAATACCAAGCTTCAAAACACAATAAATTCACAATATGGATGGCAGCAGCTTTAACTTCCCTAATACAAAGAATAAGTAAAGGGCAGGTTGCGGTATCAAAAGGAATATCATATGATTCTCTCGTGCATACAGGACAGGCACAACATTAGTAGCTAACACACTAAAGAGGGAGTGGGAGGAGTTAAATGACTGTTGTACGTTCTGTGTAAAAAGGACATGAACATACAAGAAGTACAAAACTTCTGGAATAACCAGTCAAACCTCTTATGGAACTAGTATGCATTCTTGTATTCATATTGGATGATGAGTCCTCATCTTCTTCTAGGATGTTGCACATTTAGGACTGGGAAGCCTCAAATAGTACCACTTTTCAATTATTGCACAGTCTCCTAGTCTAAAATTGACATACCACTAGTTGAATCCAGCACTTATTGGCCATTCAAACACAGCTTCAGACCTACCAACATCGCCTGACTGTGCAGTGTAAAAACTGTGGTTTCATGGCACAAAATAAACTGTTTTACACAGGCAAAACCTCCCTTTTCATTATTAACAAGTCACCCCTATAAAGGTCTTGTAGCCCACAAGACAGGGTGCATGGGGTTTAAAAGTAGGGCAAGTAGGAATTTAATGTTAATATACCATTACAAGGACTAACACCCAAAAGCTACTTTCACTGTGGCAAGCCTAGCAGTCCTATGTAGAAAACCAGAGTGCCACTTAAAATATAAATACTGTATCTCAAGAATGAGACCAGCTAGAAGAACAATTAAAAAGCTATTTTCAGTAGTTATTAAAAATCCAATTCAATGGTGAAGGTAGACTTTTAAGAAATATGAAGAAAAAAATAACTTTTAGAAAGTTACCTTTTCATTTACTGGAATTCCCGGAGGCTAATTTGCATTGGCTTTTTAACTTTTCTCAGCCAATAGTTAGTCTTGAATGGGCGTGAATAGCTGTGAAATCTATCCCAGGAGCAAACAATAGGCTAACCTGAAAGGACAGAGATGACTCATCAGAATATGCATGCTTAGGGCATCCTTTTTGATACTTAAGTGTCCAATCCTGCTTGAGTGTCAAATCCCACCTTCAGGTCTTCTGGGTTTACAAATCACCCTTGGGGTACTCCTGAAGGGGTAGAGAACAGGATACCAAGACAATTATTGTGGCACCACTATCTGGCTGCTGAAGGACTCTGCTTTTGCCTACCAGACTCCAGTCTCTGGATTTACACATAATCCCAGCATACTTGAAAGGGGAGAGAACAAGATGCCAAGACACTTCTTGCGGATCTACTGTCTGGTTGCAGAAGGACTCTACTCATGCCCTATCAGATGAATGTCTCTGTGTTTGTTGCGAGTACAGTGGTTGCCACAAACTGGATTTTAGTCTTAAATGTAGAAGGACACTAGAATTACAATAGTACCCTCCTACACACACACACCCAGTCCTCAGAGCCCTAGTTTACTGTGGTGAAGACTTTTACAGTCTTGAAACTGCCCAATGTGGGTAGGGTTAGCCCTGAGAACTTTTACCCCATTGGTTAAGGCATGCCTAGAAGTCATTCCCACCCACTAGCTAGTGCCAGCTAGTGGAGGCAATGCGATACCTCCAGGCACCTACTTCAGAACACTCCCTGGACTTGTGGAACATCTTCAGAGGACTAGACCTGCTATCTGTAACCTGAGAGGAGCCCTGAAGGACAGGATCTACTCCCTTTTGTGCCTAGGATAAACAAGCGGACTCCAAGGGTCATAAGTTGGACCTCAGGTTCAAGCTACAGACATACAACAATCAGCAAGAGGCCTTTTCCTGGAAATACTCATCTGACCAGTGGCAACTGGACCTGGACTGTGTTTTGCTGTTGGCCTCTGTATGACATCCGGTGAGTCTCTACATGTCTCCCGTGTGGGCCTGGGAGCTTTATAATTGTACTCCTATTGCTAATTGAGACTTAAGGGACTAGGCCAGATGGTAAAATCTTTGTCCAAAAGGAATCTAATTGGTAAATCTAACCTGCTCTCAAATTAAGCCTCGGTTCTGATCTACTGCAGTTATTGACTATCATTAGTGCTTTGCACTTTTTGGTGCTATTTCTACTCAAAACTTTAAACATTCATATCTCCAGTTCCCTTACTGGATTTATGTCATTTTGTATATTAAACTGTACTTCATTTTTGGGTTGGGATTTTTATTGTTTTGTATTTCAACTTTATTACTGTTTGGTACTACATAAATACTTAACAGATTGACCTAAGTTAAACCTGTCTGCTGTGTGCCATAGCTACGAGGGGGTTGAGCCGAGGTTAATTTAGTGGCTTTCATGGTTCACCCTGTCAAGATTTGTGATTAATGCATTAGGTTTGAATGAAGGTGCAATCACACTCTTGGCGCTGCACCTGCTCCAAATGCTAAACCCCTACACTGGTAACAATCATAGCTCAATTGCACAAAGAACAGGTACAATAGTTTAAATTTATAGCATGATTACGAGTGGGTGGTGGGTGTTTCATGTACTATATATAGCTGGAACGGAAATATTGATATACATGATTGGGATTGTTCAATGGTTTGTTTTGACACAAGTATGGTGATGCTATCTCTGTATCGGTGGAAGATGCCTTGTGAAATTAAACGTAATAAAATGTGATTATTAAAAAATATAGTTTTGGATTTATTTAGTTACGTGATTAGTGACAAGGGTTGTGCACACTTACTAAGGGACCATGGGCCAGATGTAGGTAGCAAAATAAATTGCGAGTCGGAAATTGTGAGTCTCTGCGACTCGCAATTTCCGACTCGCAAACAGGTATCCAACAAGAAGAAGCAACTTCATTTTGCGACTCGCAAATGAAGTCGCACTGCAGATTGCGAGTTCGCTGTTTGCGGGGTCGCTTTTTGCGACCCCGCTAAAAACGAACACGCAAATTGCGAGTGGGTGTCGCAAATTGCGACTGTGCTGCAAATTGCAGCAGAACACTCTGGAAAACACTTCCTGGCTCTTGATGATGATATCACAGCCAGGAAGTTTACATATACACCTGGGAGGAGGGAGGACCACACCCATTTCCAACTGCTGAACAACCACCAGGAGGAACAGCGCAACAATGGAGGAATCAGGCAGGAAGAGGAAAATCTAATTTTCTGAAAAGGAACTGAAGGTGCTGACAGATGAATGCTGCCAGCACCATGATCAACTTTTTGGAAGAGCAGCCCTCAGTGTGCCTGAGTCGGACAAAAGGAGGATTTGGACGGACATCTAGGAGAAGGTGAATGCAATTGGGGTGAGCCACAGGAGCATAGACGAACTGAAAAAAAGATGGTACGACCTGCGTTCCAGGACCAAGGAGAGGGTGGCGGAGAGCCTCCGGGAGATGAGGGGCACAGGAGGAGGCCCATCTACCGTCCCACCACCCACACCCATGGAGGAACAAGTGCAAGAGACCCTGGAGCCAGAGGCAGTGGCTGGAAGAGGAGAGCTGGACACGTCTGCGCCAGGACCATCAACCAGTGAGTACCATGAAACATGCATGTACACCCATATCTGCCATACCCCCACCCACCCAGTACACAGCAGCATGCACAACCAAATTAGCTCCATTTCAGAGTAGCAACCGCCAGAATGGTGCATTATGGGCACTGTAGTCCAGTAGGCAGCTGATAGGCAACAGTTTATTAGGAAGCACACAACAGATGGTAGATACTGACAGTGTGTTCCCTATGTCCCACAGGTCTCCCACAAGACACCACCACCAGCCACACCATCCAGGGTGCAGAGGTCAGCCAACAGGCAGCACAGGACCCAGGAGCAGCCACCACAGGGCCCTGCACCACCCGACCACAGTCCCCTCCAGATGCACCAGTGGCCATAGTGGAGATTGACCCAGCACCCGGTCCCAGCCACAGTGCCAGCCAACAGGACCCTGATGCTCCACCGCGTCGCAGACGACGTGTCCATGTCCCTGCAGTGTCCCAGGGAGATGTAGGGGACTCCTCCATGTCCGCCGCCGAGGCAGCACTCATTGAAGGTCAGCACCTGCAGACAAGGCAAATGAGACTGATATCAGGGGCCATGCGGCGAATGGAGAGGAATCACACAACAGGGCTGGCACAGGTCCACACAGACCTTCAAAACCTGAGCAGTCATGTAGGTGACCTTGCACTCTCCATCAGGCAACTAGTGACTGAACTTGTTACAGAGAGAGAGAGTGTAAGGCGCTGTGAACGCCAACTAATCGACCGTTTAGACCGCATGGCTGCCTCCATCGTCCGCCTGGCTGTGAATACTACAGGGCTGTCACGCCAGTTTACAAGTCGACATGGGCCACTTTGCCAGCGATGTGGCTCGTGGCCTGGGACGGATAAGCCACGCTGTGGACATGATGGAGGCAAGACAGGTGGCTAGGGGCGCGGCAGACACGCCGCAAGATAGTGAAGATGACTCTACTATCAGTAGTGCATCTGCCACAGACACCAGGGTCTTGCGGAGTGGCAGTGCACGGCAGGGATCTGCAGACGCTCCAGGCACTAGCCATGCTTGGCGTCCCAGGCGTAGGATTTGAGCTACGCACTTACTAACAATTGAGGCACATGAGGTTAATGTGTCCTCATAGCAGGTGGCCATTTACAGCCTCTGACCAATAGTTCAGTTCTGTAGTTTTTTGGTTCACTTCATTAAAATTCTTGTTTGTTCCACTTCTCACCTAGGCTCTTTGTGTGTGACATTCGTGTGTGTGGTGACAGGCAGCACATACCTTCCAAAGTATTGGTTTGCAATGTGGTCCCATCTCTGTCTGCCTTGATTTGCAATGCTTCTATCCCCATGATGGCGATGTGGTAGCTCTTGCTCGTCATCCTCCGAATCTGGGTCTTCAGGGGTGAGATGTAGCCCACGTCTTGTGGCAATGTTGTGCAGTATACCGCATGCGCCAACAATCTTGAATGCTGTTATTGGGGCATACTGGAGGGCACCTCCACTTCTGTGGAGGCATATGAATCTTGCCTTCAACAGTCCAAAGGTCCTCTCTATAACGTTTCGGGTCCTCCTATGTGCACTGTTGTATCGCCTCTCTGTCTCATTGCTGGGTGTTAAGTACGGGGTAAGTATCCATGGTCGTAGTGCATATGCACTGTCACCTGATTGGCAAAAATGAACAATGTTAGCAGGACATGGATGGGTTCCACATTGACCTGTGTGTATGTCTGCAAGGTGTATTCAGCTATACCTAGGAGATATCCGTCTCCAAACTCCCCACGTTCTAGGCGTTGGTGTATCCCACTGTGCCTAAAAATGTAAGAGTCATGTGTACTCCCTGGAAATTTGGCTACCATATCAGTGATAACATAATGGGCGTCACATACCACCTGGATGTTCAGTGAGTGGGTACACTTCCGGAACAGATATTCCAGATTTGCAGGAGGGCATATTTGTATGTGTGTCCCGTCTACACACCCTATTACATGCTGGAAGTTGGCAATCCTGTAGAATTCCAACTTGGTGCTGTTGATTTCTGCCTCATTCCTGGATAGGTATATGTATCTGGACATGTGTGTGAGTATGGCATCTAGGAATGATCTGAAGAACCGTGAGAGTGCACTTTGAGATACCCTACCTGCCACAGCAATGACCCCCTGATAGCTACCCGAGGCCAAGAGGTGCAGTGAGCATAGCACTTGCACATGTGTGGGGATGGCGCTGCCGCGCACAGTCTGGTATTGAAGATGCGGATTGAGTAGATCTATTAATTCTAATATTGCTGCACTGCTGAGTCTGTACTTATCATATATCTCCTCCTCAGTTTGTTGGAAAAGTGTCTGTCTGGTTCTGTATATCTTCTCCTGTCTCCTCCTCCTCATCTGCTGTGCGGCGTGGGCTCTCCTCCTCCTTGCTATCACATATATCTCCACAACCTTGAGTAACCCAGGTGCCTTCTGGGTCTCCTTTTATACTTTGGTTCTGGTTACCACCTGCTCTGAGTTAGTGGTAAATTGGGTGTGCAAAATGGGCTTTTTGCGACTAGTCGCAATTTGCGAGTGGCTTTTTCATATTGTTTGCGACTCGCAAATTGCGACTTCCTATTTGCGGGTCGCATAATGGGGTCGCAATTTTTGCAAGTCGGTAATGGCTCGCGGCGCAATTTGCGATTTGGAAATGGGGTTTTTGCATCCCATTTCCAATTTTGCGGGGTCGCAAATTGCGATTCGGGCCATTTGCGACTCGCAAAATTTTGCTACATCTGGCCCCATGTTCCTCTCAAGTGATCCTCCTTTGGAGAGTCTTACACTGATTAAGGCTTACCAACCAGTCAGTGACAGCTGTTTGGTTGCAAACAATCCAATTGTCAGCTTACAGTGGGTTTAGAGCCTGCCAGTTGCTCACCATTGGTCGGCTACATCATCAGTTTCATTTGCTTTCTCTTCTTGGGTCTGTCCCGTCCCTGCAATAGAGTCTTTACTTTGTGTCCTTCCACTGTTACCATTTTGGTGCTACTTTTTGATTTGATTAAGCAGTTCAGAAGAGTGCATGTGTTTTCCAACTCTCTCCTTCATGTAATTCTCTTCCCACATCATGGCTCTGTGATGCTCTCTCTTGCCTCTGTGCTTCCCCTGTGCGCTCTCCAAGTTGTGCTCACCTTTGTGAGCTTCCGCCCCCACCACCAGCTTTGCCTTCTCAGATTTGTGCTTCTTCCTCAAATGCTGCTTCCCCCTCCTACCTGCTCTCTCTTGCTCACCCCTCCCATGCTCCCAGCCACCCTCTATCCGTTGGTGCTCTCTCCGACTCTCCTTTGCACCTCCTCTCTCAACATAAACCTCGCCTCGCAACATAAATGTATACATATAGCTCTTACTACCCCTGACGAGACGTCGATGTTCTTTTGTATTTTTTTTTATTTTGTAATGGATCAGGCAGCAAATTTCTGACTGCCCAAATACCTGAGAAGCACTTCTGCTCAATTTTTTTTTTTTTTTTTACTGCTCCACCTCGGACTGGTTAATAAAAGAAATGTTACCTGCTTCACTTTGTAGGTGCACATGCATAATAGATCATGCGTGCCTACAAAATAACGCAGCCGTGGAACTGCATCTTCTCACCTTTTTTTCTTGCCATTCTGCGCAGCAACGTATTGATTTTGACAATGCTTGTTTTTGCTTGCTCTCAGTTAAAAAAAATAGTCCATTTTTAATTTTGATATTTTAAAACACGGATCCAGGCTAATGCATCTCAATCGAAAGTTCAAGATGCATTGGCATTTGAGTCCCAGATGATTCTTACTATAGCTTTGCTTTTTTGAGAGCTATGGGAGGGAGGCAGCATTATGATGGCGTGTGAGAGAGTACGGCCGCAAGAGTGAGGGAGGCAAGACAGAACTTGAGAATGATGAACCTGAGCAATTTTTCTGCACTGTTATAGTCACCCAGTCACTAACGCCTGAGACCATGTAGAGAGAAGGCGATAAACAGTTCTGACTCCGCCTGCTTTGCATCAAGCTGTCTTGGGCGACTTCCCCTGATCTGATTGGAGGCTGAGACAAGAATGTCAGTCGTTGTCGTTCGCGCCTCACCACCTACTTTAGCGTGCAGTGTTGGAGCATGAACTGCACTTTGTACATAACGTTTCAAAGAGCAGGACCCAGGAAATGCTTTCTATAGAAATGAATCAAGCTTAGAAAGCAGGGGCTAAGGAGCCCGAAATAGAGCGGGCCAGAAATATGATGTAATCGTGTAAGCGAGACCCAGCTAAAAATAGCCGAATGTCACCACCGAACAAATGATGCAAAGCCGCGCCATTACATCACCCTGGAGGGCAGCAGCCCTGCCGCCGCATCAGAACATATAAAGCGGCACGGAATATGAATATCCGTAACAACAGCACCTTTTATAGGAGCACGTTATATAGGATATTGGTTCCACTATACAAGCACTGTCCTTACTTTCTCTCTTTAAAAAGGGACATCCTGCTACTCAAAGCAGAGAGTTCTTCTGCGGGAACACTCCCTTTGCAGTGCACTCAACCACAGAAGAGCTCACCTCACAGTATCTTTAAGGGCAAATTGTGGGCGACGCAAATGTTCACCAACGGTAACAACGATAAATAGTAAAGAAGTGCTTTACTTAGGGGTTGACGAAATAGGCATCATTTTTACGAAAATTAAGCGAAAAAGACATTTGGCTGGTCTCGCAAAACAATTGACTTTGGGGTTACCTTTCCCACAAAACTTCGAGCAGAAAATGTCTCGCGGCCGGGACCCACATCAATTACCCAGCTCCTATGAAACATTTTCAAATTGAAATAGTGTCACACAGGGGAAAACATATGGCACAAATCATAACCACTTAAAATAAAAAAAATACATGAACTACTTGAGAAATGTGTGATATTACACTTGTGTAATAAAAAGTTCCCCCGGGCCTACGTCCAGCACCCTTCATTATAGGAACACTTTCCTTACAGGACATTTCCAGACAGAAACGCTCTTGTTACAATATCTCCCTCTGTATGACAATTGTTACTATATATTCTCAGGGTGAAGGAGTTCTATTTAAAATCCACCCCTTTGTAGTAGTGCTTTTCGTACACTATTTCCCTATATAGAACACCCTCAATAAAGCTTCTTTCTACAAGGGCCAAGCCTTTATATTCATTAATTTCAGACAGGAATCATAGGATTTGCTGATTTCTAGTCACAACATTGACTTGGATAATCACTCAACTTTGGGTATGGAAATATTGAAATATCTCTTCGAATATTGGGCCAGATGTATCAAAATGCAATTTTGCATTCCTAACTACTGACTCCATAGAAATCGGTAATTAAGAAGTGCGATATTGGTAGACCTGACAGCCTTAGGGTGGTCACCCCCAACTTTTTGCCTGCCTCCCTCCACTTTTTTGACACTGTTTTTGCTGGTTTTGGGACTCTGCGCACTTTACATCTTCCAACCAGTGCTAAAGTGCATATGCTCTCTCCCTTAAAACATGGTGACATTGGCTCATACCCAATTGGCATATTTAATTTACTTGTAAGCCCCTACTAAAATGCACTACATTGCCCGGGGCCTGTACATTAAATGCTACTAGTGGGCCTGCAGCACTGGTTGTGCCACCCACATAAGTAGCCCATAACCATGTCTCAGGCCTGCCATTGCAAGGCCTGTGTGCAGTTTCACCAGTGGCGGTCCGTCCTTTAGGGCAGCGGGCCACGTCCCCCCACCTTTTGCCCCTCATTAAGACTGTCTGTCAGGCTGAACAAAGGCCAGCCTGACAGACGCTCTTCATTTTCAGCTCAGACAGCCAGGAGTGAGCCATGCGCGATTTGCGCAGACTCCTGGCTGCCTGAGCTGAACTTTGCTGGGCTGAGGAGGTCACAGCTTCTATGGGCGTGAACTACTCGGCTCAGCACAGGTGTCTCGAGGCCCTTCCCTGGGTGACGAGGAAAGCGTCACCCATTGACTTCGACCTGGGCGCTTCAGGTTTAAGCCCTGAAGCGCCCAGGGCGAGTGTCAATCAGTGACACTTCATCGCAGAGTGAGGTGGGGTCAGCAGTCTCACTGACCCCATCCCACTCTGTGACGAGGCTGGGACTGCTGCCTTCCCTCATTGGCTGACCTAAGGTCAGCCAATGAGGGAAGGCAGCAGTCCCAACCCTCCTGGGACCTGGAGGCTGAAGGTAAGTGTGTGTGTGTGTGTGTGAGATGTTTTAAATTGAATGTTTGGTGCGCGCGTGCATGTTTGAGTGTTGTGAATGCTGTTAATGGATGTGCGTGCGTGTGTGTGAAAGAATGAGTGTGTGTGATCTTTTAAAATAAATGTTTGGTGCATGCGTGCATGTTTGAATGTTATGAGTGTTAATGGATGTGCATGCGTGCATGTGTGAAAGAATGAGTGTGTGTGTGCGATGTTTTAAAATGAATGTTTGGTGCGTGCATGTTTGAATGGTATGAGTGTTGTTGATGGATGTGCGTGCGTGTCTCTGTGTGAAAGAATGAGTGTGTGTGTGCTTCTCGCCCGCCCCCCTCCCTCCTAAAGCTGCCAGCTGCCACTGAGTTTCACTGCCACTTCGACTTGGCATTTAAAAGTACTTGCCAAGCCCTAAATTCCCCTTTTTCTACATATGTCACCCCTAAGGTAGGCCCTAGGTAACTATAGGGCAGGATGCTGTGTAGGTAAAAGGCAGGACATATATCTGTGTGTTTTATATGTCCTGGTAGTGGAAAATCCTAAATTCGTTTTGTTTTTCACTGTTGTGAGGCCTGCTCCTTTTATAAGCTAACACTAATGATACCCATATAAACTGTTTGAGTGCAGACTCTAATTAGAAAGAGGTAAACAGGTAATATTTAGTATGGCCAGAATGGTAATACAAAATCCTGATGACTGGTGAGGTTGGATTTTATATTACTATTTCAGAAATGCTACTTTTAGAAAGTGAGCATTTCTCTGCACTCAAATCCTTCTGTGCCTTGCAGCCTGTCTCCAATCCACGTCTGGTCTGGTTGACAGCTCCCTTGTACCTTTCACCCAGACAACCACAAACACAGGATGCTCAGTCACACCTGCACACATCTGCATACTGAATGGGTCTTCCTGGGATGGAGGGGTGGAGGGTCTGACACTTACATTTCAAAAGGCAGTGGCCTGTCCTCACACAAAGGACTGCCAAACCCCCGACTGGGACCCTGGCAGACAGGATTGTTCTGAAAGGGGACCGTATGCACTACAAAACCACTCTTGGAAGTCTCCTCCACTTCAAAGGCACTTTTGGGTGTATAACCTGGGTCCCTGACCCTACCAAATTAGACACTTCTTGGGACAGACACTCTGCACCAGAACCTGGAACCTGCCAAAAGAAGCTGCCTGGCTGCCCAAAGGACTCACCTGGACTGCGTTGGTGTTGCCCTGCTGCCTTGCTGCCCTCTGGCTCTGCTGAGAGGTGCTCTCCAAGGGCTTGGATTGAACTTGCCTCCTGTTTCTGAAGTCTCAGGGCCAAAAAGACTTCACCTCTGCAAAGAAACTCCTTGTGCGGTGAAAATCGATGAACAGCCTGCCGGAATCGATGCACAGCCTGTCCAGCGGTGAGAAAATCACTGCATCGCTGAACCGGAATGATGCAGCCCGGATCCCAGAGTGCAGATCGACGTAGCGCCAACGCTCCGACCGGAAGTTCGATACACAACCATCGAATCAACACATTGCCAAGCCGGAATGACACAGCCCGACTTCCTGCCAAAGGAATCGACGCAGTGCCACCTGTGTGGCAGAAATTCTGCCGCATCACCCATCGGATCAACGCAATAGCTGTGACTTCGTCCCGCACCCCTAGGATTTCCACGCATTGTCCCTGGGCTTCAAAAGACCACGCACCGCAAAGAGAATTGAAGTCTGGGTGCTGGAAGTCGACGCAAAGCTCTTGCCGCGTGGAAAAGAATTGACGCATCATCTGTGTGCACCCAGAAATACAACGCACACCTACTTTTTCCCACACATCTCCTCCTCTGCGGTCCTCGTGCCTGTAATTTTGACGCAAACCAGGTACTTTGTGCTTGCAAGAGACAATTGTTGCCTTTAAGAACTAAAGACTCTTCTTATCATTACAAAAGTGATATTTCAACTTGTGATTATTACCTCTTGATCGTTTTGACCCTAATTTAATCAGATAAATATCTTATATTTTTGTAAGCCTGTGTGGTGTCTTTTTGTAGTGTTCTCACTGTGTTATTGCATGATTTATTGCACAAATACTTTACACATTGCCTTCTAAGCTAAGCCTGACTGCTCAGTGCCAAACTGCCAAAGGGTGGCCACAGGATAATTTGGATTGTGTGTGTCTTTCACTGACTAGGATTGTGATCCCTATTTGGACAAAGGTGTTTACCTCTGCCAACTAGAGACCCCACTTCTAACATTGGTGATCAGCGGTGAGGATAGGACTTGTGTTTGTGCAGTAACATACAATAGCTATGTGTACTCTACCTACTCCCAGTTTAAAGTCAACTTGATTTTTTCTTTTTTTCTGCAATTTCGTTTTTTTGCTTGCTAGTTTTATCAAATCCTCATACTACATGTCTCTGGCTGGGTCTGAAGCAGGAGCTGGAGAGTTTGACCTAGCCAAGCTGGAGACAAAAGCTGTTAGCCAGCTGAAGGGGTTCTGCAAGGGGATGCGAGTACCTACCCAGGGTGCCTTCAGGAAGGAGGAGTGCCAAAAGGTGCAGAGGGCATAGGTAGAAGCCCGTTCACAAAAGGATGTTGAGGTGGAGGAGGCAGAGGATGGCTCCTTAGAGTATTTACCACCAGCAGTGGGGGATGTTACCCCTGGAATTGTGCCCCCTGATAAACCAGGGAGCAGTGTCTCTAACCATGGCCTGACCTCAGAGGAAAGGAGGCAGGAGAGAGAATTCCAACTGCAATTGGCAAGATTAAGGCCGGAGGAAAAGAAAGCAGAGAGAGAAGCAGAAGCCAAAAAAGCTGAGGCTGAAAAGGCTTTGGCTGAGGAGAAACTTATGTTGGCACATGAACTGAGTCCCAAAGAGCTGGATATCAAGGCTAGACAGTCTGAGTCCAGCAGTGATGGTGGCAGCACACAGGAAGGACCTGCTGGAGACAAGAAGGATCGTATACCCAAGAATGTGGTGCCAAGCTATGTGGTGGGAGATGTTGGCTGCCTATGAAGTTGCACTGAGGGCTCATAGGGTTCCTGAAGAGCAATGGGGGGCAGGCTTTTGGGGATATGTGCCAGTTGTTTGGAGGGACACACTCCTCACATTAGATCCAAAGTTTCAGAACACTTACTTGTCCATGAAAACCACTTTACTTGCCAAGTTTGGGCTGACCCCTGAGAAGTACCGTCAGAGGTTCAGGGACAGCACCAAGCTCTCCACACAAACATGGGTGGACTTTTTTTATTTTTCCAGTAAGGCACTGACTGGATGGGTGCGGGGCAGTAAAATAGATGATTATGTGGGGTTGTATAATTTGAACTTGAGAGAGCATATGCTCAGTGTTTGGAGTTGCACCAGCAGCTAGTTGAAAGTAAGCTGACTGACCCTAGGAAGCTTGCTGAGGAGGCGAACCTCTGGGTTAGCACCAGAGTGTCCAAAAAGATATCTGGGGGGACACCCACAAAGGTGGTCATGGTTCCCATCAGAAGAAAGAAGGGGGAGAAAAACGTAAAAATATGGAGTTCTCAAAAGGCACCCAAAACAATTTCGAGGGGGGTGGTGGTAACCAGTCCCAGTCTGGGTCTGAGAGAGGCCAGGGTTCTTTGATAAGAAGAAAGGGAAATTTGTACCTAAATGCTTAGAGTGCACCAAGCATGGTCACTTCAAGGGTGACTCCAAGGGGCATATTTATACTCCGTTTGCGCCGAAATTGCGTCGTTTTTTTTGACGCAATTTCGACGCAAAACTACCTCCATATTTATACTTTGGCGTTAGACGCGTCTAGCGCCAAAGTCCATGGAGTTAGCGTCATTTTTTAGCGTGGACACCTACTTTGCGTTAAGTATATGCAAGGTAGGCGTTCCCGTCTAAAAAATCGACTCCGAGGCATGTGCGTGGGATTTATACTCCCGGGCAAAAATCACGCCCGGGAGTGGGCGGGTCAAATAAAATGACATACGGCCGCTTTTGCGCCGTTTTTTAGCGCCTGCAAAAGGCAGGCGTTAAGGGACCTGTGGGCTCTGAAGGAGCACAGAGGTGCCCCCCCATACCCCCAGGGACACCCCCTGTCACCCATGCCCACCCCAGGAGGACACCCAAGGCTGGAGGGACCCATCCCAGGGACATTAAGGTAAGTTCAGGTAAGTGTTTTTAAAAAAAAAAATTTGTGGCATAGGGGGGCCTGATTTGTGCCCCCCTACATGCCACTATGCCCAATGACCATGCCCAGGGTACAGAAGTCCCCTGGGCATGGCCATTGGGCAAGGGGGCATGACTCCTGTCTTTGCTAAGACAGGAGTCATTTCTATGGGGGTTGGGAGTGAAAAAAAATGGCGCAAATCGGGTTGAGGCAAAAAAATTGCCTCAACCTGACTTGCCCCATTTCTTGACGCCCAAGCTCCATATCCCCCTACGCCGGCGCTGCCTGGTGTACGTCGTTTTTTTTAACGCACACCAGACAGCGCCGGCGGCTAACGCCGGCTAACGTCATTCAATAAATACGACGCCCGCATGGCGCTTCAGAATGGCGTTAGCCGGCGCTAATTTTTTTGACGCAAAACTGCGTTGGCGCCGTTTTGCGTCAAAAAGTATAAATATGGGCCCAAGGGTCCCATGGTGGCACAGCCCCCCACAGGAGGGCAGACACCTGGGTTGGCCAGTGTAGCGCTTGGGGAGGAGGTAGTCCCAGCTAGTTTTGGGGAACAGATAGAGATAACCCTAGTGTCTCTGGGAGATGAGGAAATGGTGCCAAAAGCCCACATGCCTGCCAATACTTCCAAGTATAGACAGTGGGTCACCATTAATGGGTAAAGGGTGGAGGTTCTGCGTGACACAGGAGCCAGCATGACTACTGCCAGGGGTCAGCTGGTGCCAGCAGAGCAGGTCATCCCCAATACATTCCACAAGGTCATAGTCACTGACAATCGTTAGAGTCACCTACCGGTGGCTCTCATTCCCTTTGAGTGGGGGCAGTCTCTGGTACTCTAAAAGTAGCTGTGAGTCCTGCCATGCCTGTAGATTGTCTGCTAGGCAACGACCTTGAGCATACTACCTGGAAGGAGGTGGAACTCAGGTCTCACCTGGAGATGTTAGGTTTGCATGAATTGGTCTGCATGACCACACAGTCCATGGCTGCCAGGGAAGGGAGTCAAGGGCGTCTGGAGCCTGAAACAATGGCCCAGACAGCCACAAAGAGGAAGGGAAAAGGGTGCGGGAAACCGGTTCCAGACGTTCCGCGGTGGTTGACGGGGTCCTAGAGGAAGAGGCCCCTGAGCCAACTGGGGAGGACATCGCCGCCGTGGGTAACCTGCTGGAGCTTACTGGCTGGCAAGTTGATGGTGGGCCAACCAGAGGTGAGGTCTTCAAAGCACAGAAAGAGTGCCCTACTCTTGAGGGTTTGAGGCGATAGGCCGCAGCTCAGGCAGCAGGTGAAGCCTCTGGCGATCACCATATCTATTGGGAGAATCATCTCCTCTACAGTGAGCCCAAGGTACCGGAAGCTGGGGCAGCACGTGTGCTGGTGATCCCCCAGTGCTACTGGGCCTTCCTACTGGGGTTGGCTCACAACATCCCATTGGCGGGACATTTGGGGCAAGACAAGACCTTTGCCAGCCTTGTCACCCACTTTTATTGGCCCGAATGCAGGTAGCCTCAGATGCTTTCTATAGGTCCTGCCCAACCTGTCATGCTAGTGGGAAGACAAGGAAAGGGCTAAAGGCCCCCCTGATCCCACTCCCTGTCATTGGCACCCCCTTTGAAAGGGTGGGCATCAACGTAATTGGTTCCTTGGCCCCCAAAACTGCCCTAGGCAACAGGTTTATCCTGGTTTTGGTGGACGCTATCCAGAGGCGATCCCTCTAAAGACAGTGACTGCATCGGTGGTGACCAGAGCTCTGATGGGTATATTTACCCATGTGGGATTCCCAAAAGAAGTTTTGCTTGACAGGGTCACAAACTTCATGTCTGTGTACAAGAAGTCCTTGTGGGATGCATGTGGGGTGACCAACCGGTTCATCACCCCTTATCATCCTTAATCCAATGGGCTTGTGGAAAGGTTCAACAAGACCTTAAAAGGAATGATCACAGGCCTACCTGACGTCATGAGGCATAAGTGGGATCTTCTCTTGCCATGCCTTCTCTTTTCTTATAGAGAAATCCCCAGAAAGGGGTGGGGTTAGCCCCTTTGAACTTCTCTATGGGTACCCTGTCAGGGGACCCCTAAGCATAGCAAAAGAGGGGTGGGAGAAAGCTCTCAGAAAACTGCCCCAGGATGTGGTCAGTTACATGCGGGCCCTCCGCAACCAGATGCAATGCTTCTGGAAACAGGATAAGAGCAACCTCGAGGCCAGTTAAGAGGTGATGAAGCAGTGGTGTGACCAGAAGGCCACCCTGGTAGAATTCTCACCTGGAGACAAAGTATGGGTGATGGAGCAAGTAGAGCCTAGAGCTCTCCAGGACCGCTGGACTGGCCCATTCAAGCTCAAGGAGTGGAAGGGGGTGGCCACTTACTTAGTGGACCTCAAGTCCCCTAGAAACCCCCTAAGCGTGTTCCATCAAAATAGACTGAAGCCTCATTTTGAGAGGTCGGAAGTCAGCATGCTTCTGGTGACAGATGAGGGTATGGAAGAGGAGAGTGAGCCTCTCCCCGACTTCCTCTCTGCCAAGGAAGATGGTGTGTTAGTGGAAGGTGTCAATCTCTCTGACTCCCTGACCCTAGATCAGGGAGGAGACTGCTACGAGTTATTGGAGCAGTTCTTTTCCCTGTTTTCCCTCACCCCTGGGCTCACACACTTGTGTGTCCACGATATTGACACAGAAGACAGTCCCCCTTTAAAGAATAACATTTACAGAGTGTCAGATAAGGTGAGGTCCAGCATCAAGGAGGAAGTTGCCAAGATGCTGGCTCTTGGGGTGATAGAGAAGTCCAGCAGTCCCTCGTCCAGCCCAGTGGTGTTGGTTCCCAAGGCTGCTGCTCCCGGAGCCAAGCCAGAGCTTAGGTTCTGCGTGGACGACCGGGTTCTCAACACTGTCACAAAGACAGATGCTCACCCCATCCCCGAAGCTGATGAGCGCATAGACAGGCTAGGCACTGCCAAGTTCCTGAGTACCTTTGACCTCACGTCAGGGTACTGGCAAATCGTCTTGATTGAAGGCGCAAAAGAGAGATCAGCTTTTCCTATCCCTGAGGGTCATTACCAGTTCCGGGTCATGCCCTTTCGACTGAAAAATGCCTGCACTACCTTCCAACGGTTGCTTAACGGGGCCATTGCTGTCAAGGAGGCCTTCTGTGCACCCTGTCTAGACAACATCACCGTAGATAGTTCCAGCTGGGAGGAACATCTGCTCCACCTCAAGGAGGTGCTTCAGGCCCTGCAACAGGCAAGCCTGACCATCAAGGACAGTAAGTGCCAGATTGGGCAAGGTTCCATGGTGTACTTGGGACACCTAGTAGGTGGTGGCAAGGTGCAGCCACTCCAGACCAAGATTGAAACAATCAAGGACTGGCAACCACCTAGAACTCAAACAGAGGTGAGAGCCTTCTTAGGTCTTACCGGATACTACCGAAGATTTGTTCAGGGTTATGGATCCATAGTGGCCCCCTTAACATAATTCACATCCAAGAGGCAACCTAGATTGGTGAATTGGACAGAGGCTTGTCAGAAAGCCATTGAATCCCTGAAAGAAGCCAGGTGCCCGGCACCCGTGTTCAAGGCCCCTGACTACTCCAGAGAATTAATTGTGCAGACAGACGCTTCAGAGCATGGCATAGGGGCGGTCCTAGCACAGCTGAATGAGGAGGGCCTAGACCAACTGGTAGTCTTTATTAGTAGAAGACTATTATCATGGGAACAGATGTGGAGTGCTATTGAAAAAGAAGCAGTTGCTGTGGTCTGGGCACTGAAGAAACTGAGACCATACCTGTTTGGGACTCACTTCCGGGTTCAGACAGATCACAGACACCTCAGATGGCTCATGCAGATGAGGGGTGAAAATCCTAAACTCTTGAGGTGGTCCATTTCCCTACAGGGGATGGACTTTACAGTGGAGCATCGCCTTGGGACTGACCATTTCAATGCTGATGGTCTCGCCAGATACTTCCGCCTTAGTGATGAGAGCTCCCAAGGGGTTGGGTAGCTTTCCCCACGTTCAGCTGAGGGGACACATGTTAGACCTGACAGCCTTAGGGTGGTCACCCCAACTTTTTGCCTGCCTCTCTCCACTTTTTGAGACTGTTTTTGCTGGTTTTAGGACTCTGCGCACTTTATCACTGCCAACCAGTGATAAAGTGCATATGCTCTCTCCCTTAAAACATGGTGACATTGGCTCATACCCAATTGGCATATTCAATTTACTTGTAAGTCCCTAGTAAAATGTACTACATGTGCCCAGGGCCTGTAAATTAAATGCTACTAGTGGGTCTGCAGCACTGGTTGTGCCACCTACATAAATAACCCCTAACCATGTCTCAAGCCTGCCATTGCAAGGTCTTTGTGTGCAGTTTCACTGCCACTTCAACTTGGCATTTCAAAGTACATGCCCTGAACTCCCCTTTTTCTACATATAAGTCACCCCTAAGGTAGGCCCTGGGTAACTCATAGGGAAGAGTGCTGTGTAGGTAAAAGGCAGGACATAAATGTGTTTTATACGTCCTGGTTGTGGAAAACTCCTAAATTTGTTTTCCACTGCTGTGAGGCATGCACCTTTCATAGGCTAACATAAAGTCTACCCTCATAAACTGCTTGAGTGGTAGATTCTGATTAGAAAGGGGTAAATAGGTAATATTTAGTATGGCCAGAATGGTAATACAAACTCCTGCTGACTGGTGAGGTTGGATTTTATATTACTATTTCAGAAATGCTACTTTTAGAAAGTGAGCATTTCTCTGCACTTAAATCCTTCTGTGCCTTGCAGTCTGTCTCCAATCCATGTCTGGGCTGGGCTTTTTGACAGCTCCCTTGTGCCTTTCACCCAGACAACCACAAACACAGGATGCTCAGTCACACCTGCCCACATCTGCATACTGAATGGGTCTTCCTGGGCTGGAAGAGCGGAGAGCCTGACACTTACATTTCAAAGGACAGTGGCCTGCTCTTACACAAAGGACTTCCAAACCCCCTACTGAGGCCCTGACAGACAGGGTTGTCCTGAAAGGGGGCCTTGTGCACTTCAAAACCATTCTTTGAAGTTTCCCCCACTTCAAAGGCACTTCTGGTTATATAAACTGGGTTCCTGACCCTACCAAATTAGACACTTCTTGGGACAGACACTCTGCACCAGAACCTGCAACCTGCCAAGAGAAGCTGACTGGCTGCCCAAAGAACTCACCTGCACTGCGTTGCTGTTGCCCTGCTGCCTTGGTGGCCTCTGGCCCTGCTCAGATGTGCTCTCCAAGGACTCTAATTGAACTTGCCTCCTGTTTCTGAAGTCTCAGGGCCAAAAAGACTTCATTTCTGCAAAGAAACTCCTTGTGCAGTGAAAATCGACGCACAGGCTGCTGGAATCAATGCGCAGCCTGTCCAGCGGTGAGAAAATCGCTGCATTGCTGAAGCGCAAAGACGCAGCCTGGCTCCCTGAGTGGATATCGACGCAGCCGCAGCTCCTACATTGCGACTGGAACTTGGACCCACAGCCCACCGAAACAACGCATCGTCGAGCCGGAACGAGGCAGCCCGACTTCCTGCGAGAGGAATCGACGCAGCGCCAGCCATGCAGCAGAAATTCCGCTGCATCACCCAATGGATCGACGCAACAACTGTGACTTTGTCCCGCACACCCAGGATTTCCACGCATCGTCCCTGGGAGTCAAAAGAACCTGCATCGCAAAGAGGATTCAAGTCTGCACCCTGGAATTTGACATAAGGCCTTCGCAGCATGGAAAAGGATCCACGCATCGTCTGTGTACGACCGGAGATTTGACACACACCTACATTTTCCCACGCATCTCCTCCTCTGCGGTCCTCGTGCGTGTAATTTTGACGCAAACCAGGTACTTTGTGCTTGCAAGAGACAATTGTTGCTTTTAAGAACTAAAGACTCTTCTTCTCATTACAAAAGTGATATTTCAACTTGTGATTATCAAATCTTGATAGTTTTGACCTTAATTTAATCAGATAAATATCTTATATTTTTTAAACCTGTGTGGTGTCTTTTTGTACTATGTTTATTGCATGATTTATTGCACAAATACTTTACACATTGCCTTCTAAGTTAAGCCTGACTGCTCAGTGCCAAGCTACCAGAGGGTGGGCACAGGATAATTTTGATTGTGTGTGACTTACCATGAGTAGGATTGTGATCCCTATTTTCACAAAGGTGTATACCTCTGCCAACTAAAGACCCCATTTTTAAAAGATATGATATGTATGAATTTACCGATTTCCTAATAGCAATTATTTCAGAGTAGGAATCATAGGAAATCGCAAATAGGAAATCCATTGGCATTTGTTCCAGTGGGCTGGTTTTGCATTTCCCAAATAGCGATTATATATTAGGAAATCATTATATGGGAAATGCAAAAGCAAGGATGGCTGTGGGCAATAGGCCCCCGTGATGCACCCCAAAACTAGTGGTGCACATGTGGAGCACACATATGCCCTAGGGCCATGTGTGTGCTCTATTGCATTTAAAAAAAAACATATTTGGGTGTTTTATTAAAATTGCACATGGTTGCCATGGACTTGGAGTCAATAGTAATTTCATTTCCTAAATGCCCAATTTGCATTTAGGAAATGCTTTGTACATTTGCTTTGGAAATCGCAAATAGGAAGTCCCTTTGGGGATCGCAAAATGCGATTTCTAGTCAGGGGCGTAGCTTGGTCAGTAAGATTGGGGGAGTTGAGCTTCGGATTTCCCAGCAATGACGCTGGCATAGAATGTTAAAATATATTATATGACAAGCAGAGTGCAAGAGATGGGCTAAAGGGGCAGTGGGAGAGGAATGCTGATTGATAGGGATTTGAGAGAGAAAATATTATTTTGTAGAATAACCAACCTTGTTGAAGATTTTCAAAACAGACAGGGAAAAAAAGTGTATGTGCGTTTTTGTCTGTGCGTATGTAAAAATTACTGTTGAAAACAAACACCTGACCATACTTGAGTGAAAGCACCTGTACCTAACTTTACCCAAACACCCCCATGTAGCTACGCCCGTTTATAGTGGGTAGAGATCGCATTTTGCGATTCCCTAAAGGGCTTTGTACATCTCAAAAGCCCATTTAGCATCAACAGCCTGAAATAGCGATTCGGACCGTTAAATGCTAAATGGCTTTGTACATCTGGCCCATTGTGTGGAATCTTAAAACCAGTTATTTGACTCAAGAAAGCTTTCACATCCTATTGCTGTTTGTAGTCTGTAGATCAGTTTAAAGGTGGATTGATTTTGTGCAAGAGACAGGTTAGGGTCAACTCTGGAGTTTCAGACAGTTGCATGTTAGAATATTGAGGGAAAATAATATCATTCTACAAAAATAATGTGGCCTAAATATTGATTGTAAAAATACTGTAAAGGTGAGTATATTTAGGTAAACATATTTACTTTTCTTTACCCCAAGTCCATGTACCTTGAAGATATGTATATTGTAAAGGGACATTTATATGGAATTAAGAGCAATAAAGCCTATACTATAGTCTTATAGCCTGCTGGCGAGGGCTATACTGTTTCTCAAAGGCCCTGAACCCATGCTATAGACCAGAGCCGCAGGCAAGGGCCTGTAGCGTGGGAGAGAGCCTTTAACAACCCGCATAGTCCAAGGCAGGAGGGCTATAAAGCTATTAGAGCATTTCACCCACTGAGGGTAGAATGTTCTAAATTGAAAACGAAGAAACATAGGGACTTATTTATACTTTTTGGTGCAAAACTGCACTAAGGCAGTTTTGCCCCAAAAAGTTTTGCACCGGCTTGCACCATTTTTTAGCACCAGCTGGGCACCATATTTATGGAATGTTGCAAGTCGGTGCAAAGGGTAGGCTAGCTTAAAAAAAAATGACGTTAGGCAGTTTTGAGTCAAAATAAATGATTCTGACCAGATTAGCATCATTTTTTGACGCTAAGGGGCATATTTATACTCTGTTTGCTCTGAATTAGCGTCATTTTTTTAAAACTCTAATTCAGTGCAAAACTAACTCCATATTTATACTTTGGTGCTAGACCCATCTAGCACCAAATTTATGAAGTTAAAGTCATTTTTTGGAAGTGGAAACCTACCTTGCCTTAATGAGATGCAAGGTAGGCGTTCCTGTGCAAAAAAATGACTCTATGGCCTTAACACCATATTTATACTCCCATGTAAAAATGGTGCAAGGGAGGGAGGAGGGGTCAAAAAATGGGGCAAAGCTTGCTTTGCCCCATTTTTTAAGACCTGGGTCAGGGCAGGTGTTAGGGGACCTGTGGCCCTATTTCCATGGTGGAACACAATGGAATAAGCCCAGACGTGCCCTCCCTAGGCCCTAGGGGCACCCACACTAGAGGGACTGCGAGGATGGGGGACCCCATCCCAGGTAAGTACAGGTAAGTGCATTTTATTTTTGAAAGTGCCATAGGGGGCCCTGAAATGGGCCCCCATACATGGCGCATGGTGCAATGGCCATGCCCAGGGGACCCCTGTCCTCTGTGCTGGCCACTGGCGTGGTGGGCATGACTCCTGCCTTTTCTAAGGCAGGAGTCATGTGGCATGGTAGGTTTAGCACCATAAAATGACGCTAATCTGGTTAGAGTCATTTTTTTATACTCTAACCTGCCTAAAGCCATTTTTTGGTGCTAAACCCTCTTCTTCTATACTGCCAGCCCCACCCGACTAAAGTAATTTTTTAAAACTCTAGCCTACCCTTTGCACCGGCTTGCACCATTCCATAAATATGGTGCCTGGCTGGTGCACAGAAATGGTGCAAGCCGGTGCTAAACATTTTGGTGCAAAACTGAGTTAGTGCAGTTTTGCAGCAAAAAGTATAAATAAGGGCCAATATTTTGTAAGTTTGCGCCACTTTTGTGTCATAAAATGACATTAATGCGGTGCAAAAAAAGTTTAAATCAGGGCCTTGGTGCTAGATGGGTCTAGCACCAAAGTATAAATATGGAGTTAGTTTTGCACCGAATTAGAGTAAAAAAAAAATGACACTAATTCGGTGCAAACAGAGTATAACTGCTGCAGAGTATAAATATGCCCCTAAATATGGCGTTAAGGCCATAGAGTTATTTTTTGCACGGGAACGCCTACCTTGCATCTCATTAAGGCAAAGTAGGTCTCCACTTTCAAAAAATGACTTTAACTCCATAAATTGGGTGCTAGAGGGGTCTAGCACCAAAGTATAAATATGGAGTTAGTTTTGCACCGAATTAGAGTAAAAAAAAAATGACACTAATTCGGTGCAAACAGAGTATAACTATGCTGCAGAGTAGAAATATGCCCCTAAATATGGCGTTAAGGCCATAGAGTTATTTTTTGCACGGGAACGCCTACCTTGCATCTCATTAAGGCAAAGTAGGTCTCCAATTTCAAAAAATGACTTTAACTCCATAAATTGGGTGCTAGAGGGGTCTAGCACCAAAGTATAAATATGGAGTTAGTTTTGCACCGAATTAGAGTTAAAAAAAAATGACACTAATTCGGTGCAAACAGAGTATAAATATGCCCCATAAAGACAAACATTGGAATGTTGGAGCAGAAGGCTTATACCAATCATTTTAGGGCCAGAGACACTCCATTGTCTTCAATGGAGCTCTCAACAGTTCAGTGTTCTAATTACCTATATATACTTTAAAAATTGCTGGCATATTTAAAAAGGGTCACACAGCTGCTAAGACACCAACACAGACTGCTACTAAAAGAATAATGAGGGGAGATTTTCTGCTGATAACAAGGAAACACTGATTGTTGTAATGTGACTAATGTACAAATAATCAGGGTAGCTTGGACGAAGGTAGCACTATCAACACTATTTCTACCCCTCAGGTCCCTTGCACTAATGAACATAATCCTCTTATTTATGGTGGGACTATAGCCTCGCAGGACAGAGAGGTACATGGGGTGAAACACCTAATACGATGAGGAAATGTGACCACATGAGGGAACTCCGAGATGTTATTGACCAGCTGGGGGGAAATTTTTTAATTTACGAACCCAAGTTGCTCAAGGGTGGGAGGTTTAAGCCCACAAGAGACTATAGCATCTGAGAAGGAATCCATCCTCATCAACAATGATGTGTCATTATGTATTGCTAATTAGGAGAGTACTTGAGGGAGTAGAGCTCATACATACTCCACAGATAGCCCCAGCATATAGCTGGAATCAGACAAAGGAATACAGATACTCAACTTCTTCTATGCAGTCTACTCAGTGGGGATCCCAGGAAGAGAAGTGGAATTCTGGATTTAGACAGACAAGATGGGGAAGAAGTCAGTGCAACAAGGTAACTCCTTACGGAAGTAGCCCTTAAAGAGTATACATGGTCAATACCCCCAGATTACCTGTGGGAGTCAAGGAGACAGAGAGTCTCTTAAAAATAAAGTGATATATTGGGTAAGGAATCATAGGCATTGTTACCCCCTGATAAGATTGTAGTTACTAGAGATGAAGCATTGCCCCTTCCCAAATGCACATTGTGACTACATAGTCCTAGAGCTGAGTAAGGAGAAGTATGCTAAAGAGCTTGTGAATCTAGACCTGCAAACATCTCCCCCTAAGTGATCCCAAATACAGTTCAAATATCACTAGGCCCCTAATGCGTGTTCTGCTGATGTGAGTAAAATGTCCCTCATAAACCAAGCTAGAGAACCTACGAATGCTCCCATTGATAGCTGTAATGATCATGGCCTCAATATGGTTGGCTAACTCAGGAAAGATAAGGATGTACTATTTGGTGGAAATCTGACAGCGATCGTATATAAACCCCCCACCCTAGCCAGAGAACAGCTGGGCAGGCAACAAGATAGACAAACGGATATGGATGGGCAGGTAAATCAGGGCAACGTTTATTGAAAATATACTTTAACCCAGGGTAGGGTTAATGGAATGCAGTTTAATTTCTTTTCTTGGACTATTGCAGGAATCAGATCTAAGATGACTGATCCAGAATTATGAATTTTAATTGATAAGTTTCACATCTGCGTGTTCCAAGAAACCTGGAATTTACAACCGATTTACAGGGTGGACTTCATAAATTTTAGTGTAGAAGCTGGACCATCAACTACAGGCCGTCCATCAGAAGGCCTAATAATATAGATTAGGACTGGTTTAGTATGCAAAATAAGAAGGTTAAATCTTAATACCATTGATATCCTGGGTCTTGATATCAGTTCCTTAAAAGTGCAATTTGTTCTAAGATTGCTGAACGTGTATAACCAAACCCATGAGTCTGAAATCCTACTAGCCCTAGCAGATTTTCTGGAGAATTCCGATACAGAGAACCATCTTGTTATAACTGCAAACTTCAATGTGACTTTCGAACCCCTGGATTTTATCCAAAATCTTACGCAAGAGGAAGACGAGGAAAGGGGTATTCCCAGCTTGTTGACTTCCCCTATAAGGAGAAGCTGTAAGGTAGCCTTTCATAAAGCATCCATTTAGTTAAATTACGGATTACGCGCATGTAATGGGCGCACGATATCAGGCAGAGATGGTAAGTATACATTCAAAAGGTCAAGCTCCAGAGCCAGAACAGATTATTTATTGATTGACCTAAATCTGTGGCTCAATTTGCAGGACATGGTGGGCATTGACAGAACTGACAGTGACCACAATGCACTGGCCCTTGAGCTAAAGAATATTCTGCACCTACCCAATAATTACAATCTACGTATCCATCCATTATGTCTTCTAATTATGGTAGGAGATTAAAATGGCCTAGTATACAATTGGATGAGGAAATCCTTGCTTCCATCTACAGTGAAGTTTATTCCTCCTTACGTTTACTTGATAGGCATATGCAAACTGAGTCAGATATTATGCACATATTTACCAACTTACTTACTTCTGTTACAGCACTTTTATTTATATAGAACATCTAAGGCTAAATTCCTGGACAGAAACAGGGAAAATGGTTCAATAAGGATTGTAAGCTAGCCAAACACAAACCGATGTCCAACGTGAGTGAACGTTTGCGGTAGAACAGCCATAGCTGAAGGGAGAAAATTATACAATAGAGTCCAGGCACGCTAAGAAGAGCTTGGAGGAGGAAAATTGGCGAGAAATGGTTAGGGTGGCAGCAATGAAAAATACCCAGTCTTTTTGAGATTTGCTTGCCAAAGCGGTACCATTCACTGTAAAGGAGGACAACTTCTATCTCCAACCACACACATAGGAGTAGCATTTTACTAAGCTCTATTTCATTAAAGAGATAGAAAGGTGATCTGATCCCATCAGGGAGTGTCATATTGAAGCCCAGGATTGGGGTAGCTGACCGTCTGTCTTTCTCGTTGATGGATACCATAACTTCCATTGAATGTATGAAAAAAGGGAAAGCACCAAGATTAGACAGAATACCCAGCGACCTCTACAGTTTTGAGCCAATTGTATGGGGTTATGTATTAAATATGATTTCTCATGCCATTTCGAAGGGGGCAGAGATACTGGAAACGTAGAATGGGGCCGAAATAATTCCGATCTACAAAAAAGAGGACAAATGTAATCCAGCTAATTATAGGCCCATCAGTCTGATAGATCATTTAAAATAAAATACAGCAAGCAGGTTCTGGCGAAAGTACAGTCCTGGATTATAGAAATGTGGTTCTATGTGGAAGCTGCTGCATAACTTCCAGTATGAAAAGCTATAGTAAACTGTCACATTTATTGGGTGATGTTATCAGCGATGTCATCAATGATGCTATTTAACATTATATGACCGATGTAATATGTGTGATAAGCCTAGTAGAGCAGTGGCACAAGTTCTAATTAGCTCACTGAACTTTAACTGGTAAGTATCAATGTTTTTGGGGGTTTTAAAGTTAATTTTTATTTCATTTTATTATCTAATAAGCTTTGGTCTTTCCTGTAAATTTCTAGTTTTTTTTAATGTAAGGTAAGATCTTATTACCACACCTAACAGAAAGTCACTTTAATTTTGGTTTTACAGTGAATTACTTGGATTGCTTTAATATAAGGGAAGAACATATCACCAAAACTAACTTTAAAGCTGCTTAAGCCTTTGCTATTTTCAGTCACTCCCTGTGATTTTTTTAATCATATTCAGCCATCACCCACCCCACTGCACACAGAATTTGACTTTGCACAATGAGGGGTTGGTCCAGCAGCACACCCTGTGGATAGCCAACTACCCACAAAACACGATCATCAACTGTGCGCAGCCGGGGGTTGGCGGCATGACGTGGCTTCTGGCCAGACTCTACACCCAAACCACCATGGGCACCAAACACCCCTCTCCGCACAGCCAAATGGGTTGGCTACAGCCCCTGAAGCCATTCCTGCTACAGGCAGACAACACACAGCTGCAAAGCCCTTCAGTAGTGCACAGCCATGCTTTGCCCTGTGCCTAACCCACTGCAAGCAGCGAACCCCGACTGCTGCAGAGTTCTGGTTGGTCACAGGATCTGTTTCCCTAGTCACTCTCACATCCCTCAGTTGTCAGCTTACTGTTCCTTCTCCTCCAGCCTGCTCTCCAGTGCTCATGTACTGCCCTCGCTGTACCCACCTACCCGCCATTGTCAGATTTGTGCTACTGCCCTCTGTTGTCAGTTTGCCTGCCCTCCCACCTGACTGCCATTGTCTGTGTGCTAGCACTGGCCCTCCTGTCTACTCTTTTTTCCGTGTTCAGCTTGCTGCCTCTGCGCATGCTCCCCTTCTGCCTGTGTGCAGGCCCCTACCCGATCTCCTGCCCTCGGTGATCAGCTTACTGTTCCTGCCCCCTCCCACCAGTTCTCCACTCTCCTTGTGTGTGACCTTGCCCACTCCTGCCTGTCCTCTGAATGGTCAGCTTGCTGACCCTGCTCATGCCAGCTTGCCCTTTCTGGCCAGCTTACATTACACTGTTCTTCTCCTGCCTGCCCTCTATTCTCCATGTATGCATGCCTTTGCCACTCTCACCTGTCCTCTGTGGTCAGCTCTGTGCTTGCCTCTACCCCTCCTGCCTTCACCCTGTGGTCAATTTGCTGCCCCTACCCATGCCAGCCAGCCCTCCCTGGACAGTTGTTGTCCTTCCACCCTGCTGGCCTGCCCTCTGTTATCCCTCTGTGTGCCCCTGCCCACTCTTTTCTACCCTCAATGGTGAGCTTGCAGCCCCTCTTGGCCTGCCTTACATGGTGAACTTGCTGCCCCTGCCATCCTCCCACCTGTCCTCTGTTATATATGCATTCCCCTCCTGCTGGTTCTCTGTGATCAACTTGCTGCTCCTGCCTCTGCCCCTCATCTGCCCTCTATTCTCTGTGTGCCTGCCCCGACCCCTCCTGCCAGTCCTGCATGGTCAGTTTGCTGTCCCTGATGGTATGTCCTTCATGGTCAGCTTTTTGCCTCAGCCTCATTCCCCCTTGCACTCATTTCTCCCTGTGCATGCCCTTGCCCTCCATAGTCAGCTTGCTGCCCCCCTCCCAACTGCCTTCATTCTCGTTTTGTGTGCCCTTGCCCCCCTCCCATCTGCCATCTGTAGTCAGGTTTCTGTCCCTGCATGTGTTGGCCTATCCTCCTTAGTCAACACGTGCCACACATCTGCCTGACCTCTGTTCTCCCTGTGCATTCCCATGCCCCCTCCCACCTGCTCTCCATGGTCAGCTTGCAGCCCCAGCCGTTCTACACCAGTCCACTGATCATCCTTTGTGTTCTCCTACACTCCTGCCTAACCTCTGTTGTCAGCTTGCTTCACCTGTCCATGCGGGTCTGTCCTCTGTGGTAAGCTTGCCTGCCTGCCTCCTGCTTGCTTTCCATTCTCCCTGTATGTGCCCCTGCGTCCTGCCCTTCATGGTCAGTTTGCTGCCACTGTCTGTGTCAGCCGTCCCTTCATGTTCAGCTTGCTGTCCTTCCCTCTTGCTCCTCCCAGCTGCCCTCTGTTTTCTGTGTGTGCACCCCTGCCATTTTCTGCTTGCTCTCTGTGGTCAGCTTGCTGCCCCTGCCCATGCTGGCCTGGCCTCTTTGGTCAACTTGCTGTCTTTACTCCTGACCCACTCCCCACTTGCCCTTGGTTTCCCATGTGCACCCCTGCCCCATCCCACCTGACCTCTGTGGTCTTATTGCTGCTCGTGTCAGCCTGCGCTCTGTGGTCAACCTGCAGCGTCTACTGCCACTCTCCTGTCCTCAGCTCTTCCTATGTGCACCTTGTTTCCTCACGCCTGTGTGTCCATGGCCAGCTTGCTTCCCCTGCCAATGCCAGCCTGCCAGCCATGGACTTTGTGCTGGCCCTACCCCTCCCCCTTGCTCTCCAGGGTCCTATTTGCTGCCTGTGCCCCTCCAACCTGTTCACTGTGGACAATGTGCTGCCCCTGCTCCACCACCTTCCCTCCAGGTCTGTGTGCTGCCTCTCCCCCTCCCTCCTGCCCTTCGTGTCCATTGTCCTGCTCCAGCCCAACCTGCCAGGGCCAAGTACATTTATTTTCTGTTTTTTTTTTAAATAGATTTGCAGTGCTGCCCAAAATGTAATGTTTTAAACATTTTTAATGGGGGAAGTTCTTTTGAGCCCCTCTACTCCACATATCCTCAGGAGTCAGGGTGCACGTACCCTGAACCCTTATGGACTTTTTACAAAAAATCCTGTAACAGAAGTTGAAGCTTGCTGTTTCTAGCTGCTGCCAGGCAATTAGATTAGTCTTTACTGTGGGACATGTTCTTGTCCTGCAGTACCGAAAAGGGAGAAAAAGTTCCCCTATGGCAGTTAGAAGGCCGCATTTTTTAAAATTATGGTTTGTGGGACCCCTGTTGGACAAACAGTCCGTATATATCTTTTTAACCCATTCATGATCACTTCATATGCACAGATTTACACCAAATCACAAAAGCATGCTTCCAGAGTAACTAACTTTTTGACAAATTTGGTTTCATTCCGTTAAGGTGCACTCGCTGCTTTTCACATGTTTCAATCTATTCTGTGGGCTTTAACCACACCCATCTCACGCCCATCACTTTCATTGGTTCCTGGGCTTGCCTTTCAGAAATCACTTGATCTCATTGGTAAATGCTTTACGCTTGTCCCGTCTTGAGGCAGTTTTGTCACACCTTGTAGACTGACCCTGTTACATGGATTATTGCAGATTGCCAACATACTTTAGTGTGTCTTTCTTCCCTTCCCACTCCATGGCGGCCATGGAACTTTGAAGTTTCATAACTGAATGTAAACTTGAACAGCAGTTTTGGAGCGATTCGCATGACTATCAGTTACATCACATTGTTCACACTGTTACTGAATCAGAGTAATTTCAATTTTGCTTTTGTCTCTCCCCTTCGCACTCCATGGCAGCCATGGCAGTTTGACGTGCAAATTCAATCTGAGGTATTGTAGAGCTGCACTGTTTCATAAGTAAAAACACAGAGATCCTCAAAGCGGCTCTCAGTATCAGCTGGAGAGCCAATATTACAATATTCACTGCACTTGGGAAACTTGCCCCATAAAGCTTTGTGGGGCATGTTTTTTTTACAAAATGTTTTTGCTCATAACTCAGCCTGTGGTGGTCCTGGGACAATGGACCACCTTCAAAACGTTCAACACAATGGGGCATATTTATGCTCTGTCTGCGCCGAATGTGCGTCAAAAGTTTTGACGCACCTTCAGTGCAAATCTTGCCCCATATTTAAACTTTAACGCCCAAGCCCGCGGATGTCAAAATCCCGCCGTGTGCGTCATTTTCTGGATGCGGGAAACTGCCTTGTGTTAACCATATGCAAGGTAGGCGTTCTCGTCCAACAAATGACTTAAACGGCCGTGCGTCGTATTTATGCTTCCGGGCAAAAATGCCGCACGGCCGGGAGGCGGAGTCGGAAAATGACGCACACCCCGATATGCATCAAAAATTAACACCTGGGTCAGAGCAGGCATTAAAATGGGGGCAAACACACCTGTATTTGCTTCCGGGCAAAAATGCTGCACGGCCGGGAGGCGGAGTCGGAAAATGACGCACAGCCCGATTTGCATCAAAAATTAACGCCTGGGTCAAGGCAGGCATTAAAATGGGGGCAAACACACCTGTATTTAATCACAACACACAAAAGCAACAGCAGAGCAGCCAAAGGGAGACATGGATGTGCTTCTCATCCAGCGTGCACGCAGACGCAGAGCCCAGCAGCAACAACAGCAGCTACCACAACACCAGCAGGGACCCCAAAGGCAGCACAGAAGGCAGGAGAGGATATTCCGCACCAGAACAACCCTTCATGGCCTCAGGGAACATGACATCATCCAGAGATACAGGTTGAATTGGCTGGCCATTCAGCAGCTGCTGCGCAACATAGAGCCAAAGTTGGCACCCACCTTGCTGACACCCCGCACCATCCCAACAGAAACCAAGCTGCTAGCTGTACTTCACATGTTGGCAAGTGGCTCCTATCAAAGCACTGGCGCCCTGGTTGCCGGAATATCACAGCCATCATTCTCTGCCTTCTTGCCCAAAGTACTGGATGCCATAATTGGACTCACACCCCGCCACATCTGCTTCCCAAACACCCTGCAGAAGCAGCAGGAGACAAAACAGGGGTTTTACCTCATAAATGGATTCCCACACGTCCTTGGTGCCACATGTATGCCTTGTGCCACCTGCTGCAACTGAACACCTCTACTGCAACAGGAAGCACACACACTCCATAAATGTGCAGGCCATTGTGGATCAACAAGGATTGTTCACCAACATCGTGGCAAAGTATCCTGGGAGTGTCCATGACCCATTCATCTTCCGTCACTCTACCATCAATCAAAACTTCCAGGATGGATGATATGGCAATGGACTACTTGTTGGTAAGTACAAAAACCTACTTATATACACACTGCACAGCAACCCTCCAGGACACACAACACATACACCACAACAGCAACATGTGGACAGGAACACACTGAGGTCGTGACATGGCTAGCCATGTTTGATAGGTCTGCAGTGAACCTGTCACACATCTGAAATTAGTGTACAGTCAAATGTTAAGACGTCAATGATCACAACGTATGGAGAGGTTTGGCTAATTGTCACCTTGCAAAATGTAAGAGTCTCACTGATGTCTAAATTAATCCATTGCATAAGTCTAAAGGTATGGGATGTCCAGGGTACATAGATGCCAACGTGTTACCACCACTGTCAATTTTAATCTGTGTATGGAACTATCATCTCACCCCCAGTGAAGACACAGGGACACCTGTGTCACAAGTCACAATGCAAGGGAGTGCACACTGTACAGCAAATACCAAAACATACTGCTGACAACCGGTCAGCAGGCAAACACTCGTTCAGCCAAGAAAACAACACAATGCAGATGGTACATCCTACAAGCCTAGGAAGGAACACAATAACACAAAAGAGTCACAGACAACACAAGACAAATACTGCCATGCAAGGTGATAACAATGGGGTAAGCCACGTCAACATGATCCCATTCATTTTCTTTTTCAGCTGATCAGGGGTATGGGATCCAGCCATGCATTATGACACCATTTGGCAACCCAAGCACTGCAGCATAGCGTGCCTACAATGAGGCACATAGGAGGACACGCACCATAGTGGAGAAGACCTTCGGCATCCTCAAGTCGAGATTCAGGTGCCTCGACATCACTGGTGGCAGCCTCCTATATTCACCTGAAATGGCCTGTAAGATCATTTTAACATGTGCCATCCTGCACAACATTTGCATAGGAAGGAACATTCCCCTCTTAGAACCAGAGCCACAAAAGCCTGAAGAGGAGGAAGAGGAGGATGCTGGCCTGCAACATGAGGGGGAACAACAAAACACAGCTGCTGGATTGCGTAGGCGCCAACATATTGTGAACAATTTCTTTTAAAACAACTCACCATCACCACTGTATTAACTAATGTAAATAAACACTGATAATAATCACCATATAATGGTCTGGCTAATCATTTTTGCTCACCTTTACCTCTAACTATCAGAATAACAGTGTAGCCTCATGGAGCATTGCTGACATATCGATCAGGACACAGAAATTTCCAAAGCAATTGTGATGCGTATTATACAACAGTCACATACACACACACTGTAAATGACATATATCCTGTACATTTCACCTTTGAAGGGCAATAGCAGAGGACCACACCTATTTTACACATACATGTTGAAAACATGGTTCATTGCAGCATATGCACACAACAAAGACACCATCAGTCTATAAGGGAAAACAATGCCTCATACATGAGGCAGGTGATGTGCTATTGCATTGGTAACAGGAATGTATGTCCAGACCCTTGACAGCAGTAAGTCATACAGCACCTATCTTTGCAAGGACTATCTGTGACTAGAGTTCCATAGAAGCAGAACATAGACAGCACAAGTGCCACACCTATGACAAGCATTGCACACATGACATTCCATGTACATGTCAGCCCATTTCCTAACTCCTGACACACCCATGCTCCTGGTCTCAACCCACTTGACTAACAATAGTAATCCAGTGTGCTACACCCTTTCCTATGGTATGCCATTGTCATAGTACATCTGACTGCATGGACGTCAGGTCAATTAATACACTGGCTTGTAGTTTCTAAGCCCTGTTATCACCTGTAGATTGCTTACCGTGTGAAAGGTACTGTTGGCCATTTGAACTCAAATCTCACCTACAGGATTTGTGAGAAACTGATGCAGCACACACCTGTGATCACCTCCATGCACACCACCCATTTGAACATGCACTGCCCCTGCAGATGCTTGGAACAGCATATAAGTTGCCATTTTGTCACATACACTGTTATGCATTGCTAGCAATTAAGCCGGGTAACACAGTCCTTGGGTTTATGTGTCACCTTCCAAAACACAGGACAAACACAGTTTCCCATGTCAACTGTCTTGTTCTTCCTCCGGCCAGTCTTAGTCAGACCACTGAGTATGTACCTTGTGAAATTGCTGGATCCTGATTGACCCTGCATCCTGTCAGCCAGACTGGCACCTGTCTGTGCGTCACCCTAAAGGTTCCTTGTGGCTACATATATACCACACTTGCTTTACCAAACCTCAGAATCCTCAGGGGTTATTTTGTCAGGTGCTACCTCAATGCATACCCAAATACATTGTATAGCATCATCGGCTTTTTAATTGTACCATATTTTTTAAATTGTCTTGGAATACCAAAATCATGGCCTATCCCTTGTCTGGGTCTCATGTATGCATGAACGACAAAGTGTGACAGTGTACCAGGGCCGTATGCAGGGATTGTTTATTGTGCGTCCGGCAGAACCAGCTACCTCTGATAATGCGCATGAAAAGTCCACACATGTTAGGACCCTGACAGTTCACACGCTGAATCACATTGCTCACAACATATTGATGGGCTGTGCGTGATGAATAGCTTAAAGATTAATCAACACAGAGGCAATGATGTTCCCAGATGCAGTGGGAACTTTACAGGCCAACCTGTGTACAAATGTTGTTATGACACATGCCGGAACATGACTCCTGAGATATCATCTCACTCAGCACACCAAGGTTGCCCTGTTGACAGTCTCATAACACATCTGCAGTGACAGGGTTGGACCATCCCCATGTAGGTTCTCATGTCCTCATCGACTTTACTTCCATTGATTTCAGAAGGATACTCAGTAGATACAGGAATAGCCGCCACTGACTGATGATGAGACCTGGACGTAACTGTGACAACATATACTCCTAAAAATATACAGGATCAACATTGCACCACACACATGAACCAGACACCTCTGTGCAATTGATCACTGGAAATATGTGGCCAGGTGCTGCTTGGTCTGCTGGTCCGCCACTGCCACAGGAGAGTTGTGGCTCTGTCACATGACCACAACTGGGGCCTGATCTTACAGTTGTGGGTCACCTTTGGCTGTCTGTGCCAATAAAATGGTACCCACTTTGTCTGTGCATGTGCCTGACTCACGGTGGGTTCACCAAAAGTGCCTAGGAAGCAGTTTCCAAATTTCCAGGACATGGGATGGGCAACTTTTGGACCATTGACATGAACAAGCGTCTGCCACCTATCCGGTGCATGCTTTGTCATTTGTGGTGTCTACGTCATCCAAAATCTTGGAAGTGCACACAACAGATGTTGCTACATGTATGACTAACACATGTCCTCTCTCATTTCCACACTGACTTGCATCTAAGGTTTGGACACATTGACTTCACATTCATCCAAGCATATTTTCGCTAATGCATCTTGTGATGCACACACACTGGGTCAACAACTGCATTAGTAGCCAATGCACACACTTTGAGCCATAGGCATTGAGGTATTGTACTTATATGCGTCACATTGCTATCCTCTCCTGACGCCAAACATGCCCAATTTGTGCAATACATATATGTAGGCCACACATATGCCCATCTAGTGGGTCAGCCAAGAGTGAAAATCCTATTAAGGAAGTAGCGGAACATGGTCCACAGCAGTATGATGTCTCACATCTGACCATACAACGTCAAAACCAAAGTGGGTGCAATCAGCCTATCTCAGTTGTGTCACAAATGTAACATTACATTAAAATGACAAAATGACCCAAACCCAGTTAATGCCCTGAAATGTTGACGCATATGCGTCAAAAAATGATGCTTATGCCCGAAAAACAACGCATTATGCCCTTAAAATTGATTAAGTGTAAGACTATTTCCAAATATATGGATGTGGCCTAATTTTTACTCCTGTGCGTCGAAAAAAATGACGCACATACTGTATGCGTCAAAAAATTATGACGCATAACGATAAAAACGGTGGCCATTTTATGCAGGAAGTGATGTAATAGGATATCCTGTTTACAGATTATGTACAGTGGGGGTATTTTCACTTTCACTTTGCAGTCTGTGATTCTTCTGGACTGTGTGGCTGTGTTCTGAGTTTTGTCCAGTGAAATTGTGCTTTTGTCTCCTGTGTGGTTCATTACTTGTTAGTTTGTGAATTAAATATTGTTGTTGTATACTATCTGAGTGTTTATTGTGTACTATTGTCTAGTATTGTATTGTCTTTGTTGTTTGTGGGAGTCTGTTGTGGGTAGTGATAGTTTGGGGATATTTCGGCTCTTTTAGTTGTTAAGTTTACTTTTATTCTTATTCTACTTTTCCCCTATTCTCCTTTGTTCTTCTTTATCCCCTATTCCCCTTTTTCTGTGCTAAGATGTTGGGTAGGCCACGTCTTGGCAAGATGGGTGAGGAGGAGTTTGGGGGGGTCATATGGCCGGTGTGCCATTTCCTCCCACTTATGATTGAGGCAGGGGGGCGGGTGATACAGGGGTATCACACCGAGGCACGTAGAATCCGGTGGGGAAAGGTCCTGCATCACTTGCAACGTGTGTATCGGAGCCAGAGGAATGACCACCAGCTGAAGCACCGCTGGGCTGACCTCATCTCCAGGGAGCAAGATCTGCTGGACCACCAGGGAATTGTGATTGGTGGCCCTGTTGGTGAGTACAAATCATATAAATGTGCACAATTAAAAGCTCTGTAGTGACATCAGATGATTTGTACAATATCTGCTGGCTATGTTGTTGAGTGTGTGGAATGCTTTGGAAACATACAGGGTCATTGATGGACTATGTTAAGGACCACAATTGCTAGCTGTCAGGAAGCAAGTTGTCTGCAAACGTATTGAATAATTTTGCTTAATGTAAGTTGGTGCCGCCTTTGTGTCAGACAGCAACAAAAATTAGGAGCCAATTATGTATATATAGGTCATATTTGCCTGTGAGGTATAGATTTTCCAAAACATTACCGACCTTTGTTGACGCAACAGCTAGACTGACTTTAGAAACACTACATGATGCAGAAAAGGAGTGCAGGCTTCACGTCAATTGTTGATAGCAATGTGGCCCAGACATTTGTCTCATGTGTGTCTGGTGAGTGTGTAAGGAAAGCGTTCACGGAAGTTCTATGAATGTTAGGGATTATTGTGGTCCTTCATCATTTTGGATACATGTCAGATCTGGATTTGGAGACATAGGGAAAAAGTTCAAGGTGCCCTCAGCTAACATCTTACACTGGTATTTGGTGTTTGGTGTTCCACCTTTCGTTTAGGGATGGCAGGCCAAAGGTATGCACATGGGTTCATATATCTATGGTTGGTGCAACTCATCATAGCTGGGCCAACTCAAATGAAGAAACTGTAACAACATGAGGGCTTACAAATGTCCCTGCCCCTCTGTACATTGCTCCTATGTGTCATACATTTGTCATGGACACAATGGCTGTTTGACTGATAATGCACTCCTCAAGGAAACTGGCTTTGGATATCTCTCTTGGATGCACATGATGAGACGAATACACTCCATTATTATGTCTGCTCACTAATGAAGGAGCATGTTTGCCATCACAGGATAGTTAGGGCCACTGAATGTGTGCAGATATGGGTGTAAATTTCAAAGGAGACCCATGGTATGTAAAAGTTAGCCGTGCTATATCAGATGCAGTATCATCATGTCTGAGTGGATTCACTTACTTATGTCATCTTACACATAGGGGGTCATTCTGACCCCGGCGGGCGGCGCCCGCCTGGAGGTAACCGCCGAATGACCGCACCGCGGTCAAAAGACCGCGGCGGCCATTCTGGCTTTCCCGCTGGGCCGGCGGGCGACCGCCAGAAGGCCGCCCACCGGCCCAGCGGGAAACCCCCCTCAACAATGAAGCCGGCTCCGAATCGAGCCGGCAGAGTTGTAGGGGTGCGACGGGTGCAGTGGCACCCGTCGCGATTTTCAGTGTCTGCAAAGCAGGCACTGAAAATCATTATTGGGCCCTGTTAGGGGGCCCCACGACACCCGTTCCCGCCATCCTGTTCCTGGCGGTAAAAACCACCAGGAACAGGATGGCGGGAAGGGGGTCAGAATCCCCATGGCGGCGCTGCAAGCAGCGCCGCCATGGAGGATTCCCTGGGCCAGGGGTAAACCGCCGGGAAACCGCCGGTTTCCCTTTTCTGACCGCGGCTTTACCGCCGCGGTCAGAATGGCCCAGGAAGCACCGCCAGCCTGATGGTGGTGCTTCCGCGGTCCCCGGCCCTGGCGGTCATGGACCGCCAGGGTCGGAATGACCCCCATAGTGTTTGTCTTTGGAATTGTTGGTCAGTGCACAGAATTTGAGCACATTTCTTCCTTCCATGCCTTGCAGGTGGACCCGCACCCTACACTGTGGACGAGGTGGCTTCATTCGAGGACCCCGACAACTCCAGTAAGTGTTGATATGTCTGTTATGTGTTATGTTTGCTGGTGATGTGTGATGGACTCCTGTGTGTTGAACAAATAGCAAGGTGTGATGCGCTGGCCCATCATTTGTCTTGTTCCATGAGTGGGATTTCATTTTCTCAGCATTTTAGAGTTGGCCAATCCTTATCCTATTGTCTTATTTAGGGATTCTAGGTCATTCCTGTAGGCCCCACAATGTGAATTGGGATGAGTCATGTGGATAACACTTGTTTCAGAAAGAGTCACACTGGACCTAATCTCAGATTTAGTCAGCCTGTCAGACCCACATTCTCCAAGAATGGGGCAGCAAAATGCGTACCCACAGACTTCTGCTTCCCTATTCATTAATGTACTTATAAAACTGAAGGTTGAACTTCCTAGCAGCATGTAGCTCCACATGTAGTGGTACGAGTATGTGTTACTTGAGTGCAATGGCCTAGGTGTGCATGCAAATCATGGCCAGGGGTGTTCTTGCAACTCTGTGTTAGTTGTAAGTCATGGCTTACTGGAAGTATATGATGTGGACAAAGGTCTGCATTGTAAGACGTGTGGCGCTGGGATTGGTCAAGGGTTTGCTGTCTCCTATTTGTAGATACACCTTACCTGTGGTGTGTGTGTTGAGCCAAACACATGTCCAGCTTTCACACTCTTCCTGGGTGTCCATGTTGTTGGAAATTGTTAGTTGTTTCTCCACCCCCCCACCCTCAGACACAGGCATGGGCTTGTGAATACCTAGGACTGACATGACATGTAAATCAGTGAATCTTTGGTCTGAACCTAGTATACACACTCAGGTTTAGCACATGAGTACTATACTAGCAAGTCCATTTACAACTTGCAGATCATGTGGCCCTAGATTTCCACACTGTACGCTGACATTTGTAGCCATGGCATTTGCGGAGGATGTGCAACATGATTGTTAGCTGACAACTGGCAGAACTCTGATGCCAAAATCATGGCAGTTGTTACCCATCTTGTAGGGTTTGGATGTGCTATGTGTGATACGACCTTTGTAGACTGGCCTGCCATGTACTTCCTCAGAGACATTCTATGATCTGTATGATGATAGGAGCTGTTACAAGTACAGTAGATGTACTGTCTGATTTACTTCTTGTGCCATTTCACACAATGCAGTTCCTAATGTCATTTTTTTCATTTGTCTTCACAGCTGCTAATATGACACCCATCCAGGTGCGTGAATTCCAGAGGCAGGCAATGCAGTACCAGCATATCCTGCTGGTAGAGTCGGGGTACAGAAGGATGGCCCGAAGATACAGGACCGAACGCGCCTCCGGAGCCTGGAGGGCTTTCCCACAGGGTGGCCCTTCTTTGCCCACCACAGCCACCACCAGCACCACCACCACTACCCACAGGTGGCACTACCCACAGATGGGACCATTGTGCCAACAACATCTGCAAGTGCTCCAGGCCCTAGCAGTGGACCACCTTCAGGGCAGCCCACAGGCATTGACCATACACGGCCACACATGTCCTCAGCTGGTACACAGACCACCCCAGCTGCAACAATGGACCCTGCTGCTTTTGTGGACATGCAGCGCAAAATGGACCGTGTCCTCAGGAAAATGAGTCACCTGCGGCGGGATGTTCGCCATTTCAACAGGCATGTGGGGTGCATTAAGCGGACCCTCCGGAGGGCCAACCTCTAGACTTTTTTGATGGACATGATTCCCTCCCCTCCCTCCTCTTTCCTTATTCTTATACTTTGTGGGTTTAGGGGGCTTAGTGTTAGGTTAGTATAGGCTGTAAGTTTAGTTAGTGTTAGTGGGTGGGAGGTCCTGATTATTTCTATTTTTTCTTTTTGAGTGTGTTGGGCTGTGTTGGGGTTCTTGTGTGTTTTGGAAAAACAATGAAAAAAATATATATATAAAAATATATATATATATATATATATTTGTTTAGGATAGGATAGTATGTGTTTAGGTTAGTATCTATTGTCCTCCATGTGTCCCATCTCATAAGGGGTGTGTGGGGTTGATGTTTAGAACGTTTCGTTACATGTGATAAGTAAGTTTAGCTTAGGTTAGTTAGGGACAGTTGTGGGTAATGAGTAGTTAGGGTAGATTAGGGTAGGTAAGACTTTTCCCCGAGTTTTCTCTTCTTTTATTACCGTTTAATAAATATGTAGTGAACCCCTTACAGTATGTGTGAAATGCTTGTAGATCAGGGCCTTGCCATAAGTGTAGATGAATTTTGTTGTATTACATTTGTGTCCTATGCTACGAACAAATCCCAACTGAGCTGTAAGATTGCCAGGTATCCCAGAGCTACCTTGCAAAGATTCGACCATTCATTGCAACCACCAATCACAGTTACTATGGATCCCAAAGTGTTTTTTTCATTAAATATGTTTTTAATGTCACATACAGTGCTTCCAGATTTATGATTGGGGACACTGTGTTATGTCTGACTGCAGTGTGATGTTCAAGGAAACCCTTATTAGCTGAGTGGTAGTAAGCACTCTTGTAGTATCGTGTTCATGACTCCCATAGATCATTTGTGACACTGTTCAGCATGATTACTTATTTGGATGTAAACTCAGACACCTTCATTCATGCTGTTTGTTGACTGTTTGCTTAGATTTGTGAGCAATGTTATATGTGTTAGTATTGCATGGTGGCAACATTTTGCTGTCACTATTTAATGGCTTAGATATCCCTTGAGGAAGCATTATTCTGTCCAACACAGCATTATGGTGTATGGTTTCTCTTTTCATCAGATATTACCCTCAGGAAGGGCAGAGTATGGTGCAATCCAGGCCACTGTGCATAGTTAGCAGACTACATTATTTCAGGGCTGTTGTATTGACAAGCTATGTAATTTGGCAGGAGGCACATTTCAGTTATTTATTGCACAGTTGATGTGTCACATTACACAGAGACAAAGTGGTTGTGTAAGTGCTATTTACTGAAAAGTGCTGTAGTGCTATATGTACATTGTCCATGATTGTGGGTCAATTATAGTGACATCTTCCATTGTGATCCTACACAAGTGCTAAAGGAAAATGCATTTGACATGCTGGGGTGATGTGTCAGACAGTGCAGAGAGACAGGATTTGCCAATGAGTAAGTGAGAGACAAGCACTGGGCAGGCTGACAAAATATACAGTGGTTTGCAGAACAGTCATTGAGTACAGTTGTTGTAAGACTGGCATGTTACAAAGCGCTGGTAATAGTTGGCCATGTGGCAGGGACTAGTGCTTCCGGGTACTTTTCCATGTGAAGGTGATCTGTTCCATGTCTTCTTCTTCTGATGAGTGTGTTGCCTCCTCTGTCCTTGGTGGTGGTGGTTGTGAAGGGGCAACACACACCTCAGTGTTAGAAGACGTGGACTCAGACATCCCGGTCGCTGCTACCTGTGGAGGTCTTAAGGGCAGTACTGCTGCAAGGATGATCTGCTGGTTCTTGAGAATAGCAGACACATCACGATGGTAGGCAGCCAGATCGGCCCTGAGGGGTTCAATGTTGGGTTCGTGCACGCGTTGACAGGACTGCTGTTGTAGGTGTTGGGTCAACTGTATTACAGCTGTGCTGATTTCCTTCAGCCTTTTTTCAAGTTCCAGCAAGATAGTTGTTCGCCCTTGCATAGCTGCTGCCTGTTCTTCAGTTGACATCATGCACGAACGCACCCCCTCTAGGCTGGCTGCCATAGTTTGCATCCCCACCCGCACCTCCTTGGTCAGCTCCCGCTGTACTCCGACTACAGTTCTCTCAGAGCTGGTGCCTGTGTCATCTGAGTCCTCAGCTGTATTGGAGCTGGCAGGTCTTACAATTGGGGTGGTGGGTGGGTCCTCTGTGATGGCTGCTTATTCTGAGCTCCTCCTTGTGACAGAAGATGGGGTCTGGAGGGTTCGAAGGACATCTTGGAGGGTCTGGTGGCTGATGTTTGTCAGCTCGTCATCCATGTCATCAGGGTAGTCCTGGACAGGCATATCTACAGGAGATCCATCGTCCTCTGCAATGAAATAGGGTACAATTAGTGTGTTTGTGTTGTGGCAATGGTGATGTGACATGCCTGCCTTGTGATGATTTCACATTATGATATTGTTTCCTGTTTATTGCTCCAGTCTGTCAGATGGGCATTCTCCCAGGCCTATGCCCCACCTGCATGTCACATTTATTGTGTTAAGTTATTAGAGTTGTTTGCATCATCTCCTCTAGGTGTTGGTTTAGGCTAAATAGTGAATTGCCATCTTCTTGTCCTACTCAACCCTCCGTCTACATCCATTCTCCTGGTGATGCCTTTCACTGGCCTGTGGGTGCTCTGATGGCACTAGCAGCACACTTAACAATCTGGACCTGCCCCAGTCTCTGATCTTTCACATCCACCTATCTGTAGTTGAAATGTAGCGTATACTATGCATAGCATTGTTATGGCACAATATGGATGTCAGCATTGGTAATGTGTACAGCTGATGTTGGGGAATGTGTGGACATTGGATTGCCCTGATAGTTGTAGCAGTGTCCTATTTCCTCCTCTGACTGTGCAGGTGTATTTCAGTGACCTGTTACACGTGTCCTCCCCCTCAATGCTGTTGTCTGAGCAGTATGCCATTTGGGATGTTGCATTGTGACCCAGGCACAGGATGGACCCTGACATATGCAGCATGGGTGTGACATTAGTGCAGTGTACCTCCTAATGTTGATGACATTGGCTGATCTTTGCGGGAACTATGGGCATTCATAATTGACAGGACTGGAACATTTGTCTTGTTTCAGGGGATTGTTAAAGTTGTCATCCTCAACCCACTAATTTAGGTGTGTATGATCCATGGGGAAGTTACTTTCATTGGCTACTTGAGCTGCACACAGAGCGGAGGTGGTAGTGGCAACTGTTGTCACTGTTACATTCCAGTTGTGGGTATGGCTAGAGGTTGTTAATTGGGCCCTAGTTAATGTAGTGGCTGACGTGTGACAGGATGTCAGTTTGACGTTGTGCCCTTCCCTCCTGGCGTGGCTTTACCTTTGCTACATCGTTGGCATGGCAGCATACCCCCATGGGACTGTTGTTGGTGTTGTGTTATGGTGTGCTCCAGCTTCTCTCTGTACTGGCCATGCCCCCATGCCATACCCCTTTACCCATGCCACTCCATGTATATCATGGCTTCCATGCATTTTGTGGTCGGTATCCCCCCCCCGCTTACAGTTAACATTAGTGCATTTTAATTCCCCATGCGACTTACCCTGCATGTGTGTTGTCTCCTGGTAGTCTGCGCTGTCCTGTCCTTGAATCCCTGTGACGATCTCCTCAGGGATGATGGCTGCGACCATCTCCTCCATGTGGTCCAGGGCCTCCTGCGGTGCTGGACTCCCACCTCCAGTCTGCAGTGCTGCCTTCCTGTTCCTGGCCATTTTTTCCTTTGTCCTGCGCTTGCAGTCATGCCAGCGTTTCTTCCACTCGATGACTGTTCTGCGTACTTCTGCCACACTGTTAATCTTGTCAACAATTTGTTGCCATATTGCCTCTCTCCTACTGATTGGCAACTTTAGGGTGACAAACAGTTGGTGCTGGTGTTCCATCACCTCTTTAACCAGAATTTCCTGTTCGTCTGCACTGAAGCGACACTTTATTTTCTTCTTAAAACTGTCCTGGTTCTTGTGTGGGTCCTCCTGGCTGGTTCCTGGTCTGTTGTCATCTTCCTGGGGTCTGTACAGGCATCTAGGATCCATTTTGGCTCTCCTCTGCTGAAATGGCTGTGTTTGAGGGGAATTTTGACGCTATTGCGTCAAAAAAAAACGCATATCCGGTTTGCGGGGTCGGAAATCAACCCACAGTCATTTCCGCCGCGTTAACGTTGTTTTGCTTTACGACTTGACGCTGCGGTGTGCGTAAAAAAGAATGACCTACACCTGTGGTTTGCGCTGCTGTGCGTCAAAGTATAAATTTGGCGCCCGCACCGCGCACCGAAATGGCGTTAGCCGGCGGTAATATTTTTGACGCAAAACTGCACCAGCGCAGTTTTGCATCAAAAAGTATAAATATGGGCCAATGTATGTAATTAGGTCATCTATGGATTCCCACAATAGGTTTGTGGGGACCCCAAAATAATAACCTCTCCCACCAGTCTGTGACTTTTTATACTGTCTTATGAATGGAACCTTTGTTTTGTAGTTGTGGTAGCTTTTGTTTTAAGGTCCTTGTTTCAAATAATATTCCAGTTGGTCTGCTAGCCATTTAGTATATGCAGGGCCACTGGATTTATGTGGCAGATAGGATCAAATTATATGGAAGGGCTGACCAATTTATGTGACAAGAAAACTCCTATTATGCATTTACAACGCCAGCAGCTGTAACTCAAATGCGAGCCCAATTGCATTGCAAATGCTTGTTCTGTATTGGTGGGCAAAGTTTCCGATGGAAGTTATTCTTGGCCATTGCTTGATGGACCAGCCCAAAGTTTTCCTGGAAAAAGTTGGAAAAACACACACACACTGAAAAAAACAAAGGTTACAGTGACATTATAGTTAGGTTCTGAATTTACTCGTACAAAACCATAGAAACTCAGCAGTTATAGTTAGAGTTCTTTCAAGAAACTATAATTCACATCCTAAGGTAACTATAACTCATGCCCTCTCCATGCACAGTTGTTTCATCAATAATTTATTGCAAATGTTGCAGTTATAATATGAAAGATGGCGTAGAAGATGTAATCAATGATATATGTGGAGTAATTAGCTGTGCATGGCGAAGGCGCAAGTTATAGTTACTTTAGGGCACGAGTTACAGTTACTTGAAAGAACTCTAACTATAACTGCTGAATTTCTATGGTTTTGTACGAGTAAATTCAGAACCTAACTATAAGGTCCCTGTAACCTTTGTTTTTTTTCAGTGAATTTCTACAGTTTTTTAACATATAGTAACTTGGCTGTGCGCTGTGGCGGTTGGCCACAGGGCCTGGCTGAGGCCAATCCCCTATAAGCACCCAACCACATATGCCCTTCATTAGTGCCCAGTAGTGGTTGCCCGCAAGAACTGGCCTGCAGCCAGTCCCTGCAGCCAACACCCCTAACCACCCAACCGTATGCTGTGCACAGCCCTTTGGCCTTGCCCGGCGAAATATGGCCGCGGCCTCTCTACGTGTGAGAATAGGTGTGAGAGACTGTATCTGGGGGTGAGAGTGGCTGTCAGAGTGTCTGTTTGGGTGTGACAGTGCATACATCAATACTTTAGTGGGTGCGTCAGTATGTGCGCCACTCTGTGAGTGGGTGCATGAGAGTGTCAGTGGGTCTGTGAGTGGGTGTGTGATAATCTGAGTGGGCATGTGAGTGGGTGCATAACTGTATGTGTGGGTCTGTGAATGGGTGCGTGAGGGTCTGAATGGGGCTGTGAGTACATGCGGGTCTGAGTGGATCTGTGAGCGGATGTGTGAGTGTATGAGTGGATCTGCGAGTGGGTGCTAAAATGTCTGAGCAGGTGTGTGAGTGGAAGTAATTGATTGAAAGAGAGAGAGAGAGAGAAAGAAAGTTGGAGGGAAAGAGATAGAGAGTTTTTCAGGCTTTGATTTCTGATATAGTTAGAATGAGATATTTATGTACAAGTTAAAATAAGAAATGTATCTTTCATATAAAAAAAATATAATAATTTGTACTTCATTTAGTAAAAGAAAAGAGAGAAACAATTCCAGCTGGATTTGAACCCTCAATGCTCAGTGAGAAGGTCTAAGACCTTCACACTGACCTACTGCTTTTCTGTGTTTTGGGTATTTTTTTGTAGTCCTTATTGGGCTATTTGGGACTGTGAGGTTGCCCTCAAGGGGCCCCCACTGTCCCTACAAATGTATTTACTTTTCTGTTAACAAAATGTCCTTTACGGGCTATCTGGCACTGCGGGAGAAACCTAAAGGCTTCCCAGGGTTACCATTACTTCAGCAAGCAAGGAGCTGCTTTAACAGCAGCTCCGTCCATGCTGAAGCAAATCTTTCATCTCTGTTCCCTGCACGCATGCAGGGGACAGAGATGAAATGTCCACTTTTAGACAGCGTGTCCTGCTTGACAGGTCCCGCTGTTTGAAACTGGAGTTTTTGCTGTGGCTTGGCTGCAGTTTCAGAGCTGCAGCTAAACCAGAGCAAACAGCTATTTCCCGGGGTTGGCACCCCGGGACTCAGTATGAGCCAGCAATGGGGGCTGGGGTGGTATTGATCCCCAGGGCCATCAGTGGCTCCTTGAGGGGGGCCACGCGAACTCCCTCCAACGTTCACATCGCCCCAGGGAGGTGGTGGTTCTCAGGGCCTAGGGGGGTTCAAAACAGACGCACTGTACATATGTTTATTGTTTGCCCCAGGGAGGTGGTGATCCTTGTGGCCCCCGCACCAAATTTAGAAATTTCCCCGGGAGGTTGTGATCCCCAGAGCTTGGGGGCCACACGCTCCCCCAGCATTAGTTATAATTAAAGCCCTGGAGGGGTGGTGGTCCCCAGGAGTATGGGGGAGGCCAACGGGCCTCCCTCACACAGCTAAACACGTTTCTCCCAGGGAGGTGGTTGTCCTTGGGGTGCCGGTGGTCACGGGCCCCCTCACATATATCATATATATATATATATGTATATATATATATATATATATATATACAGAGAGACAGAGAGAGAGATAGAGATGAAAGATAGATAGATAGATAGATAGATAGATAGATAGATAGATAGATAGATAGATAGATAGATCACTGAAAAAAGCAAAGATTAAAAAACATAGCTAGGCATTGTAATTTTGTAATAAGATAAAAACAAATGTTTAAAAAAACTAAAGAGAGAGAAATTCTGCATTTATAGTTTACTGAGATAACTATAATTGCATCGGCACCAAAGACTGATCATGACGTCACATATTACATCACTCATTACAAATGAAATGACATAACTAATGACATCACTGATAACACCATAGTTATATACAGCATACAGTTTCTATGTGTACTCCTGTAGCTACATACCATTGTAATAGCATAAGCCCAGGAGGCAAGTGTGGTTGTGCATATTGAACGTTACACAGTGCGCTGTTTACAAATCAATAATTTTTGGGGTGAAAGTAGTACTCCATGTTAAACAATGTAAAGGCTGAGTGCACCTGATGTGAGTTTCAGAGCTATGTGTGAAAGTACGTTGTGGCTTAAAGCCAAAACATGCTGCAAAAAATCTACAAGAAAGGCCAAAACGTCTGTTAACAATATGCACCAGTGAATATCTGGGCACATGCTCATCGCAAGTATTTGTAATACAGTGCTATAGACAAATCCTTCATAATGAGGAGATTTATAAAGTCTGAATTTTTATTACTAGAACTATGTGTACTCCTGTAGCTACATACCATTGTAATAGCATAAGCCCAGGAGGCAAGTGTGGTTGTGCATATTGAACGTTACACAGTGCGCTGTTTACAAATCAATAATTTTTGGGGTGCCACTGGGTGATACCCTGAAGCTGGTCCCAGGATGCTTGTTTCTGGTCCAGGGAGGACCTGGCCTGGCAGTTCGGGCTGGACTGTTCTCATGGGGAACAGGGTCAAGACTGATTTGCATATGTCTGGGTCCAAACTGGGGGGACAGGGTGAGCACAGGAATTGATGGATTAAACCCAGATTTGTGACTGGGGGTGAATTTGTGATTGGTTCGGCATTTTGTCCATCATTTGTGTTTGTTTACTTTTATTGTAATAAGTGCGCCGGGTATGCCCAGACGTGGGTCCCGGGCTCACTGTGCCACTGGATTCAAGCTAGCCTGGCTGATGAAGGGTGATTCCCTGAAAATGGTCCCAGGATGCTTGTTTCTGGTCCAGGGAGGGTCTGGCCTGGCAGTTTGGGATGGACTGTTCAATTGGGGAATAGGGTCAAGACTGATTTGCATATTGCTGTGGTCCAAACTGGTGTGGCATGGTGAGCAAAAGAAATGATGGATTAAACCCAGAACTGTAACTGGGGGTGAATGTTTGATTAGTTCCACAATCCGTCCATAATTTGTGTTTGTTTACTTTTGTCGCCAATAGTGCGCCAGGTATACCCAGACGTGGGTCCCGGGGTCACTGTGCCACTGGCTGATGAAGGGTGATACCCTGAAACCGGTCCCAGGATGCTTGTTTCTGGTCCATGGAGGACCTGGCCTGGCAGTTCGGGCTGAACTGTTCCCATGGGGAACAGGGTCAAGAACGATTTGCATATGGTTGGGTCCAAACTGGGGTGGCAGAGTGAGCAAAAGAGTTGAGGGATTAAACCCAGATCTGTGACTGGGGTGAATGTCTGATTGGTTCCGCATTCTGTCCATCATTTGTGTTTGTTTACTTTTGTCGCCATAAGGCGCTGGGTATGCCCAGACGTGGGTCCCACGCTCACTGTGCTACTAGGTTCAAGCTAGCCTGGCTGATGAAGTATGATACTCTGAAACCGGTCCCAGGATGCTTGTTTCAGGTCCAGAGAGGACCTGACCTGGCACTTCGGGCTGAACTGTTCCCATGGGGAACAGGGTCAAGACTGATTTGCATATGCCTGGGTTCAAACGGGCATGGCCTGGTGAGCAAAAGAATTGATGGATTAAACCCAGATCTTTGACTGGGGGTGAATGTTTGATTGGTTCTGCATTTCGTCCATCATTAGTGTTTGTTTACTTTTGTCACCCTAAGTGCGCCAGGTATGCCCAGAGGTGGGTCCCGGGCTCACTGTGCCACTGGATTCAAGCTAGCCTGGCTGATGAAGGGTGATACCCTGAAACCAGTCCTGGGATGCTTGTTTCTGGTCCAGGGGCAACCAGTTCTGGCATTTCGGGCTGGACTGTTAACATGGGGAACAGGATCAAGATTGATTTGCATATGGCTGGGTCCAAACTGGGGTGGCATGGTAAGCAAAATAATTGATGGATCAAACCCCGATCTGTGACTGGGTGAATGTTTGGTTGGTTCCGTATTTCTTCCATCATTTATGTTTGTTTCCTTTTTACAGTATCAGCAAAATGGGCAATTGCCCAGGGCCTCTACCTTCAAATGGGCTCCTGGGAAAGGTAACCCTTTCTTTATTGGACCTCTGTCTATCCTGTTTCTCTATCTAAATCTCAATATAACCTCTCTCCCTCTCTGTCTACCTCTACCTCTTACTGTGTCTCTGTACCCAGTGTCATTTTTAGGATTTTGGGAGTTCCAAAGGGCACATATTTCAGCTGTTTTAGTGTTACTCTGTTACAGTTTAACATTTAGGGGGTCATTACAACATTGGCGGTAAAAGCCGCTTACGGCCGTGCAGAAGACCGCCAACACACTGCGGCGGCCGCGGAATTCCGCCTAGGTCATTATGACCCACAGCTCGAAATCCGCCAAAATCCAGACACCCACACAAGTCCGCCACACCAAAGGTCAGTGATAAACTGGCGATCAAAAAAACGACACCGTCACGCCAACAGGAATACGCCCACACTATCACGACCCACAAATCCACGCGGCGGTCTTTCAACCGCGGTATTCCATTGGCGGTACACACCGCCGCACTCAAAATACACACACATTTACAAAACACATCCACATTGGACAATTTGAAATACACACACCTGATACACATACACATACACACACCACTCCCACACATCCAAAACAATATAAAACACACACCCACATCACCCACAAACCCTTACGTCAACAACTGCAACAGAAGGCCAGAGAGAGACACCACCAGAAAGAACAATAGCATCCACAGGCACCCTACACCATCACTCACACAACATCCAAGCACCTCACACAACACACCTCTAAATATCACCCCACACATCACAACACACACCACCCCACACATCACCCACACCACCCCATGGCCCCACAAAGACACCCTAGGTTCTCTGAGGAGGAGCCCAGAGTCATGGTGGAGGAAATCATCCGGGTAAAGCCACAGCTATTCGGATCACAGGTGCAGCACGCCACCATAGCTAGGAAGATGGAGCTATGGCGAAGAATCGTGGACAGGGTCATCGCAGTGGGACAGCACCCAAGAACATGGGATGACATCAGGAAGAGGTGGAACGACCTACGTGGGAAGGTGCGGATCCCCACCTCCTCCCCCAGAACTCACTACATGGGAGGAGCAGGTCTTGGCTATACTCCATCCTGAGGGCCTCGCAGGAGTAGCTGGAGGAATGGACTCTGGTAAGGCAAATCTTTCACTACTTCATCCCCCACCCACCTGCATGCTATCACATACCCCCACCCTCGCCCTCACCCCCATCACTCCAACTCCTCACGTATGTCCCAATATCACAAACCACACATCCCAAACCCAAGCACTGCGTGTAACAACAAAGCATGGACACCCATCACCAAAGCATATCCACTGCACATACCCATACACCCCCTAAACCATTATCACACAAGGTCCTACACAGAAATGCAAGCACTGGGGTACAGGGTCACCCACCCATTGCACACCATGGCACACACAGATGCAATAATCATGTCTTTACACCCCTGCAGGACCCCTACCCAATGTCACCGGACAGGAGGGTCCAGACATGTCCACTCCACCCACAGAAGAGGCCCACAGTGATGACAGCAGCTCTGTCCAACTGGATCAAGATGACCAACCCGGCCCATCTGGGACCTCGGGACAGTCTGTTCCCCCTAGACTTGCACAGGCCACTACAGAGCTACCCCCCTCTGGAAACACCAGCACAGCACCCACCCAGCTGGCCCATCCCTCTGTCCCCAGGACACATCAATCAGCAGTGTGTACACCACTACAGGGAGCCCAGGCTAACCCACCACCCCAACAACACCAGGGACCTGGGAGCAGTGGCAGTGGGCACACAGTTCAGGGGACAGACGCCCAGGAACACAGGGGAACTGGGAGGACTGCTGTGCGACAGGGGGAGGACAGGCCCAGGGAACCCACTCTCCAAGAGGCCCTCTCCAGCATCATGGGAGCCTACCACCATTCCCAGGAGACAATGGCAACGGTACTGGCCAAGTTTCAGGAGACCCAGCGGCTGCAGGAGGAAAAGTATCTGGGCTTCAGGGAGGAACTAAAATCCATCAATTCCACCCTGGGCACCATTGTAGGGGTGCTGAAGGAACTCGTCAACACCAGGAGGGACACTGTGGCACAACAAGGGGCCCCTGACACTAGCCTGGACGATGAACTGCCCACCACCTCCGCCGGCGCTAGTGGACAGGAGACATCGCCACAGGACCACGACACCAGCACCCCACCCCCTGCAGATGGAGAACCACCCCGCAAGCGGTCCCTGAGATCCAGGACAAAGACAAAGAACAATGCCAAGACCCCCGCCAAGAAATGAGACCACCCTGAATGTCATCCTTCTGTCCCACTTTGTCACCTTGTCCATACTTAAACTGCCCCAGCTCCACTTCCTATGCCCCTTTGGACAATGCACCTGTGAGACTAATAGACTGGACTCTGCCATGGACATTCCTCCACCATTACCCCTGGCCATTTTACAACCCCCTCCACTATTTAGTACTTAAATAAACACCCTTAAATCACAAAACAATCTGGAGTCAGTCTGTGCTTTCACAATTGTGTATTTGCAATAACTGAGGGAAATAGCAATCTCCATTGTATTGTCAACATACCTATGTCACACAGCTCTAGTCCATGCGGAAACAAAGCAGATGTCACACAGTGGGACCCACATCTGTGAAATCATAAGGGAAAGTGACAACTGAGTGACCATACACTGTGTGAAAATGACAGACAGATGAGAGGTAGTAAAATTAAATCAGATGTAGCAGGCAGTGTTGTCTTCTTACCTGTGTCTCACTGGAAGTATTGGTGGATCACCGTGTTCCTGTTGTCTATGTCCTCTTCTTCTGCTTCCTCGTCTTCATTGTCCACAGGCTCCACAGCTGCCACAACACCTCCATCTGGACCATCCTCCTGCAGAAAAGGCACCTGTCGTCGCAAAGCCAAGTTGTGAAGCATACATCAGGTAACGATGATCTGGCATACCTTCTTTGGTGAGAAGAATGGAGGCACCGGAACCTGGCCTTCAGGAGGTCGAAGGTCTTCTCTAAAATCCTCCTAGTTCACCCATGGGCCTCATTGTAGCGTTCCTCTGCCCTTGTCCTGGGATTCCTCACAGTGGTCAGTAGCCATGACAGGTTGGGGTAACCAGAGTCACCTGCAAATTGCGAGGGACAACTGTTAGACACACACTAACTCATAGGGACATCCCCAGACATCTATTCACACTGTATAGAGTCCATGTCCTCACCTAATAGCCACACACGGTGCCTCTGGAGTTGCGCCATCACATAAGGGATGCTGCTATTCCTCATAATGTAAGCGTCATGCACTGAGCCAGGAAATTTGGCATTCACATGGGTGATGTACTGGTCGGCCAAACACACCATCTGCACATTCATCGAATGGTAACTCTTCTGGTTTCTGTACACCTGTTCACTCCTGCGTGGGGGGACCAAGGTCACATGTGTCCCATCAATGGCACCTATGATGTTGGTGATATGTCCCAGGGCATACAAGTCACCTTTCACTGTAGGCAAATCCTCCACCTGAGGGAAAACGATGTAGCTCCTCATGTGTTTCAGCTGGGCAGACAACACTCTGGACAACACGTTGGAAAACATAGGCTGGGACATCCCTGATGCTATGGCCACTGTTGTTTGAAAAGACCCACTTGCTAGGAAATGGAGTACTGACAGCACCTGCACTAGAGGGGGGATTCCTGTGGGATGGCGGATAGCTGACATCAGGTCTGGCTCCAACTGGGCACACAGTTCCAGGATTGTGGTACGATGAAGTCTGTAGGCGATGATCAAATGTCGCTCCTCCATTGTCGACAGGTCCACTAGCAGTCTGTACACCGGAGGATGCCGCCATCTCCTCACCTGCCCCAGCGGACGTTGCCTATGGAGGAGAACAGCGAGCAGAGAGTCAACCAACTCTGAGGTACGTAAACACTACTTAATCGGAAAATGTTTGCAAATCGACATATGGCTGTATTAGTGTTTAAACAAGGCCTAGATATGTGTGACGCAGTCCAAAATAATGCCATGTGGGCCCCTGAAATGGCGACTGCCTGACCTGTAAAGTGGGACAAGGGGATATGAGGTAACTGCACTGGCGTTGTACACCGTCGTGGTAGGCGGTCGAGGACTGCGGCACAATCCTGCATTGGTTAACGTTGGACCCTATGGGTCCCAGCAGCCAATGACGATGTACGCCGGCGGTGACGGTACGCACCACCGCGGACGTGCCCGCCATTTTCTCTCTGTTCAATCACTTGATACCTGATCTTCGACAGGAGAGGACCTACACTGCAAGTGCTGCTGTGACCTCAGGCTGGAAGAGACAATGGCTTGTGTGTCTGGGGAAAGGGCCCCTGCCTTCAGCATGGAGGAGTTGGAGAAACTAGTGGATGGGGTCCTCCCCTAGTACACGCTATTCTACGGTCCTCCAGACAAACAGGTGAGTACACTGTGAGCATGCTGAATGGGCAATGGCTGTTTGGAGTGGTGTGGATGAAAGATAGGGGGGGAGAATGAGGCGTGCATGAAATGACGGTGAGTGCATGTGCGTCATGGCAAGGGTAGGGAGGCGGGCCAATGACTGTGACGGTGCGAAGAGTTATATCTTCTTCTTTTCCCCTGTACTATTCCTGTAGGTCAGCGCCCACCAGAAGAAGGATATTTGGCATGCCATCGCCAAGGACGTCTGGACCCTGGGGGTCCACCACAGACGGAGCACCCACTGCCGTAAAAGATGGGAGGACATTCGCCGCTGGAGCAAGAAGATGGCGGAGGCCCAGCTGGGGATGGCCTCCCAACGTGGGAGGGGTGCCCGTCGCACCATGACCCCCCTGATGTTCCGGATCCTGGCGGTGGCGTACCCGCAGTTAGATGGGCGCTTGAGGGCATCACAGCAGCCACAAGGGGGTGAGTACACTCTCATTCAGCTGATTCAGCGCGCATTGTAGGTGTCTGGGTGGGGGAGTTGGGCTGTGGGTTCCCCTAAGCCAGGGAGAGTTTAGTAGGCAAGGTCCCTTCTGAAGGCAGGCCCTGTGGCACCCCACCCCACCTGTGTACAGAGCCAACTACACCTAGTCAGGCTCTTGTGACATCCATGTGTGCAGCAATCGGGCATAGCCTTGTAACCCATGTCCCTGTGATTGATTAGGGAACTCCAAGTGCACGGCTTAGTGCAGGGGGCTTCTGTGTCTGTAGTGTCCGCCAATGGTAGCGGTATTGCATGCACTCAACATGTCTTTCTTCCCCCCACTTTTTGTGTTCTCCCTGTTCTTGTGTGCATTAGCATCATCAGGTGGAGGAGCAGTGGCACCGGAGCAGGAGGGAACTGCATCCCACATGGCCCTGGAGGGCGACACAATGGAGTCTGAATTCACCAGTGGGACAGTGAGCGAGGGGAGCTCCACGGCGGGGACAGGAGCTGAGACCAGCGATACGGACTCCTCCTCTGATGGGAGCTCCCTTGCGGTGGCGGACCCATCTGTGCCCCCCGCATCTACAGGTACAGCCGCCACACCCCTACCAGCACCGCCCTCCCAGCAGCCCCTCAGTGTTTGCCCCGTGGCCGCTCACCCAGGAGGGTGAGCATCTCCTTCGCCCCAGGCACCTCAGCTCCTGCCCGTCACCCCTGCTGCCCTCAGTGAGGAGGCCACTGACCTCCTCAGGTCCCTCACTGTTGGGCAGTCTACCATTTTGAATGCCATTCAGGGTGTAGAGGGTCAGTTGCAACAAGCCAATGCATACCTGGAGGGCATTCATTCTGGTCAGGCAGCCCAACAGCGAGCTTTTCAGACTCTGGCCTCAGCACTGATGGCAGCCATTGTCCCTGTCTCTAGCCTCCCCCCTTCAACTTCCTCCACCCAGACCCAAACCCCTGTACCTCAGCCTATCCCAAGTACACCATCAGACCATCATGCACACACGTCAACACACAAGGGAAGCTCAGGCAAACATAAGCACCACACATCCCACAGGCACTCACGCAAGCATCATACACATGCAGACATACCAACACCCACTGCCTCCACTATGTCCCCCTCCTCCTTGTCTCCCTCCTCCCTCCCTGTCTCGTCTCCACTCACACCTGCATGCACTACATCGTCAGCCACTACCTCCATCACCAGCACACTCACCACCACACCCCGCTCATGTGCACTCACCACCCCCACTACCATTCACACATCCCCTGTGTCCTCTCCCAGTGTGTCTGTGAGCCCACCTCCCAAGGTACACAAACACAGCCACACACCCACCCAACAGCCATCCAACTCACGGCAGCCTCCAGCCCATGCACCTTCACCCAAAGTCAGCAAACGTACACCTCCTACAACCACTACCTCTTCCTCCACTCCCAAACCCCCTCCATCTACCCGTCCCAGTGTGCCCAAAACACTTTTCCTGTCCAACCTTGACCTCTTTCCCTCACCTCCCCCACCCCTTCAGTCTCCTAGGGCCCACCTCTCCAGGTCCCAACCCAGCGCCTCAGCCACAACATCTGCAGGAACAGTGGTGCTAGTAGTAACGGGCTTCTAGAGTGCGCCAGGCAGCCGGGCAGCCAGTGTGGCAAGGAGCCAGAGCACGGACAGTCCCCCACCTCAAAAGCATAAAAAGTGGTCCAGTGCCCGGCGGGAGAGAGGAAAAAATCTGCCACCAAAGCCGCTTCCAGGGGTACAGTTGGGAGTGTGGAGACAGCTGCGCCACCATCCAAGGTGGGGAAGGGGCACAGTAAAACCGGCATGTTTGGGAAAACCTGCACGGCGGACAAGACAGCAAAAAGCACTGCTGCCAAGGACAGCACCGCCACCAGCACTGCTGAACAGGACACCGCCGCCACCAGCACCGCTGCCAAGGACACCGCCGCCACCAGCACCGCTGAACAGGACACCGCCGCCACCAGTACCGCTGCCAAGGACACTGCCGCCACCAGCACCGCTGAACAGGACACCGCCGCCACCAACACCGCTGAACAGGACACCGCCGCCACCAGTACCGCTGCCAAGGACACTGCCGCCACCAGCACCGCTGAACAGGACACCGCCGCCACCAGCACCGCTGAACAGGACACCGCCGCAACAAGCACCGCAGGCCAGTGAGCGCCAAAGATTCCGACGCTAATGAGGCCGCCACGAGCAGGATGAAGCACTCTGGGCACAAAGCCCCCTCCAGAACCAGTGGAGAAAGGCATCCACTACCTCAGTCCTTGGCAGGATGAAGCACTCTGGGCACAAAGCCCCCTCCAGAACCAGTGGAGAGATCCATCCACTACCTCACTCCTTGGCAGGATGAAGCACTCTGGGCACAAATCCCCCTCCAGAACCAGTGGAGAAAGGCATCCACTACCTCAATCCTTGGCAGGATGAAGCACTCTGGGCACAAAGCCCCCTCCAGAACCAGTGGAGACTGTTATCCACTTGAGAGACTGTGGCTTTGCACTCCCCAGGATAAAGCAGTGGGCAAACCACCCACTGGAGAGACTTGAGAGACTGTGGCTTTGCACTCCCCTGGATAAAGCAGTGGGCAAACCACCCACTGTAGAGACTTTAGAGACTGTGGCTTTGCACTCTCCAGGATGCAGCAGTGGGCAACCCACCCACTGTAGAGACTTGAGAGACTGTGGCTTTGCACTCCCCAGGATAAAGCAGTGGGCAAACCACCCACTGTAGAGACTTGAGAGACTGTGGCTTTACACTCCCCAGGATGCAGCAGTGGGCAACCCACCCACTGTAGAGACTTGAGAGACTGTGGCTTTGCACTCCCCAGGATAAAGCAGTGGGCAACCCACCCACTGGAGAGACTTGAGAGACTGTGGCTTTGCACTCCCCAGGATACCTCAATGGGCATGGAGTCCCCTCGTGGATCTGGTGTTGTGCACTCATCCAGCTGAGGTGCCCCCCCTTCCCTTCCCCCTGAGGTACCTGTTTTATTTCTATCTGATGCCCCAGCAGTGTTCTCTCCGTCTTGTTCGGGTATTGAGTGTGGGCATCGCCCATGCATTTTGGGCCCAGTGGTCCACGGACTATGATGGTGGAATCCCTTGGACTTGTATTCTTGGTGTATATATTTGTTTATAGTGTGAATATCTTTATATAAGTATATATTTTTGATTCATGTATTTGAATATATTACAATCATTTGACTAATTTCCTTTTGTCCTTGCATTCTTCCAGGGGGGTTTGGGGGGTGTAACTGTAATGTATCATGATGTATTAGTGTGTGTGTTGTCGTGGGTGAGGGTGGGGGTGGGGGTGTTGCGTGTGTGTGTCACTGTCTTTTCCCTCCTTCCTCCCCTGTGTCGTAGGTGCAGAACTCACTGTGGTCTTCGTCGCTGTCTTTGTTGGTCCTGGTAGAGAAGCAGGAAGATAAAGGCTGGCAGTATCTGGAGCTCGGGTTCCATGGCGTCCTGATTCCTCTTGGGGTGTGTAGAGGTGAGCGTTTTCCCTTCCAAGTCCTGTTTCCGCCGTGTTTTTGTTCGCGGTGAATCCGCCCCGGAAAAGGTGGCGGATTGGACTGTTGTAATTCTGTGGGCGGTACATTGTCCTCCGCCTGTCTGTTGGCGGTTACCGCCGCGGTGTTTCTTACACCGCCTTGGCGGTCGGAGTGTTAAAGTGGCTGTCTATGTTGGCGATTTCCGCCACGTCGTGATTCCAATTTTTTTTCCGCCGGCCTGTTGGCGGTTTTACCACCGCTTTAACACCGACCGCCAGGGTTGTAATGACCACCATAATGTACTATTGTTTAGTATCATGTGGACTTGAGTTAGCAGTAAATTGTTAATAGCATTCTGGTTTGTTTCATACAGGGGGTCCCAAATATGTCTTGCCCCCAAAACCCTTAAGTTGATGCTGAGTCATCATCCTCATTCGGAGGGTCTAATAGCTCCTCCAGTCCATGGAGAGATATCTACAGCACCCAGCGTTATGCAGCACGTGTGCCTAGTAGCTGAGTCACTCGCGGAACTCGTGTGTGAAGGTTACTATTGGGGAAGGCAGGAGTCTCTCTTGGAGAGCTCAGAAGGGATTGTCTACAGTATTTTCTGACAATCTGGAACTTACTCAGGTATCGATTCAGGACTGTTGTGCGCCTCAGGGTAGACCAAAAGTATCATGGACAAGCCCAAATCCATTCCGTCTGAGTCTCATGTCCCTCTATTGCAGAGCAGAACAGGAACGCCACAGACTGTGAAGGTTTAAGCCGCTTTGAGTCGAGTTCACGCTGTATAAATCTGCAAAAAAGGGAAAAAAGCTTTGCTGTCTCTCCCGAGAACCTTCTCAGGGTCCAGGGCAGCAGCAGGCCTGAATGAGAATCAATAGGAACATCAGTGCTGGTACAATCTGCCGACAGATGTGCGTTATTGAACTGTTGGTGAGATCACAACGTGTTTTGCTTATGAAAGAGAACCTGCTGTTTCCCCGAAGAATACAACAGGCATCATGTTCTACTGTTTCCTTTTTTGAGTCGCAGGCATGTTTGGGAAAGGAAAGGCTAAGGTATGAGGGCGGTTATTATATTATACCGGAATAACAAACTGTGACTATAGTCGGACATACATATTGTGCCCTAAATGTTCTTTAAAAAAAACACATTTTTAAGAACGAGTAGCGCATCAGAGCGTTAAAAAATGAAACAAAAAATGTCGCAGTGAAATCTGTTGAATTTCACTGCACCATTTTTGCGGCCTCCAAGCCCCGGAACACTGCCCTTGCATATATTACGTGCACGCATTGCGCCACTTTGCATATATGCTGCAGAGAAAAAGCCACTTTAGGGCCACCTTAGCATAAAAAAATGTCGCTAAGACGGCACTAAGAGCTCTTAAATATGCCCTAAAGTTCTATTGAAGTTAATAATTGAACGTCTTCACTTAATGGGACAGTAGTTTTTCTAAGCAATATTTTTGCACATGAAATTATGAGATTCGGTTTCATAGACCTATATTCATACATGATAATGCCTTGGACAAACTATTACCGGTATCTGAACGCTCTTGGGGTCGATGAATCTTTTGACCTAGTTGGGCTCTCCTCACCCTTGAGTAATCAATTTAATCAAATCAATAATCAATAACGAACATAAGCAATACCCTGATCAACATAACACTTCACAATTAATCCAGAATACATTTCGACGAAACCATGACCTTTCGGTCATGGATAACCACACCAGTTTATGCAAAGTTAGTGAATTTATTTCCCTATATTAACAAAGCTAGCACAATATAAACATGTCTCAACACCAAATGATATATAGATGAACATTAATAGCTGTCCATTACGACGAAACAGATGCAATCTATGCAGCATTTGAATAATAATGCCTTCGATAATAGCAATGCAAACCACTAAAACTATAATCTGGAATGAGCTAATAGTATACATTGGTCAGCATAACAAGGTCTCAAATTGCATCGTGCGACAGAATGAATCCTCATCTATCCTCAAATTAGCATCGGCATGTGGGACTTCATGCAAAAACAATTTAGCAACATTAATTTGGAAAACTCCTAACTAGGGCTCTTATCAAAATCAGCAGTTGGTTACCTAAAAAGAACACAATGCAATTGTACAATTTCTTTTCATATTTACCAAATCCAATCAGCATTCAAGGAAGTCTTCGTCTCACAGGTACCGGTTTCAATCAGCATGGGACCGGTTACGATCAGCATGGGACGGGGCAAAGGGGTAGGGTGGACGGGGCAATTGCCTCTCAGCGGCAAAAGGACAAAACTATTACTCATGCAAAGGGACGAATCAAAGTTAAAGTCTCTAGGGCGAGAATTTCTTAAAGTCTCTTTCTCTCGATTAGAGAAAGCATCAAAGTCTCTTTCAAAATGGCGTCGAACATCAAAGATGACGAATGGCTGCTGGGTGCAATGGCTGCAATGGCAAATGGCTCCTTTCTTCTCGTGCACCTGGTTTAAATAGAAAACAGTTCAAGTCCAGTAGGGTCTTCCATTGGAGGGTTCATAGGTTGGCTTCAAATTGTCCAATCAAAAACTACAGTTCACAAGCTTCTACCTACGCATACATTATCCTTGGAGTCGGGAACGTAAGTTGCAACATATTTTACCAATTAACTCACTTTCAGAGCGTCCATTGTCTGCACCTGCAGATTGACCTTGGAGCTAAGAAGAAGAAATGCCAGGCTGGCACGAAACCTTAAAGATAAGCATGTGAACGATCCCACTGGAAAAGTACAGCTTCAAGCAAGAATACACTTTTATTAGCACGTTGGAAAAATACGAGCATCTAAACCGTGAGACAAGCAACTAGGCCAAAGCCTCCACTAAAGTTATGCTAAGCTAAAGGCATTTCTAACAAGCAAATCATGGCACACGTTTACGATTATGTCAAACTAGCACAATTCTAATACATCACGTTATATAAAGCACGCTTATAAATGTTGGCAAACTACTCTGAGGGCACATTTGTCCCCGTACAATCTTTATTAGTTCGGTTAAAGTCACACTCGATTACTGCGATACTACGTTTAAGCGCTAATAAATGTAAAACCTTCATTTCAGCGTCATCAATCCCTCCTCTGATGACTACTTGTCATCACACAAAACCATTCCCACAAATTTTATTCCATTAAAATTCTGTCAGTTCTCTCTGCCTTTTAGTTCCCCTTGTTCTTGCTTTGTATTCTTCTGCCATTCTTTTCATCATTTTCTCTTCCTTCCTTCTTTTAATTCTTTCCATAATCATTATTCCCCTTTTTATTCCCCAAATTCCAAATATGCAAATCAGTACTATTAATATTCCCTGTATTATTTTTAGTAATATTCCATTCCAAATGCCACCAAGCCAACTTCCCACTGACGCAATTCCCTTTCCAACTTTCTCCCAAACTCCTGGTTCTTTCAATTCCTTCAAATCTGCACTTTCTTTTGTTAAATTCGCAAGCATTGTTTTAATTTTCACACTGTTGTCCGGAATATAAGTACAACAGTGGCGCGCACCAAGCATTTTGCAAACGCCGCCATCCTTTGCTAAAAGAATGTCTAAGGCAAGCCTGTTTTGAAGAGTCATAGCTCTTTCCGCTGCAAGTTCAGCATCTATCAGGATTATAGCACCTGAAAACTTTGTCAACATGTTATCCACTATAGTAGACAACTTTCTTATTTTGATGGAATTCAACACAACTCCCAATGAAGGAATCATGGCTCCAAATATATCTCCTACCACAGCAGCTGCGGTCTCTCTTTTCTGGATACGATGAGATCCAGATGTCTTAGGAATCACCGATAGGTCATCCAGTTGATAAACCTTTGGGAACACTATACCCAAATAACATCTCCCCCACCATCCTTTTGGAAGACGATAATAGGCATTATGCCCACAAATGTAATATACACCCGGTATGACAGGGTCAAGTCCGTTCAGCATGAATGTCCATTTGGCCTTAAAAATAAACGTATGTTTGCATTCACTCGCTCCTACAAAAATGTTGTCATAATAAGATTCACCTCGATATATACAAAATTTCCCTACATGCCAAGCATCTAAAGCTATTCTCCCTTGTGTTTTTATTGCAGCAAAAGCATAATTATCTACTGAAGTCCTCTTATGTAGCTCTTTTTCTAATTTAGCATTCATTTGTGCCCTTCTATCATCTGTGCGATCTAAAAAGCTAATTTCTACTGCAGAGAGGGAGCAGGTAAGGTTCTCCCTATGAGCGTGAGCCGTTTCAAAAGGTAGCATTGGCTCGAAAAATTCCCTCATTATTTTAGCATCCCAATCTTTAGCAATCTGGCTAAGCTGCGTGATTATAGGAACATATGCAAAAGTAACATCATAATTTGAGTAAAAATACTGTATGTTAGTTTGACCATAAAACCTAGAAGTCACTGTAATCCCATATGTAAGAGGCATGTGGTGATAAGTCACCCCTTCCGTTACCGATGTCGGTATCTGTGTACACACATAACAATCTTTTGCATCCATAGTCTCAACATATTCTGTTAGCAAGCGATAGAAAACGTTATACGAAAGCTCCTTCTTATCATGCAAGTGTCTCTCATCTAATTCTAGTCTTTTCAGTGCGGTTAGTTCAGTGACAGTAACAGGAGCAAAAGTAGAAGCATAAATTTTCTCATTCTCACCCTTCCCACGCATTCCAAGCACTATTGCCATTATTATTAGTACACATGCAATTATCAAGCCTATACACACATATTTACAATATTTCATTCTACTGTTTTGTGTAGCGTACCTAGTCATGATCTGTATAGAATCAGAGAGCTAGAAGCACCTATAAAAGAAACTATTTAGCAATTCAGTTACAAAGCTGAACGAGCGCAATGTTCACACAGTCTTCTTCAGGAGGCCAAGTCACTTATCGGTTAGCAGCATTTGTCTCAATTCGGCAATAACTCAGTCCTTTTTTTTTTTTTTCAAAGTTCAATAACTCACTCTCTCTTTTTTTTTTTTTTTTTTTCAGTTAGCAACGTCGTCTCAAATCTTTTTTTAAGAGTCAATCAAGTTTTCAAAGTCTTATCAGGTTAGCAAATGTCTCATCCGGTTTAGCAATGTCTCAGCTGGTTGTATCACGTTAGATTATAGCAAACAATGTCATTTACCAGCTTTTCAATCAACAGTGTCCATAAAACTTTTCTTTTCTATTGGTATCTCTTCTTCTTCGTTCTCGAGGCTAAGAGATACAAATTCGTCAGTCCAATCATCATTGACTACATATGCCCATTCTGGACCGGAATATCTCCTGTTTGGTATCCTTTTCCTTTTCAATTTTGCCTCTCTCTTTGATTCTGCCTCACTGGTACTTTCCACTTTGGTCAAGTCTTTTTCTTCACTTGATGTCGGTACCACGACAGACACTTCTTTTCTTTTCTCTTTCACTCTTGGCCCTTCACTGTCGTTCAACGTTTCTCTCGTTCTTACTTTTACTGGTGATATACTTGGTCTTTTCTTTGCACTGTGTCCACTTGATGGACCTGCGATCTCTCCTGAAGGAGTTTGAACAGTTTCGTTCGGTTCTGTTTTGTCCCCTCCTCCTGAGGAGTCAATCACGTTTTCCTTTTCTTTATCTGTACCGTCTGCTTCTGGGAAAGCCCTCCTCTGATCAGGCTCTCCTGCTTCTTCACCTCTTTCGAGCCCTTTGTCACCGTTACTTTCGTCAGGCTCTTTGTCACTTTCAGCTGCTTCAGGCTCTTGGTTACCTTCAGCTGCTTCAGGCTCTTGGCTACCTTCAGCTGCTTCAGGCTCTTTGTTGCCTTCAGCTTCTTCGTCGCTGTCTGATGTTTCTCCTTGGTCTTCCCCAAGTGAGTCTGTTTCTTCGTCCTCAGAGAATATTTCTCTCTCGACTATCTCTGCCTGTTCGCTTCTAGTTCTGGTTTGCTCTGTCTCAGCGCTCGGCACTTGGTTATCAGGTACTGGCAGTTTCAGCGCTTCAACTTCCTCATCTGTGGGACACAACACTTTCTTTGTATGACTGGCGTGAATCCAGTTGGGAACTCCCGCACACTTCACAGCGGTAGTTGTCGTCAGGATCACTTGGAAAGGGCCTTTCCAACGGGGTTCCAGACACGACTTCCTCACGTGCTTCTTTACCACGACCCAGTCACCTGCTTTCAGTGTGTGTCCTGGACCTTGGATCGGTGGCAAGGTGGTTGCTTCCACCTGGTGAGAGAAAGAGCGAACCACGTCAGCCAGACCTTTGCAGTAGTCTAACACCATATCATCTGTAATATTCAAAAGCGCGTTTGCGGGAACTGCAGGAAGTCTCATGGCCCTGCCCATGAGAATCTCGTGCGGGGACAATCCAGTCTTTCTGTCAGGGGTGTTTCTCATTGACATTAACACCAAAGGCAATGCATCAGGCCATTTCAAATTTGTCGATGCACATATTTTCGCCATTCTTGATTTCAGTGTACCCTTCATTTGCTCCACCAGTCCTGAGGCTTCAGGGCGATAGCTACAATGCAGTTTTTGCTCAATGTTCAGCGCTTCGCAAAGTAACTTTATAACCTCGTTATTGAAGTGACTTCCCCTATCTGATTCCAAAGAGATCGGGAATCCGAACCGTGTTATCAACTCCCTCAACAATAGTTTTGCAACTGTAAGGCTGTCATTCCTACGTGTGGGGTATGCTTCAATCCAGTGACTAAAAATGCACACAATCACCAACACATACTTCAGACCTCCATGCACAGGCATCTCAATAAAGTCCATCTGCATTCTACTGAACGGGCCGCCTGCCCTACCGATGTGGCCCATGTTCACAACTGTTCCCTTTCCTGGGTTCATCTGCTGACAAGTGACACAACGGTGGCAGACTGCTTCTGCAACTTGACGGAATCTGGGGTTAAACCAATCAATTTTGAACAATCTTATCATGGCATCTCTCCCTAGGTGAGCCTGCCCATGATAGAACCGCGCTAGCTGCGATAAGAGACAATTTGGTAAGACAAATTTTCCCTCATTTGAAACCCATATCTCATCTGGTCTCTTTGGACATTGTGATTTAATCCAGGAAGCTTTTTCATCCTCCCTGACGCTATTCTGTAATGCTTTTAGTTCATCCATTGTATCTACGACTTTCAAGGCAAATGCTTCAGCTGGTTCAAGCTCTGGCTCATTTATCGAATTCCATTCATCCTTGAGCAATATACAGTTCAAGGCACAAAATCTTGCGACTTGATCCGCATATGCATTTCCCAAGGAAACATAGTCCTGTCCTTTTGTATGAGCACTACACTTTACCACTGCAATTTCGGCTGGCATTTGAATGGCATGTAACAATTCCCTTATTCTCTCCCCGTTTTTCACTGGGGACCCTGAAGAAGTCAGGAAACCTCTCTGTGACCATAATTGCCCAAAGTCATGCACAATTCCAAACCCGTACTGACTATCAGTGTAAATGGTAACCTTCATCAATGCAGACAGTTGACATGCTCTTGTAAGGGCCACAAGCTCTGCTACTTGTGCGGAATACACTCCTTGAAGACAGGACGCTTCCAAGACACCTGTTACAGTACATACAGCATATCCTGCTTTCAATATTCCCAATGCATCTCTTAAACATGACCCATCAACAAAAACAATTTGGTCATTTTCATCAAGCTTAGTATCCTTGATGTCAGGTCGGGGTTTTGTGCAAAATTCAGTCACCTGAAGGCAGTCATGCTCGACGTCTTCAGCGTTCTCAATTTCAGCATTTTCACCAGGGAGCAAGGTTGCTGGATTCAACGTAGTGCACCTTTTCAGCTGCACATTCGGTGAGCCCAGAATAATTGTTTCATACCTTGTGAGTCTTGCTCCAGTCATGTGTTGCGTTCGGGAGCGGGTCAAAAGTATCTCAACTGAGTGAGGGACCATGACTGTTAATGGATGTCCCATCACTATTCCTTCACTCTGAGTGAGGCTGATACCAACTGCTGCTACGGCGCGCAAACACCCTGGAAGTGCTGCTGCGACCGGATCCAAAGTAGCTGAAAAATACGCTACTGGTCTGTTTATGCCACCATGGGCTTGGGTCAAGACAGACAAAGAACATGCATCACGTTCATGACAAAACAATGTGAAAGGCTTTGTGTAATCAGGCATACCTAAAGCTGGAGCCCTGCACATGCATTCCTTCAATTCAATAAAAGCATCCATTTCATCTCCTTTCAGCTCAATTTCATCCAATGCATCCTTCTGGGTCAGTTTCAGTAAAGGCTTTGCTAATGTTGAGAAGTTGGGAATCCACTGGCGACAGTAGCTCACCATTCCCAAAAACTTCCTCACCTCCTTCCTCGTCTTCGGTGGACTCATTTGAAGTACACTTGTTATTCTTTCCTTCATTATTTTCCGTGACCCTTTCTCTATTTGGTGACCCAAGTATTTCACTTTCTTCTGACAGAACTGCAACTTTGAAGGGGACACCTTGTGTCCATTCCTTCCCAAGTGGTTCAGCAGAGCAATGGTATCGACTGTGCAGCCATTTTCTGTCTTAGAGGCAATCAGTAAGTCATCGATTTACTGTACTAGGATTGACTCGAATGGCAATTCTAACGCTTCCAGGTCTTTCTTTAGAATCTGATTGAAAATTGAAGGTGACTCAGAAAACCCTTGAGGAATTCGACACCAACTGTAGACCCTGTCTAAGAATTTGAAACAAAAGAGAAATTGGCTGTCCTCATGAAGAGGCACCGAAAAGAATGCCTGTGACAAGTCGATGACTGAGAACCACTCAGCATCGCAAGGGACTTGAAACATTATCACAGCTGGATTCGGTACTACAGGGCAGCATTTGATCACGATGTCATTTATTTTCCTCAAGTCCTGCACTATTCGGACCTTTCCACTCGGCTTTATTAGTCCCATGATTGGTGAGTTACATGGACTGCTTAACACTTCTTTCAGTACTCCCTGTTTTACAAACTCGTCAATCAGTTGGGCGACTTTCATGAGCGTGTCTTGTGCCATGTGGTATTGTGGGGTCTGGGGAAAAGTTACATTGGGTTTTACTGTCACTTTCACTGGTTCCACTCCTTTCACCAATCCCACCTCTTTTCCTGTCATATCCCACACTTCTTTTCCGACTGTTTCCCGTAATTCAGCTGGAATATCTTCTTCAGTTATCATCGGAAGAAGGTTAATCAGAGGATATTTTTCATCGACAATTTCCATCTCTTCCCCTTCTACACTGTCCTCTTCTTCCCCATCACTACTCGTCTGAATTCTGATTCCATCGTACGAACACATAATCGAACATCCCAATTTGCACAATAGGTCTCTCCCTAACAGTGCTATCGGGCTTGAGTCACATACCACAAAATTATGCAACCCTTGATAGTTACCAATTCTGACTGATACTGGATCTGTGATTGGGTTTGTCAGGTACCTGTTTGCTACTCCCACCACTTGAACTGTTCTCCCTGAGAGGGGCAAATTTGGTACTTCAATGCTCCTAACAGTCAAACGTGTGGCTCCTGTGTCAACCAAGAATGAAACTCGATGACCCATGACTCTTCCCTCCACATACGGACCCTTTTGATCAACTTCCAAGGATGCTGCAAGCACACAATTTCCCTCCTCATCTGAACTTTCACTCTCCCATACATCGTTTATTCCATTCTTACTGTGTAATGGGAACTGTTGCACTGTGCCATTTGTACTCATCACCTGATTCGAAACCTGTGGAGGAACCATCACTTGCTGCTGACCCATTGGTGCCAAAGGTATTTGCATTTGCTGATTAGGTACCATTGGTAACTGCTGTTGCATTGGCTGCATTTGCGTCATCTGCATACGGGGCATCTGCATCTGCTGCGGCTGCATAGGCTGTAATCCCTGCAGCTGATTTATGGTCTGAAAATTTGGGTTTGGACCTCTCATTTTCGGTCCCCTCATTGTCTGGAATGCATTGACATCATTGTTCTGCTGACCAACACCTGTACCTTCCTGCACCATCATCGGGCACTCGCGTTTCCAATGTCCGACGATCCCGCACACGTGACACGGCATCACCCTTTTCATTGCCTGCACACCATTCGAAGTCACAACAGTGCTCAAATCCGGACCATTACTCCCGAAACCTCCTCTGCCTCTGCCTCTCACCTGTGGCTGAAACACCATATTTCCCTGCGGCTGCTGCTGCAGCTGCGGTACCTGCTGTTGGAACCCTTGCAACCCTTGCAACCCTGTCTGAGCTGCTTTAAGTTGCATCACCATCACTTTCTCTTTCAACCTTTTCTGTTTCACCTCAATTTCGTCGCTACAATATTTCGCATAATTCAACACCTCATCAATCGGTTTCGACTGCCAACAAATCAAATGCGTCTTTATCATCTGACTTATCTCTGGTCTCAACCCTTCCACAAATCTAAACACAAAATGAAGCATGTCCTTCGCCTCTATTGTTTCCGTGCCACTGTAGTTCTTGAACGCCTTCAACAACCTCTCATAGTAACCATGAATTGACTCTTTAGCCTCTTGGGCAGTCCGATCAATCTTCTGCCAATCCACATTCTTCGCGGCAACCTTCGTCTTCAAATGCTCAATCACCTTATAGTACAAGCTCATCACCATGGGTGACGGCGCACCCGTATCTCTGTCTCTCTCTGGTTCACTTGTCGGCCAACCTACAGCCCTTTTGCATTCTTCCCACAAATCTGCCGGAACCACAATCTCAAAGAGGGTATTCAGGTCTTCCCAAAGACATTTTGCAAGCTTCACAAACCTATCAGTTTGTTGATACCATTCAATCGGTTTCTCTCTCAGTTTGGGAAAATCATCCGTAAATGACTGAATGTCGCTTCTGTGCCACAGTACATGTATTAATTTTCCCCCTGCTGTCTTCCTCATTGGTAACATGGTTACTGCATCGCTACTCTGCCGTCTTTTCTCGTTGTGCTCTGAGACACTGTCTTTCTTCTTTTCCTTTTTCTTTGCCCACCTGCTCTCCCATTTGTCTAGGCACCTCCACACTTGTGCACTCTGCAGCAATTCTCTAAGGTGCGTTTTCATGCCTGCTGACCTCATGTGTTCAAAGTCTGTGATCCCGAAATCCAATCTATAGCTCCTGCTCAAGTGTTTTGTCTTGTCTATCTCAACCCCGTTTTTGTCAGCTATTTCTTGCAACCTTCTGTGTACCTTGTTCACTTCTCTCGTAATCCTGGGACATAGATACCTCAGCTCTTCTTCCGAGTAGGACTCTAACCTATTCACTCCCATAGTCCCTTCCACCAATTCTTCTGCTTCCATGTTCAACCTTACCCTATTCAGGTAGTCTTCTCCCTTCCCACTGGTTGAGCTTTGCGTGGAATTTAGACTGTTGAACCACTGTGTCAGCTGTTGCGCATTCAACCCCATCAGTGTAGCATTCACATCGACTGCCATTGACGGTTGCGGCAACTTTTCAGTGTGCGATTATAGCGGTATCATCAATGGGGGACTCGACCTCACCACTGTTGACTGAGCACATATGGGACTAAACTCCATCAAGGACCCAGATCCGGTTGGCTGAGTCACTATCGGAGTTGTCTCTGGAGTGTTCTCTATGCACCTCCTTTCTATCCCATTCTGCACCATTAGTCCTTGACCGCTCATACCTGAGTTAGGCTGACTGTACAAAGGTACCGGTGGACCTACAGTAATGGGTAGGGATATCGCATCTGGGTTCTGTCCATTCCCCATGCTCTGAGGCATGTTCATTCCCACACTGTGGGTCATCATTGCCGGCCTGCCCATCTGACTCCCCGTCATCTGAGCATGTGTGATTCCCCCCTGCATCTGTTTTTGAGGCATCAAAAACTGTGTTGATTCAGCTTGTGCCAATGTTGGGCTGTGACCATTCTGTACTCCCATTACGGTTGGATCTAGAATCATTCCTGTACCGTTATCACTGCTGTAGTACCTTGGGACCTGCGGCTGATAATTTTCTGCTGGTTTCAATACAGGCACATCTGGATATATTCTCCTAACCTGCGGTATCTGCGGGGTGAACAGTAAACTCGGGTCCTTATATCCCGATGGCGTTTCTGAATTCGGAGTTTCATCATTCTGTACCGTGCCGGAGGGGCAGAACTGGTACTTGGACCTTGTCCACTCTCTGCATAAGGTGGTGGACGGTCATTCAGTAATTGCATGATGAACTCCTCATCCTCTAACTCGTCTTCCTCTCTATCTTTGGAACACCTCCTGTCTGTCTTACAGGTAGCTTTCTTACCTGTCGCCTCTTCTTCCTTTGCAATTGCGGAGAACAATTTTATCCCCTGCAATACATCTGACCTCCACATCTTCTGTGCGTTATCCCACCTAGCGTCCGCTAGTGTCTTTTCTACCTTCCTTATCCTGGTCTCGAACTTCTTCTGCTGTTGCTGTCTGGCCATTAGTTCCCAAATCGCTAGAGCCTCAAACTGTGCTGGCCTCGGAGGTACCTTCATGTCGTACATCGCGAATCTCAAATTCTCTAGAATCCTTATATTGAATGTCCCATGGATCGGGAACGCTACGCTCCCATGTTTCTCTGTCAGCTTGTGCCATTGCTTTAGCCAAAGGCACAGTGCTACCCCCTTTTCCTCCATTACAATGTAAGCTGGTGTACCTTCGGGTGGCGTCTCCTCTCCTACGCTCGCTTTAATGTAAGACTCCCCCTTCATCGCACTCTTTAATGCTTTCAAAAATTTCATTTTCTCGGCTTTTTTTTTTTTTATTTCACAAAGTTTGTAATCAATAAGTGACTTTAATTCCCGGAATACTCTTCGCTTGCCTTTCCCCTTCCAATCGAGCCCCACGGACTGCGTCCAATCCGTGCGCGACCCTTCTCTACAACCAACCTATCCCAGCGCGGCTCCTAGTGACGTCACACTCACACACACTGCGGCTGACAAAGCCTCGCGGCTTGTCCTCCTTCACTCAGCTCCTTTCGTAACAACTTCTAGCATGTATCGCGAGCAACCAAAATAATAATAAAACAGATCTGTCGGTTTACTACAGGAAGGGTAACACAATCGCTTCAGGACCTTAGGGATTTTTCACTAGCCTCGGCAGTTATTCCATCTTTCTCGGTCCCCACTTTCGCAAGCAAATCTGACCCGCAGACCTACTCTCAACTTGTCAATGATCTATTCTAGTGCACTTAGAATTTGTCAAAGCCCGAAGTCGAACTTCCTTTCACTCCCTTAACACACGTACCGACCCGTTGACCACGCCCGATCAACCTACTAAACCGCCCAGACCACAACATAAAACAAGTGTCTCATACACTTTTCAACATACTCCGGAGTCTCTTGACCTCGCAGGGCCCGTCTCAACAACAACAACCACGTGGACCTTTTTCTGCACAAAGTGCCACATACACATGAAGTTCGACGACTTCCCTACTCTCACACTCGGAGTCGCACCTCCGCTATTTTCTATGAAGTTCGACGACTTCTCTACTTCTACACTCGGAGTCGCACCTCCGCTATTCTCTAAAATCCTCGCAACCTTTTCACACAATCTGCGGCAATAAGCTGTGCAAGCGCAAAATCCTAACTTCACTCATACCATCACTAGTACCGCCAACGCCGATCTCACACCTCTGTTCTCTCCATTCGCAAGCTCCGAGATCCCGGGAAAGTCGCGGGGGACTTAGCCCATCATCATTCTCTCAATCTGTTTTACCCAAGAAAAATCTAATTCAAACTTCTCGATTGCGGTCCCAAAGGCGAAACCGTTAATTCAACACCATATACTTTAAGTATGAGGGGTCCTAAAAGGCGTAACCATTAATTCAACACCATATACTTTAAGTGTGAGGGGTCCCAAAAGGCGAAACCATTAATTCAACACCATATACTTTAAGTGTGAGGGGTCCCAAAAGGCGAAACCGTCCTCTGCTACCATCTACTGATAGAGCGTTGCGTACCTAATAAATTACCGGTATCTGAACGCTCTTGGGGTCGATGAATCTTTTGACCTAGTTGGGCTCTCCTCACCCTTGAGTAATCAATTTAATCAAATCAATAATCAATAACGAACATAAGCAATACCCTGATCAACATAACACTTCACAATTAATCCAGAATACATTTCGACGAAACCATGACCTTTCGGTCATGGATAACCACACCAGTTTATGCAAAGTTAGTGAATTTATTTCCCTATATTAACAAAGCTAGCACAATATAAACATGTCTCAACACCAAATGATATATGTAGATGAACATTAATAGCTGTCCATTACGACGAAACAGATGCAATCTATGCAGCATTTGAATAATAATGCCTTCGATAATAGCAATGCAAACCACTAAAACTATAATCTGGAATGAGCTAATAGTATACATTGGTCAGCATAACAAGGTCTCAAATTGCATCGTGCGACAGAATGAATCCTCATCTATCCTCAAATTAGCATCGGCATGTGGGACTTCATGCAAAAACAATTTAGCAACATTAATTTGGAAAACTCCTAACTAGGGCTCTTATCAAAATCAGCAGTTGGTTACCTAAAAAGAACACAATGCAATTGTACAATTTCTTTTCATATTTACCAAATCCAATCAGCATTCAAGGAAGTCTTCGTCTCACAGGTACCGGTTTCAATCAGCATGGGACCGGTTACGATCAGCATGGGACGGGGCAAAGGGGTAGGGTGGACGGGGCAATTGCCTCTCAGCGGCAAAAGGACAAAACTATTACTTCATGCAAAGGGACGAATCAAAGTTAAAGTCTCTAGGGCGAGAATTTCTTAAAGTCTCTTTCTCTCGATTAGAGAAAGCATCAAAGTCTCTTTCAAAATGGCGTCGAACATCAAAGATGACGAATGGCTGCTGGGTGCAATGGCTGCAATGGCAAATGGCTCCTTTCTTCTCGTGCACCTGGTTTAAATAGAAAACAGTTCAAGTCCAGTAGGGTCTTCCATTGGAGGGTTCATAGGTTGGCTTCAAATTGTCCAATCAAAAACTACAGTTCACAAGCTTCTACCTAAGCATACATTATCCTTGGAGTCGGGAACGTAAGTTGCAACATATTTTACCAATTAACTCACTTTCAGAGCGTCCATTGTCTGCACCTGCAGATTGACCTTGGAGCTAAGAAGAAGAAATGCCAGGCTGGCACGAAACCTTAAAGATAAGCATGTGAACGATCCCACTGGAAAAGTACAGCTTCAAGCAAGAATACACTTTTATTAGCACGTTGGAAAAATACGAGCATCTAAACCGTGAGACAAGCAACGAGGCCAAAGCCTCCACTAAAGTTATGCTAAGCTAAAGGCATTTCTAACAAGCAAATCATGGCACACGTTTACGATTATGTCAAACTAGCACAATTCTAATACATCACGTTATATAAAGCACGCTTATAAATGTTGGCAAACTACTCTGAGGGCACATTTGTCCCCGTACAATCTTTATTAGTTCGGTTAAAGTCACACTCGATTACTGCGATACTACGTTTAAGCGCTAATAAATGTAAAACCTTCATTTCAGTGTCATCAACATACATACTGTGCCCTAAATGTTCTTTAAAAAAAACACATTTTTAAGAACGAGTAGCGCATCAGAGCGTTAAAAAATGAAACAAAAAATGTCGCAGTGAAATCTGTTGAATTTCACTGCACCATTTTTGCGGCCTCCAAGCCCCGGAACACTGCCCTTGCATATATTACGTGCACGCATTGCGCCACTTTGCATATATCCTGCAGAGAAAAAGCCACTTTAGGGCCACCTTAGCATAAAAAAATGTCGCTAAGACGGCACTAAGAGCTCTTAAATATGCCCTAAAGTTCTATTGAAGTTAATAATTGAACGTCTTCACTTAATGGGACAGTAGTTTTTCTAAGCAATATTTTTGCACATGAAATTATGAGATTCGGTTTCATAGACCTATATTCATACATGATAATGCCTTGGACAAACTATTGACTCCTCCCACCCACTCGCCCCGTGATAAAATGATCATAGACAGACAGCTCTTAAAACTTTCAGGCTTCTTAAGTACAGAAATTACATTTAGGAAAGGAAGAGCCTGCTTTGAGAAACAGCTTTTCACTGCACTTCGATGCTACATATGGTGCTCCTGTGCATGCATTAAATACCAAGCAGACGAGCTAACTCTGTGCAGGAAGAAACAGTATAGCTGCACAAACGGTGCCTTTTGGCAGTATAGCCCTGGGAAGATTCAAATTCAGAGATGGGAGTAATGCAAAATACGTGTTTCTTCCAAGGCGCACACATGCCTTTTTTTGGATCAAAAGTCCTACCTTTCAGGAGGCAAAGTCTGTCCTTGAAGTGCAGCACTATGATACAATTTGTGCAATGAGTTGCAAGAGGTAGGCACCCTGGGGTGTACCGGAAGCCCCTGCAGCCCATGAGGGGCTGGGGTCCCCATCACACCTGGGGCTCCCATCCCTTCAAAGAGGGCACCCATTGTGCCCAAGGTCAATAAATATGTGTGAGATACAAGAGACTAGGGGAGGGGTGGTAGGTTGGGGTGGGGGGGCTCCTTACATTCTGCAACACTGTGGGCACCAGCACTCTATGTTAGGGAGCAGATATTATGTTTCATCTTCCTATAATGAGCCAGAAAACAGAGAAACGCAGAAAAGGAAAATATAGGGAGGATGAGAAAGTTAGTAAACAGTAAGCAGTAGAGAAAGCAGGAATGAAAAAAGAGCCCGCACGAGTGAATTAAATAGACAGGATGTGCATAACGGGGGAAGGAAGACCACGAGGTGAATCTAGACTACCCACTGGTGGTGTTCTGAGACCCCAGCAGTCTGCAGAGGCGACGGTGGCTCATAAGAAAATCTTTTGGCTCCTGCACTCATTTTCCCAGGTATGCACTATAGCTGCAGACATTTAAGCTGTTTACACACTTATTGCACTTCAGTATTACAGAAGGGAAGGGGTTACAGGATCACTTGCAGCACTTTCTTTAATACCCATTGTGTGGGTGCATTTTTTATGGCTTCACAGCGTGAAGTGACCATATATTAATTTGCATAGAAGTGTCACTCCATGGAAATTAGGGAACTATTTTGTCCATGGACCATATTTAAAATCCAGATGCAGGAGCCATAGGGCTCTTAGGATGCCTGCTAACTGTCCAAATAGGATATGATGGACAGTTAGTGCGGCCCCACAAATGCCCTTTGGAGGTGAGCCTTCTTCAAAGGTGTTTCCAGTCACAGACAGCACCCTACTTTCCCCCAGCATCCACGCATCTAGGGAGGGAATGGATGATTTTGCACTTCCAAACGCAAGCTTGGATACTGCCTGTCATTACAGTGAAAGCATGATAGGAAGAAGGAACCGTGTTGTTATAGTATCTTCCTGTGATCCATGCAACGCGGCCCCTGAAGGGAGTCCTTGAGGGCCCACAAAGTAAGCAGAGCAGTCTGTGACATGGTATCTAATCCACCAAACTCTAAATAAGGCACATTGTGTGTCATTATTGTGAAGGGAATTATCCTGACACAGTCCATATGTTTTCTGGTTTGATTACATGTGTATTAGTACCCTAGGTGACCAGAAAACTGATAGAGGTAGATGAAGGATCATGGAAGAGTGGTTCCAGGCAGTGTTAAAGAGGGTAAAAGAGGAAAAGAAACAGGGCATTCCCCTGTCACACCAAGCCCATGGGGAAAAAAATATCAGAAAAATAGGTGGATGTGGGAGAGTAGGGAAGAGAGGCAGTTTTTAAAATGTGTGCCGCACAAGGCACAGGAGAGGTCACAGTACTTGAGCCCACCCGAAATTTAATAAAGTTGGTGACATTCTAGAAAGTTAAACTTAAACAGAAAATGTTTTTTTTACATTTTTTTAAAAGTAAATTCCCAAACAGGGATTTTTTTGGAATAACAAAAACTAATGACACCCACATTGCAGAAATTTTCTCACATGGTTTGGAGTTCATTTAAGCATTTTTATCGCCCCGTATTGTCTGTTTTTTCACAGCAGTAAGGGAATGTAAAAACTGGCCATGCAAACGCCCACTGTAAATTGGGCATGCAGTTGAATGACAAAACCTCAGACGACCCTTACTCCATCAGGGTGTTGAAGGCATATGTCAGCGCGAGAGATGGAGTAGGCTCTGCTACTGACATACTTGAGGTCCACCTGACTGTAAAGCAGATGGGCAGACCTTCAATTTGGCAGAAATGGTACACTGTCACAGCAGGAGCAGCTTGCGGTGCTATAGAGGGGCGGGGTGTTGCACGCGTGGGTGGGGAGCTTAGGAGGGAATTAATTTTAAAAAAAGGAATTGAATCATCGCCATCGTCATACGCTGCTCCTCTCCTGCACAGACAGGCCGCAAGCACAGGCTCCCAGCCTGCCCTGTGGCCAATCCTGACGCTGCTCAGAGCAGTGTCAGTATTGGCTGGGAGCGCCCAGCCAGGGCACTCCCAGGCAGACGGGGAGCCTGTGCCTGTTCTATCCAGCCCAGCAACACAGTGGCAGGTTACGGAGAGCCTACTGCGCATGTGTGTTTGGCCGGTCCAAGTCGGCTGGCCAAACATACATGCGCAGTGAGCACTCCCCCTCAGTGCTCATCACAGTCTGTAGCCAACCCTTTCTAAAAAACGATAATAAACAGGTCAAAGGTTTGCAGCCGCTGCTGCTAGCGGGGGCGACGCTCCTCTGCCCTAGTGAAGGAGCCGCGCCTGCGCGACAGTTGCAACGGAGTAAACTTCCCCCAAACTCTAAATTAACCCCACATACTGGTTTAATGTGTGTTTTTTTGCAGAACACGGGGATTCAAGGAGGGGATTATCTAATCTGTGTAGTTGGCAAGAGCACCCTACATCTTTAACATTCTTTTAACTGCAAAGCTCAGAATGTAATGTTTATGCACTAAACACATGAGTTTGCAGGTCGATCTTCCCTTAAGAGGGAGAAAGCATAAAACGGGTAATATTGGAATAATGTTATCAAAATGCTCAATTCCCCAGATCAGTCATGCAGCTTTATGTAAAGAAGCTTTAAGTTGGGCAAGGTGAATTTTATGGATCCCGGAATGGACGGTGTTCCCATAATCATACCTGAAAGTATCAGTGGTATTCTAGAATGAAAGGCTTGATGTCCTGCATGAGTCTCAACTGATGGTTTGTCACAATGGTCATATTTTTAATGTGTTTTTTGGAGATCAAGGGTTTGGTTTAGACTTAGGAGGACAGGTCACAAATGCAATGTAGGATTCTGTCTGCCAAACTCTCGGTCGGTACGCCTCTTTTAGAGGTGGGTGAACCATAAGTATTCAATGAAGAAAGGCCCTTTCAGGATCTGTTTTAGACTTTGGTGGACGATACCCAGTGCAGGCAGGTCGCTCCCCGCTCGTTTTTGCCTTTGCCCCGCTGCGTCCCCTGCGGCCCCTCCCACCTCCCCCTTCCTTCTCACCGCTTCGTTTTTGCCTTTTCCGCCGCTGCGGCCCCTGCGGCCCCTCCCGCCTCCCCCCTCATTCTCACCGCTTCGTTTTTGCCTTTCCCGCCACTGCGACCCCTGCGGCCACTCCCGCCTCCCCCCTCCTTCTCACCGCTTCGTTTTTGCCTTTCCCGCCGCTGCGTCCCCTCCCACCTCCCCTCTCATTTGTCAGGCCCTCCCGCCTCCCAGCTGCCACTCCCACCCTCCCCTCCTCTTATGGCAGCAGCGGCGCGGCCGCGCCGCTGGCGCGCCAAAGGCGCACCAAAGGCAAGCCCGTCTGCGCCCGTCCGCGCCTGGACCACGCCCAGCGCCAGAACCCCTGGCCCCAGCAACAGCCACCCTGCCAGCATCCGCTACGATGCCAACACCCTCCGCGCACTCAACACCAGCCGAGACACCACCTGCTTCCAGGCCTCTCCAAAGAGCACATACGGATCCTTCTCCTGCCACAACTGTAGCATCACCTGCAACAGAGCCCACATACCTCCTAGGACCGAGACCAACCACCTCCGTTGCATACTCCTCAATACCCGCTCAGCACACAAGCACGCCATCGAAATCTGGGACCTGCTCGACTCCACCTCCCCGGACGTGGCCTTTCTAACCGAAACTTGGTGGAACGACTCCTCAGCACCCGACATCGCCATAGCCATCCCGAACTGATACAAAGTCGCTCGCCAAGACCGCACCAACAAAACCGGAGGAGGCATAGCCATCATCCACAAAGCCACCCTCGAAGTCAAAACCACACTGGACGACTCCTTCAGGGCCGCCAAACTCTTTCACTTCCAAGTCCGCACGGACCCCAACACCACGCTCAGAGGAACACTCATCTATAGAACCCCAGGACCCAGGGCACCTTTCAGCAATGCCATCGCCGACCTGTCCAGCAACCACACACTCGCCTCCACGGATTACATCCTCCTCGGGGACCTGAACTTCCACCTCGAAAACAACAATGACACCAACTCCACCACCTTCACCGAAAACCTCGCTAATCTCGGCTTCACACAGCTCGTCAACACACCCACCCATACAACCGGTCACACCCTTGACCCCATCTTCTCCACAAGCAACCACGTCACCTTCAGCCATACCACCAAACTCTACTGGACCGACCACCACTGCGTCCACTTCACCTTCAAGAATCAGACAGAACAGCACCTCACCGAACAACCACCCCGCCGACGATGGGGTAAAGTCACCGAACTCCAACTGTCCAACGCCCTAGCCCAGAAACCACCCGTCGACCCCACCGACCCTGACATCACCGCACACAACCTCAATCTATGGATCAACGACTGCGCCGACCGCCTTGCTCCACTCAGAAAACCCTCCAACAACCATATCAACAAAAAAGCCACCTGGTTCACCGACGACCTTCTAGCCTCCAAACGCCCCTGCCGAAAACTCAAGCAAATATGGCTACTCGAACGCACTCCAGACAACCACACGGCACTCAAGGATGCCACACGCAAACACCACCAACTCATCAGGCTAGCAAAAAGATCCTCCTTCAAGACCTGCCTAGAAAACAACGCCCATGACTGCAAAGAACTTTTCAGCATCGTTAAAGAACTCTCCAACCCAAACGCCACCGTCAACGACATCACCCCCTCCCAAGAACTATGCGACGCCCTAGCAACTGCCTTCCACCGAAAAATCACGGATATCTACAACAGCTTCAACTCCCCTCACACTTCGGACGCTCCCACCCCACCCACCACGAACTCCACCCGCTCCAGCCGACTGACCTCCTGGACCATCATCAGTGACGACGAAACCCGCAAGACCATGAACTCCATCCACTCCGGATCGCCATCAGACCCCTGCCCACACCACATCTTTAACAAAGCAGACACAGCCATCGCCACACCTACCGAAAGCCATCAACATCTCCTTCGAAACTGCAAGATTCCCGGAAAGTTGGAAACAAGCCGAAATCAACGCCCTTCTCAAGAAACCAAAGGCGGACCCCAAGGACCAGAGAAACTTCCGCCCCATCTCTCTGCTCCCTTTCCCGGCAAAGGTCATCGAGAAAATCGTCAACACTCAGCTCACCCGGTAGCTCGAAGACAACAACATCCTCAACCCCTCCCAGTCCGGCTTCAGACGCAACCACAGCACGGAAACCGCCCCCTCGCTGCCACAGACGACATCAGAAGCCACCTCGACAATGGAGAAACATCAGCCCTCATCCTCCTAGTCTTATCAGCTGCCTTAGACCCCGTCTGTCACCACACCCTAAAATCCCACCTCCACGCAGCAGGAATCCAGGACCAGGCCCTCAAATGGACCGCATCCTTCCTCGCCGGCAGAACCCAAAGAGTCCACCTCCCCCCGTACCAATCCAAAGCCTTCAACATCATCTGCGGCGTACCCCAGGGCTCATCACTCAGCCCGACGCTGTTCAACATCTACATGGCCCCCTCGCACAAGTGGACCGTCAGCACAACCTTAACATCATCTCCTAAGCCAACGACACCCAACTCATCCTCTCCCTCACCAAGGACCCGCACACCGCCAAAACCAACCTCCACGAGGGACTAAAAGCCATTGCCAACTGGATGAGAGACAGCCAGCTAAAACTGAACTCGGACAAAACAGAGGTCCTCATCCTTGAGCGCACCCCCTCCGCCTGGGACAACACATGGTGGCCGACCACACTGGGTCCCCTACCGACACCCTCCGACAACGCACGAAACCTCGGCTTCACCCTCAACTCCTCACCCTCCATGACTAAGCAGGTCAGCGCCATCTCCTCCTCCTGCTAAAACACCCTCCGCATGCTCTGTAGAGTCTACAAATGGATCCCAACAGAAACAAGAAAAACAGTAACCCAGGCCCTCGTCAGCAGCAGACTCGACTACGGCAACGCCCTCTACACTGGTGTCTCAGCCAAACTCCTCCAATGCCTCCAAAGCATCCAAAACGCCTCCGCCCGACTCATCCTCAACATCCCTCGCCACTGCCACATCAACCTCCACCTAAGAGACGTTCACTGGCTCCCCGTCAACAAGAGGATCACCTTCAAGCTCCTCACCCACGCACACAAGGCACTCCACAACACCGGACCAACATACCTGAACAACAGACTCAGCTTCTACACCCCCACCCGGCCACTTTGCTCCGCCAACCTCGCCCTCGCCTCCATCCCCCGCATCAGGCGCAAATCCTCCGGCGGCAGATCATTCTCGTACCTCGTAGCCAAGACCTGGAACACCCTCCCGTCGGATCTCCGACAGACCCAGGACCTTCTTTCCTTCAGAAAACTCCTCAAGACCTGGCTCTTCGAGCAGTAGCAGCACCCTCCTCCCCCCCACCCCAGCGCCTTGAAACCCTCACTGGTATGTAGCGCGCTTTACAAATTGACTGATTGATTGATTGATTGATCAGGGTTACAGAGAACATTACGTCTGTCACCCGTCAAAATTAGAAATGACAGCAGCCCATCTGCCATCTCCATACATTGAAAGGAAATGCTGTCACAGTGGTTACCTTCGAGGTAAATAAAGTTTAGTGGACAGCCGCCATATGTTTTGATACCCATCCACCAAACTTTTAACATTACTTGTTTTCCAAAAACAAACACCCAAAGTCAGGGTTTGTCTTTGAAAGTCAATCCCCAAACCCTGAGAGTTTTTTCCTAGGGTTTGGGGAGTCTTTCTTTTTTTTTCTTTCCCTTAACCCCTGCTCCATCGATGGAACGTTTCATACCATTGCGCAACAGAGTAGGGGCTATTGGAGGAAGGGCATTACACCACCACCCTACTTAAGGTGGATGGTGTGATGTCCTTATTTTCCTCTCTGTCACCGCCAGAAAAAACCTGAGGGTGAGGGGAAGGAAAAAAAATAATGACCAATAAGACCTTGAGAGAAAACAACATGGTGTGGGGGTCATTTGTTCTTTGTTTTTCAAAAACAATTTTTTTAAAAAGTTTAGTTGATGGCTGTTAAAACTAAAGTTGGACGTCCATCAAACTTTTTGCACTTTGTTGGCATGGCCACTGGAATTATGCAATTGTGTCACTGCAGCAATTTTTACATAATCATCAATTTGCTGTATTTGCTGCATAATCCGTCAGATGCCGCATAATCTGCAGATTTTAACAAAATCATTTATTTCTGGCTCAAACAGTTCAAAAGTTACTAAATATGCAGCAACTATGCAGCAACATGTGTTGCTGCATGGTGGAAGGCCCTTTGCAAAGTTGGACTGTCCACTTTTCTGTTGCTTATTGCTATATTTGAGTGTTAAACTGGTAGTAATGAGGTTTTCCCAATGCCCAGACAGTGTTACCAAGTTTAAAAATGAATGTACTGATTTATGCAGCATTGTTTGCCTTTTCTTGTCGCATCATTCACTCAAACCTGCCACATGACTTGGACATCCCCTGCTGCATAATTCCAGTGGCTCTGTTTATAGGAAACCACTATCACATGGCTTCTTTCAATGTACAAAGATGACAACTAGGCTTGCGGTCATCAATTTGGTGGATGATAATCTATTAGGGTAGCAGAGGTCACGTCCTCTGCCAACGCAAAGGAGGGAGTACTGCCAAAATCTAAATGAGTCTCCAACGGAAAGCTTACAGTCTGCCCATCTCTAAATGAGGTGGGCGGACTGAGGGCCATATTTATACTTTTTGACGCAAAACTGCGCCAATGCAGTTTTGCATCAAAAAGTTTAACGCCGGCCTATGCTATTTCGTTGCGCTACCCGGGCGTCAAATTTATACTTTGACGCTCTGTGGCGCAAACCACGGGTTAGAGTCATTTGTTTTTACTCTAACCATTGCACCACGTCGTAAAGCAAAACGACGTTAATGCTGAGAAAATGACTTTAATTCGGTTTACGATGATGCAAACCGGATACGCGCCAGTTTTCCCTGCAATAGCGTCAGAAAGCGGCGCAAACACAGCAAAATATGCTAAGGAGCCCCAAAATGGATCACAGAAGCCAGCAGAGACCCCAGGGAGACCCCAATCGACCAGGAACCAGCCAGCAGGACCCAGACAAGACCCAGGAGACGGAGAAGAAGAAAAGGAAGTGTTGTTTCAGTGCAGAGGTGCAGGAAATACTGGTGAAAGAGGTGTCAGAACACCAGCATCAACTTTTTGTCACCTCAAAATTGCCAATTGGGAGGAGAGAGGCAAATTGGCAACAAATTGTGGACAAGCTAAACAGTGTGGCAGAGGTACGGAGAAAAGTCACTGAGTGCAAGAAACGCTAGCATGACTGCAAGCGCAGGACCAAGGAAAAAATGGCAAGGAACAGGAAGGAAGCACTGCAGACTGGAAGTGGGAGTCCAGCACCGCAGGAGGCCCTGGACTAGATGGAGGAGATGGTGGCAACCGTCATCCCAGAGGAGATCGTCACAGAAATTCAAGGACTGGACAGTGCAGATTACAAGGAAACAACACGGATGCAGGGTAAGTTGCATGGGGGACAAAAATGCCTAATTGTTAACTGCAAGCAGGGGGAGGTACATACCTACTGCACAATGAATGTCAGCCATGGAAATCAGGCAGGGGAAAGGGGAAAGGGACACGGCACGGGTGCATGGGCTGTGCAGCGGAAACCAGGGGCACAGCACAACACTACACCAACAACCTTTGCATGGGGGTACTCTGCCATGCCAAGGCTGTTGGAAAGGCCAAGCCAGTCCAGGAGGGTAGGGTAGAACGTAAAACTGGCCTGCTGTCACAGGACAGCTGGTATTGTCACAACATGAACTAGGTCTCAATTTCCAGTCTCAGACCGTATCCACAAGTGGCATGTACCATTGACAACAGTTGCCACTACCACCTGTGCTGTGTGTGCTGGTCAAGTAGCAATTGGCAGTTAGGTGCCCATGGATCAAACACACCCAAAAATATTGGGTCATGATGATGACGTTATCAATCCCCTGTAATTCCTAACAAAGTGTAAATCCTGTCAAATGCTCATGTCTATAGACACAATAAACATCAGGTATTGTTACTTACATTATGAAGTACACAGCAGTAATGTCATACCCATGCTGCCCATTCCAAGGTCCACCCCGTGCCTGTGTTACAATAGGTGCAATGCCACCTTGCAACATCCCAACTGTCATACTGCTAAGACAACAGCATTGGGGGGGAGGACATATGTGTCTAGCTAGTTAAACACACCCGCACAGTCATAAGAGGAAATAGAACACTGCCAGGCTCATCAGTGCAATCCAATGTAGCACACATTTGCAAACATCAACATGACACACTACCAATGCTGACACCTATATCATGCCATGCCAATGCTATACATAGTATGTGCCTGGTCTCAGAAACGTATAGGTGTATGTGAAATATCAGAGACTGGGTCAGTCCCATATTGTTCAGTGTGGTGCAAGTGGCATCAGAACACCCACAGCCACTGCAAGGCCTCGCCATGCTAATGGAAGTAGAGGGAGGGTTGAGTAGGACAAGAAGGTTGCAACACACATTTTGGACAGAACCTACAGCTAGAGGATGTGACCCAGACAATTCCCCAAACTGCCCACACTACATGTGACATGCAGGGGGGGCATGGGCCTGTGAGAATGCTAATATTAATGAGAGGAACAATGAACAGGAACCAAGATTACAATGTCTCACTAATAGGAAGTCAGTGACGTCACATTATAACTGCCACAACATAGACACACTAATTGTACAATATCTCATTGCAGAGGACGATGGCTCTCCTGTGGATATGCCTGTCCTGGACTTCCCTGATGACATGGATGACGAGCTGACAAACATTAGCCAGCAGACCCTCCAAGATGTCCTTGGAACCCTCCAGACCCCACCTTCAGTCGCAAGGAGGAGCACAGATGCAGCAGCCATCACAGAGGACCCACCCACCATCGCAATAGTACGACCTGCCAGCTCCAACCCAGCTGAGGACTCTGATGACACTGGTACCACCTTTGAGAGGACAGTAGTGGGAGTACAGCTGGAGGTGGCCAAGGAGGTACAGGTGGGGATGCAAAATATGACAGCCAGCCTTGAGGGGATGCGCATGTGCATGACGTCATCTGCAAAACAGTCAGCAGCCATGCAAGTGCAACAATCCATACTGCAAGGACTACAACAATGTGTGAGGGATTTACCACAGCAGTTAGGGAGTTGCCACAACACCTGGCATCCCAAACCTTCCACTGCGTGCACAAATACAAACATGACCCCCTCAGGGCCGACCTGGCTGACTACCACAGTGATGTAGCTGCTGTACTCAAGAACCAGCAGCTCCTCTTTGCTGCAGTAATGCCTTTAATAGCCCCACAGTTGGCAGCTATCGGGAATTCTGACTCCACGGCTTCAAACACTGAAGTGTGTGTTGCCCCTTCAAACCCACCACCACCAAGGGCAGAGGAGACGACACACACATCAGAAGATGAAGACGTGGAACAGATCACCTTCACCCGTAGGAGTACCTGGTAGCACAAGTCCATGCCACATGGGCACTGATTTCCTATGTCCTGTGATTGTTAACATGCCAGTCTTGCTACAGTTGGTAACATGCACTGTTCTCCCACACACTGTTTACCTTACCACTATGCACTGCAATTGTCTCTCACTACCTCATTGGCAATTCATGTTCCTCTGCACTGAATGATACTTCACCACAGCATGTCAAATGACATGTCCTTCACCATTGCACTTGTGTTCCATCACAATAGAAGGTGTCACACTAATGAACTTACAATCCTAGACTATGTAAATATTGCACTACAGCACTTTAAAATAAATTGCACTTACACAACCGCTTTGTCTCTGTGTAATGTGACACATCAACTGTGTAGGAGATTTGTGATGTATGTAACATGTCACTGGCCACAGAATGTCAATACAACAGTGTAGAAAGAATGTGGGCTGATAACTGTGCACTGGGGTCTGGATTTTATCATCATCTGTGCTTCCTTAGGCTCATTTCTGTAGTTAAAAGATCACAAACAGTATAATGCTGTGTAGAACTGAAAATGTCAGCTCCAAAGTATGTACAAGATGAAACTAAATGTGGCCAACATTCCCTTCAAGACAATCATTATGTATGTGACATCTGACTATAAAGCTTAATCACACACACACACACACACACACACACACACCATACAGCAGGAATGGATGTGTACGAGTGTATGGACAATTATGTGACCTGGGAGTACAATGTAATAAATGATAGGTGTGAGTTATGTATACAGAACTTCATAAGATTATAACATCACTCAGCTTATCAGGGTTCACATGAACATCAGGCTGCAGGCAGACTTCCCACAGTGTCCAAGATTCCAACACAGGACTCAAACAATGACAGATTTAAAAACACACCAACCTTTACAACACATTGGGAACCATAGTTACCTTGAGTGGTGGGTGCAATGGATGGCAGACACATAGGGCCAGATGTAGTAAACTCCAATTTTACGACTTGCAAATTGCGAGTCTGACCGACTCGCAATTTGCAACTCGCAATATTGGATGCAGAAAGGTATCTCAGACACCTTCTGCGACTCGCTATGGGGTCGCAAAGACCCACCTTATCAATATTCATGAGGTGGGTCGTAGTTTGTGACCCCATAGCGAGTCCCTGCACTCACAGGGATGGTGGCCTGCTGTAGTCAGCAGACCTCCATGTCTGTGACTGCTTTGTCAATAAAGCAGTTTTTTTTTTCATTTTGCAGCCCGTTTTCCTTAAAGGAAAACGAGCTGCAAAATGAAAACTAAACCAAAACCATTTGGTTTTGTTGTTTTCAGAGTAGGCAGTGGTCCATAGGACCACTGCCTGCTCTGAAAAAATATTTTTTTCGGCATTCACAAAGGGGAAGGGGTCCCATAGGGACCCCTTCCCTTTTGCGAATGAGTTACCACCAGTGTGACACTGGTGGTAACTGCGAGTTGGTTTGCGACCGCATTCGCGGTCACAAAGCAACTCTGAATGGCGATGCGGTCGCGAATAGGAAGGGAACACCCCTTCCTATTTGCGAGTCACATTCCCAAATTACGAGTCGGTACCGACTCGCAATTTGGGGATAAGCATCGCGTTCGGCCTTTTGCATGCTGCAAACTGCATTTTTCACAGTTTGCAACATGCAAAAGGCTTCGTACATCTGGCCCATAGAGAGGTAGCTTTGTTGTAGCTGCCAATGTGACAGCTCATTTGGAAGTGGGAATAACCATGTCAAGAATGGGATTTGGATGCAGGATGGAACACAAATGCAAATACTAAATTGACACTGTACACCCATGCAAAGGCCCTGATCCCTAAACATATGACACATACTGTAAAGGAGTACCTAAAACTTTATTATATCAGTATTGAAGGAAACTTAAACTAGGGGAAACATCTTAACTAACCTAACCTATCCTAACTATACATTACCCACAACTGGCCCTGACTACCCTAAGCTAAACTTACTTACCACATTTAACTAAACACTCTAAACATCAACCCCCCCACCCCACTTATATGATGGGACATGTGTAGGACAACATATACTAACCTAAACACATGCTAACTTATCCTAAACAAATATATATATTTTATTTTTTATTTATTTTTTTATACACATAAACATCATCTCCCGCCCACCCATCACATAAAAAATGTAATAATATAACACCCTCCACCCCAACCCACTTATTCTAACTAAACTAACAGCCTACTCTAACCTAACACTAAGGGGGTCATTCTGACCTCGGCGGTAAAAGGCCCTTACCGCCGGTCAGAAGACCGCCATAACACCGCCGCGGCCGCGGTTAACCGCCACGGTCATTCTGACCCACAACGGCCAAACCTCCAAAATTCCATCCTCCACTGCAGCCCACCACATCAGCGGGCAGCGATAAACTGGAGATGACCAAACCTCCACCGTCACGCCAACAGAAATACGCCCATGCCATTACGACCCACGAATCCACACGGCGGTCATTCAAACGCGGTATTCCATTGGCGCTACACACCGCCGCGGTCAGAATACACACACAGCACCAAAACACAGCCACATTGGACAATTTGAAATACACACCCCTGATACACATACACACAACACTCCCACACAATCAACCAACTATAAAACACACACCCACATCACCCACAAACCCCTGCGACCATAATTACTGAGAGAAGGAGAGAGAGACACAGCAGACAATCCAAAGCAAGACACACTGAGGCACACTACACCATCACACACACCACATAGTAGCACAAAGCACCACTCACCAACATACTCATCATCACATACACCACCCCACACCTCACCCACACCACCCCATGGCACCCCAAAGGCACCCACGCTTTTCGGACCAAGAACTCCGGGTCATGGTGGAGGAAATCCTAAGAGTGGAACCCCAGCTCTTCGGCTCGCAGGTGCAGCACACCAGTATAGCTAGGAAGGCGGAGCTATGGCAGCGGATCGTGGACAGGGTCAACGCGGTGGGACAGCATCCCAGGAATAGGGAGGACATACGCAAAAGATGGAACGACCTACGGGGGAAGGTCCGATCGATGGTCTCCAGGCACAACATCGCGGTCCAGAAGACTGGCGGCGGACCCCCACCCACCCCTCCCGAATTCACATCGTGGGAGCAAGACGTCTTGAACATCCTGCATCCTCAGGGCCTCGCAGGAGTAGCCGGAGGAATGGACTCTGGTAAGTCCAATCTCAACTACTATATCCCCCCACCCCACCAGCATGCCAACCCACACCCCCACCCTCACCCCCAACCCCCCAGCACACATCCTCCCTGACAATGTCTCACCAGCACAACCCACCCATCCCAACACCAACTCCTGCATGCCAACACAAATCATGGGCACCCATCACCTAAGCATGACCACTGCACTAACCCCCCCCCCCACTAACTACCCTCACAACACCTCCCTCAAGGGAATGCCTGCACTGGGGGACAAGGGCACCCATAACACGCACGCTATTGCACACACAGAAACAATAACCAAACTCTCTTACCCCATGCAGGACCCGAACGACAACACACCAGCCAGGAGGGTCCAGAAGTGTCCATCCCACCACCGGAACAGGCCCACACTGAGGATAGCAGCTCTGTCGACAGTGAACCTGATGACCAGCCCGGACCATCGGGGACCTCTGGGCAGTCGGTTCCCCTCAGGCAGCCACAGGCCACACCAGACCCGACCCCCTCTGCCAACACCAGCACAGCTCGCACCCAGCGGGCCCATGCCTCTGTCTCTAGGACAGCTCAATCAGCGGTGTGTCTGCCACTACAGGGCACCCAGGCTAACCCAACACCCCAACAACAACAGGGACCTGGGGGCAGTGGGAGCGGGCACACCGTCCAGGGGACAGAGGCCGGGGGAAACCGGGCAGCTCGGAGGGCTGCTGTGCGACAGGGGGGGGAGGAGAGGCCCAGGGAACCCACTCTCCAAGAGGCCCTCACCACCATCATGGGGGCATACCACCACTCCCAAGAAACGATGGCGACGGTACTGGCCAGGTTCACTGAGATCCAGGCACAGCAGGAGGAACGCTACATGGGGTTCAGGGAGGAGCTGAGAATCATCGGGACCGCAATGGGGACCATCGTCCTGGCCCTCCACAGGATAGAGGACGCGTTGCGGGACCATGGTGCACCACACGGGGCCCCTGTCACTAGCCCGGACCAGGAACAGCCTACCACCTCCGCCGGCGCTAGTGGACAGGAGGTCCCAACACCTCGACAGCCCCCCAGAACTCCACCTCCTGCTGAAGAACAACCACCCCGTAAGAGGAGCCTGAGACCAAAAAAAAAGACAGAGTAGGATGTCAAGACCCCCGCCAGCAGGACATACCCCCTCAAGTCTTCCCACTGTCCCACATTGCCACCCTGTCCAACCATGAACTGCCTATGCTCCATCCTTCCACAGGCAAAAGGACAATGCACCTGTGAGACTGAGAACTGGACTCTGCCATGGATATTCCTCCACCCCCACCCATCACCCTTAGAATCACATGTACCGATATCTAGCACTGTAAATAAATCACATTTTGCACACAAATCTGTTTTGAGTCATGCTGTATTATTAACAAATGTATTACATATTACTGTTCCATTTCTGTTCTGTCAATTAGTCATGACAACATACCAATGTCAATACGCTGTATTTCATGGGCGAACCAAGCAGAAGTCAGGTACTGAGTCAGACAGCACTGAGAAGGGAAGGGAAAGGCAAAAATTAATGAAAAACATCTGTGGGGAACTACAGAAAGTACAGATGCAGGAGGCTATAAGCAATTGTGAAATGGCGTGGGTGATTCTTACCTGTGTGTTACTGGAAATACTGTTGTATCACTCTGTCCCTATTGTCTGTGTCGTCCTCAGAGTCTTCCTCCTCTTCACTCTCCACAGGCTCCACGGCTTCTACAACACCACCATCTGGACCATCCTCCTGCAGGAAAGGCACCTGGCGTCGCAAAGCCAGGTTGTGGAGCATACAGCACGCCACGATGATATGGCACACCTTCTTTGGTGAGTACATTAGGGATCCACCTGTCATATGCAGGCACCTAAACCTGGCCTTCAGGAGCCCAAAGGTTCGCTCAATCACCCTCCTAGTACGCCCATGGGCCTCATTGTACCGTTCCTCTGCCCTGGTCCTGGGATTCCTCACTGGGGTCAATAGCCACGGCAGGTTGGGGTAACCAGAGTCACCTATTAGCCACACACACTGTCTCTGTAGCTGTTCCATCACATAGGGAATGCTGCTATTTCGCATAACATACGCGTCATGCACTGACCCTGGGAACTTGGCATTTACATGGGAGATGTACTGGTCAGCCAAACAGACCACCTGGATATTCATTGAATGGTAATTCTTCCTGTTCCTGTACACCTGTTCATCGTCATTTGGGGGGACTAAAGCCACATGGGTCCCATCAATTGCACCAATGATGTTGGGGATGTGTCCAAGGGCATAGAAATCAGCTTTCACTGTAGGCAAATCACCCTCCTCTGGGAAAATGATGTAGCTCCGCATGAGTTTCATCAGGCAGACAACACTCTGGATAAGATCTTGGAAAACATAGGCTGAGACATCCCAGATGACATGGCCACTGTTGTCTGGAATGAGCCAGTTGCAAAGAAATGGAGGACAGACAGAACCTGCACTAGAGGGGGAATTCCTGTGGGTTGGCGGATGGGGGACATCAGGGCTGGCTCCAGCTGGGCACACAGTTCATGGATGGAGGCTCGGTCAAGTCGGTATCGTAGTATTATGTTGCGTTCTTCCATTGTGGACAGGTCCACCAGCGGCCGGTACACGCGAGGATTCCTCCTTCTCATCGCTAGTCCCAGCGGACGGTGCCTAGGAAGGAGAATATGGAGTACAGAGTCAATCCACTCACAGGTACGTACAACACAGCTTGCACAGTACAGGTAAATGTATGGTTTGATATGTTTGTATGTGTGCCATTGCAAGGCCTAGGCCTGTGTGACGCATTAGAAATTAAGCCATGTGGGCCCTTGAAATGGCCGATGCCTGACCTGTGAAATGGGACAATGGGATGTGAGGTCACTGCGCTGGCGGGGCACACCGTGGCGGTAGGCGGTCGAAGACCGCTGTGCGAAGACGCATTGGTTAACATTGAAGCCTATGGGTTTCAGGAGCCAATGACGATGTGCGCCGGCGGTCGCGGGACGCACCGCCGCGGTACGCACCGCCGCTGGCGTGACCGCCATTTTCTATCTGCTCAATCATTCGAGACCTGATCATCCACATGAGAGGACCTATACTGCAAGTGCTGCTGTGAACTCGGTCTGGAAGTGACAATGGCTGCTGCTACTGGTGAAAGGGCCCCCGCCTTCAGTTCAGAAGAGTTGGAGAAGCTCGTGGACGGGGTCCTCCCCCAGTATGCGCAACTCTACGGTCCTCCAGACCAACAGGTGAGTACACTCAGTGCACATTGAATGGGTTATGCCTGTGTGGAGGGGGGGGATGTAAGTTGGTGGGGTGTGGAGGGAATGGGGAGTGCAACGCACGACAGATGAGAGAATGGGAACCATGACAAGGTTGGGGAGGGGGGGGCATGTACTCCAAACATGCAGATATGTGACGGTTTCTCTTTCCCACCCTGTACATGTCAAACAGGTGAGCGCCCACCAGAAAATCGATATTTGGCGTGCCATCGCCGAGGAAGTCCGGAACTTGGGGGTCCACAACAGACGGGGCACCCACTGCCGCAAGAGGTGGGAGGACATCCGCCGCGGAACGAGGAAGACCACAGAAACACTGCTGGGGATGGCCTCCCGACCTAGGAGGGGTGCCAGTCGCACCATGACCCCCCTGATGTCCCGGATCCTGGCGGTGGCCTACCCTAATTTGGATGGGCGCTTTAGGACAGCACAGCAGACACAAGGGGGTGAGTATCCGCACATTCTCCTATCTGTATGCGCATTGGAGGTGTCTGGGTGGGGGAGGAGGGCTGTGGGTGACATTAGGCCCGGGCGCTCTCTGTAGTGTAGTCCGCTCCCTTAGGCATGGCCCTGTTCCCCCGCCCCCCACCTCTGTAGGGTGCCAAGTGCAGCTACCCATGCTCCAGCATCACACATGTGCGCGTGTGTTGTCCCTAGACCTGTTTGCCTAGTCAGAAGTACTGAGTAGTGTACCCCAAGTTCGCGACTTAGTGCACGAGGCACCTGTGTCTGTCCTCTCCGCAAAGGGTATTGCTAAGGCATGCACTCAACTTTGTTTAATTTCTCCCCCCACCCTAAATCTTTGTCTTCTTGTGTTTTAGCATCATCAGGCGGAGGAGATTTGGCGTCGGAGCAGGAGGGAGCTGCAGGTCACCAGGCCCCGGTGGGCACTCACACAGACACCGAGGGCACCAGTGATCCGGAGGGCGAGGGGAGCACCACAACGGGGGCCGGTGGAGACACCAGCGACACGGACACGTCCTCGTTTGGGAGCTCCCTAGCTGGGGCGGCACCATCTGTGCCCCCCGCAACAACAGGTACAGCCGCCACCCAGCGCACCAGCACCGCCCTCCCAGCAGCCCCTCAGTCTTCGCTCCGTGCCCGCTCGGCCAGGAAGGCGCGCGTCTCCTTCGCCCCAGGCACCTCAGCCCCTGCCTCTGTTACCCCTGCTGCCCTCAGTGCGGAGCTCATTGACCTGGTGAGGACGGTCATTGTTGGGCAGACTACCCTTCTGAATGCCATCCAGGGGGTGGAAAGGGAGGTGCATCGGAGCAATGCCTACCTGGAGGGCATTCATTCGGGTCAGGCTGCCCATCAACGAGCGTTCACTGCTCTGGCCTCAGCACTGACGGCAGCCATTGTCCCTGTCTCCAGTCTCCCTCTTCTATCTGCCTCCACCCTTTCTCTGTCTCCTGTACCTCAACCTATCCCATCCACACCATCAGACCAGCCTGCACACACCTCAACACCCAAGGCCAGCTCATCCAAACATAAGCACCACAGAAAACACAAGCATTCACCCAAGCAACACACAGATGCAGACATATCAACAGTCACTACCACCTCTGTGTCCCCGTCCTCCTCGTCTCCCTCCTCCCTCCCTGTGACGTCTACACTCACACCTGCATGCACCCCAACATCAGCCAGTTCTTCCACCACCAGCAAACCCTCCACTACAGTCCGCACACCTGCAGTCACCACCCCCACTGGCATTTACACGTCCCCTGTGTCCTCTCCCACTGTGTCTGTCACCCCCTCTTCCAAGACACATAAACGCAGGCAGACACCCAAACAACAGCCAACCACCTCACCACAGCCTACGTCCCAGTCACCTGCACCCAAGGACAGCACACCTGGCTCTCATACAACCACATCCTCTTCCTCCACTTCTCTCACCACTACTCCTACCCCTTACCTTGGTCCCAAGAAAAATTACCTCTCCACTTTTGACCTCTTTCCCTCCCCCGACCCACCCCCTCCAACTGGGAAAAGTCCCAAGGGCACCTCAGCCACCACCAGCCCAACTACTACAGTGCAAGTGGTGCATGGCATGTGGAGTCCACCCTTTGGCAGCAGTAACACTTCGGTGAGCAGCAAGGGGACAGCCAGCCCCCCCCCCAGGCAAGAGGACCCGGAAATTGAAGGGCCGCCGTGAGCGGACAGAGACGGCTGCCCCCAAGGAGGTGACTCCGGCCACTTCACCGGCCACAGCAGCCAGGGGAGGCAAGGGCCCGAGAGCCCCATCTAAGGAGCGGAAGGACAGCAGGGCGGAGAGGACAACCACCAGGAGCGCGGAGCAGGAGGGCCCCACAAGCCCCATCCCGGCTGCAAGGGACGACACCAAAGGGCCCAGGACTCACTCCCCGAAGGGGCCTGACACAGCACGGTCGGAGGGCGACTGAGCAGGGTGTCCAGGCCAGGTATGACTCCCTTGACATACTGCAAGAGCACCGCTGAACAGGGCCCCGCCGTGCAGAAGAGCACCGCTGAACAGGGCCCCGCCGTGCAGAAGAGCACCGCTGAACAGGGCCCCGCCGTGCAGAAGAGCACCGCTGAACAGGGCCCCGCCGTGAAGACAGGTACCGCTGAACAGGGCCCTGCCGTGAAGACAGGTACCGCTGAACAGGGCCCCACCGTGCAGAAGAGCACCGCTGAACAGGGCCCCTCCGTGAAGACAGGTACCGCTGAACAGGGCCCCGCCGTGAAGACAGGTACCGCTGAACAGGGCCCCGCCGTGCAGAAGAGCACCGCTGAACAGGGCCCCGCCGTCTCAAGCACCGCTCCGCTGGGCCCTTCCTGTCAAGCACCGCTCCGCTGGGCCCCGCCGTCTCAAGCACCGCTCCGCTGGGCCCTTCCTGTCAAGCACCGCTCCGCTGTGCCCCGCCGTCTCAAGCACCGCTCCGCTGGGCCCTTCCTGTCAAGCACCGCTCCGCTGGGCCCTTCCTGTCAAGCACCGCTCCGCTGGCCCCGCCGTCTCAAGCACCGCTCCGCTGGGCCCTTCCTGTCAAGCACCGCTCCGCTGGGCCCCGCCGTCTCAAGCACCGCTCCGCTGGGCCCTTCCTGTCAAGCACCGCTCCGCTGGGCCCCGCCGTCTCAAGCACCGCTCCGCTGGGCCCTTCCTGTCAAGCACCGCTCCGCTGGCCCCACCGTCTCAAGCACCGCTCCGCTGGGCCCTTCCTGTCAAGCACCGCTCCGCTGGCCCCGCCGTCTCAACCACCGCTCCGCTGGGCCCTTCCTGTCAAGCACCGCTCCGCTGGGCCCGCCGTCTCAAGCACCGCTCCGCTGGGCCCTTCCTGTCAAGCACCGCTCCGCTGGCCCCGCCGTCTCAAGCACCGCTCCGCTGGACCCTTCCTGTCAAGCACCGCTCCGCTGGGCCCCGCCATCTCAAGCACCGCTCCGCTGGGCCCTTCCTGTCAAGCACCGCTCCGCTGGGCCCCGCCGTCTCAAGCACCGCTCCGCTGGGCCCTTCCTGTCAAGCACCGCTCCGCTGGCCCCGCCGTCTCAAGCACCGCTCCGCTGGACCCTTCCTGTCAAGCAACGCTCCGCTGGACATCGCCATGTCATGCACCGCTGCGCTGGGTCCCGCCGTCTCAGTCACTGTTTATGGTTCACTGTGCCCACCATGCCTCCTCCTTGACCAGTGGACTCTGTAATCCACCTGAGAGACTGTGGCTTTGCACTCCCCAGGATGGCACAGTGGGCAATCCACCCACTGTAGAGACTTGAGAGACTGTGGCTTTGCACTCCCTAGGATGGTACAGTGGGCAACCCACCCACTGTAGAGACATTGAGAGACTGTGGCTTTGCACTCCCCAGGATGGTCCAGTGGGCAACCCACCCACTGCAGAGACTTGGGAGACTGTGGTTTTGCACTCCCCAGGATGGCACAGTGAGCAATCCACCCACTGTAGAGACTTGAGAGACTGTGGCTTTGCACTCCCCAGGATGGCACAGTGGGCAATCCACCCACTGTAGAGACTTGAGAGACTGTGGCTTTGCACTCCCCAGGATGGTACAGTGGGCATGGTGGCTCCTCGTGGATCTGGCGTCGTGGACTCATGTGGCTGTGGTGGCCCCCCCTTCCCTTCCCCCTGAGGTGCCTGTAGTTTTGACATCGGATGCCCCTGCAGTGTTCTCTCCAAAGGACTCAGGTCTCGTGTGTGGGCTTTGCCCTTGTTTCGCAGAACCTTGGCCCACGGACATGTTAGATTCGTAGGATGTGCAGGACTTGTTACTTCAGTGATACACTGATGTGTATATCTTTTTGGTTTTTGTAAATATTTTTCACGGTTGCTCAATTATTTCCAGGTGCTTTTTTTGTACATGAAAATTTATTCCAAATTTGGTTGTGTCATTGTATTTTTAAAGGGGCTTTGTGTGGTGTCACTGTGACTTCCTGCTCTGCATTGGTGTGTACATATTGGGGGGGTGGGGGGGTCGCATATGTGTATGCCCATTACCTTTCTTCCTCCCCCCTCCCGTGTGTCGTAGGTGCAGTACTCACCGTTGACGTCTGCGCTGGAGTTGGTACTCGTGGTAGATGAGCAGGTAGACGAGAGCAGGTATGATGTTCAATTCGGGTTCCATGCTGTCCGGATTCCGCGTGGAGTGGCTCGAGGTGAGCGTTTTCCATTGAAAATGTCTGTTTCCGCCGTGTTTTTATCGGCAGTGCTCCCGCCCCGGAAAAGGTGGCGGATTGGTGGGTCGTGATAGGGTGGGCGGTACATTGTCTGCCGCCTGGCTGTTGGCGGTGACCGCCGCGCTGTTTGTTTGTTCCGCCGTCGCGGTCGGAGTGTTAATGCGGCGGCCTGTGTTGGCGGTTCCCGCCAGGGTCAGAATTGCATTCTTTTGACCGCCGGCCTGTTGGCGGATTGGCCGCCGCTTTATCACCGACCGCCAGGGTCAGAATGACCCCCTAAGCCCCCTAAACCCACTAAAGAAAAGAATGAGGTAAGAGGAGGGAGAGGAGGGAATCATGGGTGAGGATCCAAAAGTCACAAATTGGCCCTTCGCAGGATCTTCTTAATACCCCTCATTAGATCTCACTGACACATTTCCAAAATCAAGCACATTGATTCATGCACCCATCTGGCCTTGACCTGCATGCACGCCTATGACATTTCACTCAAGTGCCACTTAAATGGAGTACAACAGGTGGAGCTAGGTGCTGCGGGAAAGTCACCCATACAGTCCTACATGTTCATTACTTAACAGGGATGCGCAAGTCTGTGTGTAAAACTTATGCATCACTGGTCTGTGTGAATCAGGGTATGACTTGCTCACTAAATTATGACACTAGCCACCTCCAAATTAATTATTGGCATACATGTAGCAACAAATCACCTTGTTCACCTGCCCATGCCTGTAGCGCAGCACTTGACTCCCGATACATGACTCTCCGCCGCAGAATGTCTAACTCTAACATGGAACAAAATGTCAACCTCCAGTCAAGTCACATATCAGATCACGTGCCAGCACATCATACTTTGCAATGAGTCCAACACACGGGAGTCAATCACACAACAGCTGCAAACACAACACAGGACAAACATATTAACACTTACTGGATACCTCTGGGTGCGCAAATCAAACCGCTTCACCAATTGTATAGGGGGCTGGTCCACCTGTAAAACATGGAAGGGTGATATGTGCTCAATGTCTGCTCACTGTACAAAACTTGGAACAACAAACCACTGTGTGTGACATTTTATATGATAGAGCTGCACATCAGGCATGTAGACACACCAACAGACATTCTATTGCAAACATGCATTGACACTGTCACTCCAGTGAGTGTTAGACAGACATATGCACACATGTACTGGCCCTAACAGTCTTGTGGTGCCAAACATGATTACTCAATTTTGTGCTTAATTCATTCCAGAGGGTACTCCATTTCATCATCTGTAATTATGAGACACATGCAATGCCACATTCCTGGTGCACTGCAATCCCAGTGACTCAGGTATTGTGGCTTGTGCATCAAGGGACAATGAGCTACTGTGTGATGCTCATGTGGGTTGATTTGCGTTCAGGAATTATTGTGCTTTCAATGGTCCATTATATGTGTGCCAGTGTTGTATGTAGGTTACATATGCCACATCGGCAGTGTACCCAGAGCCATATATGCCCCCTATGACAACATGATGGCAGGGATCCTGTGTGTTACTTTATGAAAATGTTACTCTAAACATGGATTGGCTACTTATCTGATTCAAAACAACAAAAAGAGGTATACTGACATTGTCCAATTTGATCATCTGCGACAGAATGCATGGGCACAGGTGTAGTCATTGCACATGAAGTGTGTTACTCTGGGCCCTGTGTCCCTATATCAGGTATTGTAAATCACACTTTGCCACATTCATTAACTTAGAATTGCCAAGTTGGGTAATCTGTGGTAATACAACCGAACTGACACTGTCCGCTAATTAAAACATGGGTTAGCAAATGTCCTACTTCTGCAATCTTGATGAGGTAGGTCTCTATTTGAAAGCACCTTGGGAATGGTGGCACTCACAGGAATGCTGGCCTGCTGATCTTAGCATACCACCATGTCTGTGATAGCCTTCATACTGAGAAGTTAATAATTGTACATATGCTGCACTATATCAGCGGGGTGTACCAAAAGTAAAATAACAACCTATTTCGTCACTTCAATGGTATAATGGGAGCAGTCATTGGTCCCTTGCACAACATCATGCTAATAAATGGTTTGTGACCATGCATTCACAAAGAGCAGGGATCCCATGATGAGCCATTCACTTTACAAAATTGTTTGGCTATAAAGTGACACAGATGGTAACTGCACCAGCTCAGTACCAGCAATTGCACCCAAGGCAAACATTTTGTTGGGCCATGCTACTCAATGATAGGATTTCAATGCCTACTCCGAAAAGACTCGGGATGAACCTGTTTTGTGGTACTGCAATGTGGTAGCATCCTGGCACAATTGGGTTTGGCCATGTGAAAGATTATCTGTCCAGACGTAAACACACAGAAACAATGAACTTAGGGCCAGATGTGTCTTTTTTTGTGTTGCATTTGCTTCATTTGTTTACGCTACAGCTATGGAAATGAGCACAATAAATTTGATTGTAGCAAGTGTGCTATACTTTTGCATCCAGAAATAATGCAAATGCTGCACAAACAAAGTAGAAATATCGGCCTAAGATATTAGCAGAGGTTAGGAAGAGCTTTGTACATATGGCCATGAATACTGTTCAGACATGGTTTAAAAAAATTGGGGACTACATTGGTTCCTTGTATTAGCATGTGAAATACATCCCATTCCTGGTACACTCATAGGACCTGAATCATAATTTTGTTTGTGCCGCATTACCATCATCTATTGACACCAAAGCTGCACTAATTTACAAGATAAAATTGTCTTTTGTAAGTTTGCGCAGCTTTTGCGTCAACAAATGATGGTAATGCGTTGCAAAATTTGTATAAATCAGGACCACAGTTTGTTCAACTTGCATTCCACATGTCCACAAACATTGCATGCAGCATGTCACAAAATCTGCTACTGTCACTCAAGATCATTGTACTGTACACATTAGTCAAATTTGTACTCACCAATAGGGCCACCAATCATCACACCTAGGTGGTTCAGCAGGCCCTGCTCTCTGGCCACAAGGTCAACCCAGCGATGCTTCAAGTGGTGGTCGTTGCGTGGGCTGTTGAATATTCTTCTTAGGTGGAACAGCACCTTTGCCGATCCTTAGCCTCCTTGCCTCCTTGTGATACCCCTGTATCACTCAGCCCCCAGCCTCCAACATCAGGGGGAGGAAGTGGCAAACCAGCAAAACAAAAGCCCCTAGCTCCTCCTCAACCATTCGCCCCAGACGTGGCCTTCCCAATATCTTAACCAAAATAGGATAGAAAAGGGTAAAGAGGGAAAAACAGGGAAAGGAGGTATGAAAAGGAAACTTAACTGACCCACAGACAGCCCAACAATACCCCAACTAACAATACCCACAAACACACTCCCAACAGTACAAACACAAATCTAATTGCAATGAATGACAAAAAATCACTTACACAGATTACCACAGACACTTACAAAACAACAAAATACAATAGCAATAGCACACAGGGGACAAAATCACAATATTCACAGAGACAACCCAAGACACAGCCACACAGTCTAGAATAATCACAGACTGCAAAGTGAAAGTGAAAGTACGCCCACTGTACCATTTCTGTAAACAGGATATCCTATTACATCACTTCCTGTCTCAATTGTGGGCATTTTTTGGTATTGCGTGTAATTTTATGGCACTTACGGGGTTTGGGTCAATATTTTTTGATGCATATGCATGAAAATTCCCCTGCATTTAAGGATCAATTCATTTTAAATGGGTAACCGATTTCCTGGGGTGCGGTGTTAGAATTAACGCTATGGACCAATTGATGTATGTGTGTGACTATCATTTTTTAATTCATATGCATTATATTTTGACGCATATGCGTCTTTTTTGCCACGTTTACATAAAAAAATCAGTCTTAAACTGTGTTTGTGTGATTTTTCAATTTTTTACATGCATGCAGCCTATAACTATACAAAGATAGGATGGTATGACCTGCAGTGTGTGTTATAGTGTTTGGGCACATGTGGCAGACAATACTACTGCGGCCCATAATACTCATGTTATTGTGCAGGATTACCTCTCTTAACTGACGCAACAGCAACACAAACTTTGGGAATAAAATTGGTATTTCCTAGTTTGAGCAGGTGTTGCATCAATAGAGGACAGCAAGGCTACGCAACTAAACAAATAGACTCATGGCCTGTGTGTTTATGTCTGTGAATTGGCTCTTCAAATTGTTGTTGTGCCTCTGTGGTAATGTCACAAGAAAATGTTGGCGTAATGTGCATGTATGAATGTGTTATAAATGTGTATAACCATCAGATGCCATTCATTGAGGTACATCAGTCATGATATGTATTTGTTATATCTGTTGCGTCTTATGCTGTGTGTACTTCCTTGACTTTGGGGGCAAAACATTTCCCATGACGAACTACAGGATAGATTGAGGACGGTTGATAATGGCTATGTCAGATATGTTACCCATCACATGTAATGAAGTGTTGGATACCACTTCATGGTCACTTGTGTGTATACTACCCATGATTCCATCATTTGAACATGCTATGTAGGTACAGTGTTTGTGACACAGAGTCTCAAATCCAATCCTAAAATTGTTATGTACACCACAGTTTGAGTCATGTAAATGACCTATGTTTCTCCTGTGGCTTTGGAGGACCAGCAGATAATGCTGCATGTGTTCACATATTTCCAGTGGTTCATTGCACGAAGGTGTCCAGTTCAAGTGTGTGGCCATGTGTACCCTGTATCAGTATCGGCCTCAATGTTGTCACAGTTTCGTGCAGGTCTAGTCATGAGTAGCCAACCCTTGAACTAACAGAGTATCCTTCAAAGCAGAATAGACCAAAAGCCAAAGATCAACTAACGACATTCATGGGGATAGTCCAGCTATGGCACTGCAGAACTTTTATAAGGCTGACAACAGAGCAACCTTGGTGTGCTCAAATACGTTATGGATCAATAATAGGAAACAAGCAGGTCTCATCATAACATTTGTACACAGGGTGGGCTCTAAAATTCCCACTGCAACAGGGAACATCAGTGCCTCTGTGCTGATTAATCTCACAGCTAGTCACCATGCAAGCCCCATCAGAAGATGGCAGCAGAAGTGAATCTGTGTGTGGACCGTCAGGGTACAAACATGTTTTGTCCTTACATACACATTAGCAACCCTTGTTTGTTGTGCTGTAGGCACTGTACCAAATCCATGCATACAGCCATAACACACTGTCACTGTTTTGCACTTATGAATACATGCAAAACCAGTCAAGGGATGGGGGCTGGATTAGGCCATTTGAATACATGTCGAACAGAATACAATAAGTAAACTGATTAAACTATACTATACATTTGAGGATTCATCGTAGACTTACCAGACACAATACCCCAGGAGGAAACAGAGGACACGGAAAGCAACTATGAAACAAATGTAGCCGCAGGGAACCTCTATGGTTAATGCAAAGATTGGAACCAGTCTGGCTAAAAGGATGCAGGCTCTGTCAGGAACATACATGAACAAGGCAAATACACAGTGAGCAGTCTCTGACTGGGACAAGCAGGAACAACACTGTGGGAACAGAAAACAGTTTGTGCTATGGTCTGCAATGTTACACAATCCCCCAAGGGCTCTGGTACACAAGTGATTTGTACGCCAATGCACAACAAGGAGATTCAGAAAATGGCAGCTTCTAAGCAGTTCCAGGCAGCAGCAAGAGCAGGGCAGGTTCAAATGGCTGGTATGCATGGAAGTTCTCACAAGTGTGTGTGCACCTTCAGTCTCTCACAAGTCCTGGAGTTGAGAATCAAGTTCAAAGGGCCAACTGGACCTTTCACATGGAAAGCAATGGACAGCTGATTACAGGTCCTACTGACTACCAGGCAGTGCATTATCGGACCTGAAGTCACTGCAGACTGATGGACTATGACTATGGCATGCCATAGTGAAGAGGGAAGCACACAAGAGTCAGAAAGGGAGTCTGGGTGTGTGTAGATGAAGATTCCCAGGGTACAGATAGTCTATTTACAGGGCCCCCTAGAGAAGGGTGGGGGAGGGATTTAAAACATGGCAGTGGCAGGACTTATTACCTGAGATGGACTGCGCAGGGCATGTCTTGTGAGCAATGCTTGTCATACCTGGGGCACTTGTGCTATGCATTTTCAGGTTTGATGCACTTCTTGTCACACATGCTCCTTGCAGAGATAGCTGATGTCACACTTACTGCTGTCAATGGCCTGATCATACATTCCTGTTACCAATAAAATTGCACATCCACTGCCTCATGTATGAAGCATTTTTTTACCTCATGATTGATGGTGTCTTAGTTGTGTGTCATATGCTGCAATGGACCATGTTGGCAACATGGATGTGTCTCATAGCTGTGGTCCTCTGATATTGCCGTTCAAATGTGTGATAGACAGGATATATGTCATTAACACTGTGTGTGATGTTTGCTGTACATTCATACCCATCAAATGTGATGTGGCTTTGTCAGTATGCAAATTTGTATTTCTGCAATGCTCCATGAGGCTAAACTCTGATTATGATTCTTAGGGATCATGTGATGCATAAATAATTCCCCAGAGCATGACTGAGTGATAAAGTGAGGTGTTTAATTACATATGATAGCAAAGTGGTGATGGTGACTATAATTAGAAGACGTTTTGTATGATGTGTTGTCTCCGACGTAATCCTGCAGCTGTGTTTGGATGTTCCCCCTCATTTTCACGGACAGCATCCTCCTCTTCCTCCTCTTCAGGCATTTGTTGATCCGGTTCATAGAGGGGAATGTTCCTCCACACACAAATGTTGTGCAGGATGGCATAGGTCAAAATTATCTTGCAGACCATTTCAGGGGAATATAGGAGGCTGCCTCCGGTGATGTCCAGGCACCTTAATCCGTACTTCAGGATGTCAATAGTCCTCTCAACTATGGTGCGTGTCCTACGGTGTGCCTCTTTATAGGCACGCTCTGCTGCTGTGCTTGGGTTGGCAATTGGGGTCATGATCCATGGCTGAATCCCGTAACCCTGATCAGCTGAAAGAGAAAATGTGGGCAAGTATTCTGTTGTTGGTTGCACCGTGATTGTCACTTTGCATGGCAGTTGTTATCGTGTGTCGTCTGTGACTCATCTGTGTTCGTGGTATTGTGTGGGATCCTAGGCTTCTGTGATGTTCTTTCTGCATTGGGTTGTTTAACTATCAAAACGGGTGTTTGGCTGATTGACATGATATCAGTGGTATATTTTGAAACTTGCTGTTCAGTGTGTATCTCCCATGCGTTATGTAATGCGAAAGAAGTGTCCATGCGCCTTCACTGGAGGTGACATGATACTTCCACACACACAATCAATTCCACTGTGGTGGTAACATGGTTGCACTATATGGCCTGAACATCCCATCCAATTCGACATATATAATTGCAGATGAAATGCAACAGTGAGGCCCTTTGATTTGGCTAGGTGACAATGCACAACACATCTCCATAAGTTGGCAGTACTGAAGTGTTCACAATTGACAATGCACAATTATCCCATGTGTGTCAAGTTCTATGTAAACATATTTGTGTACCCTCACAGAGTTGGCTCATGTGCAAATGTGTACCTACACCACTGAACTTGCTCCAGGTAAGCTGGCTAACTTGGTTGTGGGGGTGAAGGTTTTAGTGTCGGAAGGTCCATCTGCCTGTACATCTGTTATGTATATGGGGAATTGTCTCAATCCGTATGTGTAGCAGTGTGCACTTTGCATTAGTGATTAGTGTCACATCCACATGTTTTCATAGCACAGTTCACTTCCTTATTGCTATCTGGCAATGTCACCCCAAGAGTGATGTGAGATGTTGGTACTACCTCAATAATTCCCTGTCACCTTCATTAGAGTCAGCGTCATCATGCTATGTGTCTCATGGTGTTTGACCTGCAGCAACACACATTACACACCCCTTACACAGGACGTATTGCTTGGAAGGGTGTGGGATTGAGTGTTATTGATGTGATTTTGAAAGGTTCATCTTCCAAGTTGTACTGACAATTAAAGCCATTTCATTGTCACTGTGTGGTTTCAAATTGGTCCCGTGTGGCTCTAGAGTGGCATCTCTTGTTATTTGCATCTGTTGTTTGTCCATAGGTGTGTATCCCATTGGGTCAGGATATCAAACATGACTACCAGTGTCACACTTCAGTGTCTTCCTGGCCACGTGTCAATATAATGGTGTATGTGTTGGATGTCCTACAGGGTTGTTGTGCTGTGTGTAAATTACTAGGTTTCTGTACTTACCAACAAGTAGGCCATTGCCATAACGTCCATCCTGGAAGTGCCGATTGATAGTGCTGTTGCGGAAGATGAATGAATCATATACACACCCAGGATACTTTGCCGTGATGTTGGTGAACAATCCACGGTGATCCACAATGGCCTGAACATTGATGGAGTGTGTGTGCTTCCTGTTGCGTTATAGGTGCTCAGTTGCAGCAGGTGGCACACTCCGGACATGTGTGCAATCAATGGCGCCAAGCATGTGTGGGAAGCCATGAATTTGATAAAACCCCTGTTTGGTCTCCTGCTGCTTTTGCTGTGTGTTGGGGAAGTGATGTGGCAGGGTGTGAGGGAGATGATGGCATCAAATACCTTGGGAAGGAAGGCAGAGAATGGGGGCTGTGAGATCCCGGCAACCAGGGCACCAGTGGTTTGAAAAGAGCCACTTGCCAACATGTGCCGGACAGCTAGCAGCTTGGTCTCCGGTGGAATGATGTGGGGTGTCTGCAAGCTGGGTGCCAACTGTGGATCAATGTGACGCAGCAGCTGCTGTTTGGCTTGCCAGTTTAGACTGTACTTCTGGATGATGTCATGTTCCCTGAGGCCCTGAAGGGTTGTCCTGGTCCTGAATATCCTCTCCTGCCTTCTGCGTTGCCCTTGGGGTCCATGTTGGTGTAGTGGTAGCTGCTGCTGTTGCTCCTGTGCTCTGCGTCTTCGTGCATGCTGCATGAGTATCACCTCCATGTCTTCCTTTTTGAGCTATGATGTTGCTTGTGTGAGTTTTCCTGAAGTAGTGGTGTGTTTGCCCCATTTTCAACGCCTTCCCTGACCCAGGCGTTAAATTTTGGCGCAAATTGGGATTTGCACCATTTTCCGTCTCCACCTACCAGACGTGCGCCATTTTTGCACGGTTGGATAAATATGGCGCACGGGTGTTTAAGTCATTTTTTGGACGGTAACGCCTACCTTGAATCTCATTGACGCAAGGCGGTTTCACGCATCCAGAAAATGGCGCACATTTGGATACTTTGACATTAGACTGGTCTAGGCTCAAAGTATAATTATGGTGTTAAGTTTGCGCCGGATTAGCGTAAAAAAAATTATGCTAATCTGGCGCAAAGGGTGTATAAATATGGGCCTGAGTGTTTAGAGATCAGGGTACTCTTTTGCATTTGCAATCGAGTAACCAGTCCGCTAAACTCTTAAACAGGCCCTAGGTGTTTTACCACTTTCAGTAATAGTTGGAGTGCACACTAAGATGTAAGAATCTAGCCATCATACCAAAATAAATAGAAACTCAATGTTTTTTAGTACTATATTTAAAAGTGTAATTCTTATTAGTGAGTTCTGAATACGGAAACCATTCTGATATTCAAAACACACGAAGTTCAATCACACCACTGAGTGCAAGAATTTACTGAGTAAACACATAGCACTGAGTACATAGGCACAACATATAACTGTACGGAAACACAGACACACACAAACATTTGGCACGCACAAGCACATCAAACTGAGAATACACACTGCACCTACTTTATCGATAGCACTAAATCATACAGGTCCCGATTTAAAAAAAGATTTTCTTACATTAACACCTGTCATATAATCCTACCAACGGGAATAAATGTACTATTTCTGAGAAGTACGCCTGTAAAGCTCCACCTGTCACAACATTTCCAGGCATACTCCTCAGAATACCAAGTCACAGCTGCTATTTTGACAATGCAAAATTTTATGTAGGGTCCAATTTGGTACTGGTAATAGGCACCGACTGCGAAAATGTACATTTTTTTTAATATACTTTTGTTTGAAAACCCTTTCACTTGCACCCCTACAAAATTTAGAGATGCGACATTCCACCTTCTAGTGTGGAAGCGAAGTTTACTCCAGTCCTGCGGAGGAGTAAATCTCCATTTGCAGGGTGTGACTGGTGTTTCAGAACACCAACAAACTCAAGAAATGTTGGTCATTCAAAACTTCACAAATGTAAACCAAACCTTAATCCAATTTTTCCTCACCACCCCAAATACGACCACCCTAACTACCACCATCCCAACCATTATCACCATAACCAGCCTACCACAACCCTACCCAGCACCACCCTACCACCACCCTGCCATCACCACTCTCACTACCACTACCACCACCACTCTCAACACTCCCTTCACCACTACCTCTCTACCCATCACTACAACACTCTCACCACCCTCACCCTCACCCTCAATCCCATCACCTTTACCAACACACACCTTACCCACCTCACCAGCACCCTAAGAATCACCTCAATACTACCACCACCCTCACTACTACCATCACCAGCCTCACCACCACCTCTCCACCACAACTACCATCCTCACCACCACCACTCTCACCTAAATCATGACCCTTTTCCTCAACATGGCTCTCTATTTCTGAAGAATATCTCAATTTTTAACAACCATTTTCAACTCATTACTTGACTGGGGTTTTCATGGAAAGTTGTCACCTACATTTGCATTTGCTTATTCACAAGTAACTTGTTCTCACAGGAAAATATACATCTAGGTATCTAGTAAAGCTGCCATATTAAAGATTAAGAAGCACTTACACATTGTTTATAGTGATCTTTCGAACCTCTGGGCCTTATCAATGAAAATCAATAGGTGAAGGTTGAGAAAGAACTATACGGTCATATGTTGCTGTGAACCATAGGCAGATTCACATTTGCATAAACTTAATATTTGGTCACCTCATACATTTCAATTGTTGTGCAGTGGGAATAAGAAAATGTACTATTCACTGCATTACGTGGCACACTTTAAAAAAAAGTGACCAACAATCGCAGACAATTCTGCTTTCAAGACTGATTGTGTGAGATTTGCTTTCTGTTCTTGTGTTTATCCCTCCCCTGGATCATGGCATCATTGTATAATTACTTGTGTCCTTCCACTGCTTACTTTTCAGATACTCCTATTTTCTTTTTGGTTAAGCCCTCCATGAGAGCGTATGCATTTTCAGTTGTCTCCCTTGTGTGCTTCGCTGCACTCCTCCACCGCGCTCCATGTTATTCCCATTTGTGTGCTTTTCATCCACGCCCTTCCATGTTGTGACTGCCCTTCTGTGCTTTTACCCGCATTGCTTTCTCACCTGTATGCTTCTTCCCGTTTCATGCTGCGTTCTCTCTTGCCAATGTGCTTCTGTTCCTTGTGCCGCACATTGTTCTCTATTGCCCGTTTTGTGTACCTCTTCCGCTGCCCTCCGTGTTGCTTCCGACACCACTCTTCATGATACTCCCCCCTCCCATGCCCTCTGTGTTGCTTTCACCTCGGCTCTCCAGGTTGCTTCCCCATACACGTTTAAAAAAAAAAAAAAACGTTGGCACTACCTCTTTTTTAATTTACCGATCCAACTTGGATCAGTAAATAAAAAAAACTCTGCGCCTTTTGTAGGCACATGCATATGTGGTGCACATGTCTACTAAATGGCACAGCTACACTGACTGGGTCATACCATCTTTTGCCACGATGCAGTTTATCACTAAAAACCATTGGTAACGCCAATAGTTCCCGAGGTGAGCTTTGCCAATGCTTGCTAGTAGACGCACAAAGCAATGGTAACATATCCTGCACCGAGTACACTCACAGCTATGATGGCACATATCTCAAGGTCAGCCGTCTAAGTGCACTCACAGCTTTGAGTAAAACACAAGTGTACCGCCTGATTCAAGAGCTTGTACAGGAACAGCAATTCACACGCACAGCTTTGACCCTTGTGTGTGGATGCGTTCCTTGGTACACCGACAGCTCTTAGTGCGCATACAGCACTTTATAAATAATGACACAGAAGCCTCTCGCTCTCCTTGCAGGCCATATATTGCAGACTGCCATCCTAAATTTGGAGCAGGGCTTCCCGACTCCTGCAGCAGGGGCCTGAAGAAACACACTCCCACCCCCGCCCCCGCCCTGGAAGTGGTGAATGCATTTTTAATAAATGGGTGGTGAGGCCCTCCCGAACAAGGCATGTTAGGGGTGGAAGTCAGTTTCCTAAGCTGCCTTATTTTAGGACTCGCACCACACGTCATAAAGTAGCCTTTTATTCTCTCCTATGAACATGTCCCGCACTCCACAGTCTCCACAGATGAGGTAAGCTGCATCGTGGGGAAAAAAACCAAATCGGTGCCCAAGTCCCTACCAAAACCAGGGCCGGGTAGAAACTTTTTTTAAAGGGCATTGGCTAGGGGCATTTAAGGTTGGTTTTGAAAACCCAGGCCCACTCCTAGTGCCTCTGTCACTTTCCCCAGCCCCCGACATTCATCTCAGCATACGCAGTGTGGCTTTAGGAGAGAAATAACGAGATGGCGAGGAAGCATTAGAGACAGAGCGAAGGGAGAGAGAATGGATGGATGGAAAGAGAGAGGGAGAAGGGGAAGGGAGAGAGGCTGGTGTTAGCATGTTCTACCAAGGCCACTTTTGGCTCCCAAGTCTGGCACTGACCAAAACAGAGGCAGTCCAAATCTGAAGCAAAATAGAAAACCGGGCGAAATACTTCCACATTTCCACAGGAAAGAGGTACATCTTCAGAAACAAAGGTAAACATTCCCATTAATGTTTCTCAGAACAAAGCCGGAAATAATGGGAAAAGTATATACAACTGCTCGCATTCTATTTTTCCAACAGTACTATGGGGGTCATTTTGACCCTGGCGGTATGGGACCGCCAGGGCTAAAACGACGGAAGCACCGCCAACAGGCTGGCGGTGCTTCCAGGCGCGCACCGCCGGGACCGGCGGTATACCGCCACTTTTGCCCCGGCGGTGATAATCCGCCTGCGCTGCCCAGGGGATTACGAGTCCCCGACCGCCAGCCTTTTTCTGGCGGTTTGCACCGCCAGGAAAAGGCTGGCAGAACGGGGAGTCGTGGGGCCCCTGGGGGCCCCTGCACTGCCCATGCCACTGGCATGGGCAGTGCAGGGGCCCACTGACAGGGCCCCATGCAGCTTTTCACTGTTTGCTATGCAGACAGTGAAAAGCACGACGGGTGCAACTGCACCCGTCGCACGGCCACAACACCGCCGGCTCCATTTGGAGCCGGCTCCTATGTTGCAGCCGTGATCCCCGCTGGGCTGGCGGGCGGAAACCAGGTTTCCGCCCGCCAGCCCAGCGGGGATCTTCAAATGGCCGCTGCGGCCGCATGGCGGTCAGATCTTGGCGGGCAGCATCAGCCGCCCGCCAAGGTCGTAATGACCCCCTATATGTGAGTCTGCACTATCATGGTTTTCAGATTGCTCTCACAAACCCACCATCGCCAATCAGAACCCTACTCACGTCTCTCAACATCCTTCCAGTGCGTCTGCGCCCTCACTCACCTGTCCTCCGGTGTTCCTTTACATGCCTGCGCACTTAGCAGCGCAGAGAGGCTAGTGTGGTATTTAGTTATAAGGGACAGGAGTCACTGGTTGATGACTCCATATCACCAAGACAGCAATGCTTCAGTCTTAGGATTTTTTTTATAAATCAATGTTTTTAGATGCGAATTTAACCTGGACTGCAAATCCCCGAATGCATTAGATTGTCAAATGAAGCCCCAGAACAGTAGAAATGCACCACTTTTGACATGGAGTGATCTGGTATCTTTATCCTTGGTCGCAGCGATTCTTTTTTCCTTTATGGTGTTTCCTCACACTTTCTAGTTGCAGGGATAGAAACATGCAGGTAATATCCAACAATATGTAAAAAGCACTGTGAAGAGACCATCTACTTTGCAATTACCCTTGAAAAATCTGTGACACAGACTTGGATTGTCCCTGCCCATGCTCTTGAGATGTACAGGTAAGCTTAGGGGATGGCTGTAGGGGAGTCAGAAGTAGAGTGATACAAACGCTGCATGACAAACTTTCAGCCATTTCCTATAACCAGCTCATCTCTTCTTGACTCTGTTAGTTTGTTTTTACCTCTTCATCACTTCCAGACACTAGTTCAGCCAGGCTCCAACGCTTCCTTCCGGGTCCTCCCCTTAATTCTGAAGTTCCTATCAGCGGCTCTTTTTTAGGGAGCCCGTGGGCAGGCAGACATCTCTTGGCTTATATTGTGACAATAAGAGCCTTTGACTGCTGGTCTCCTAGGCGTTTAACCTACTATTGATAGCAAACCTGAGCACCAAGCAGTTCCTTTAACTCTTGACCCTCAGGGTAGCGTAGTCGAGGAGTCCAAAATTACTTAGGAAGATGATGGGGGTCAGAGCTCAGCAAAACATTTAACAGTGGTTAAGATATCATTGTCTGGCCAGTGCTTGTATGAAAGAAAAAAGTATTTGAGTCCTACTACATAGTACTATAAATAAAAAAAGTGTTATGCCATACAAAGGGTGAGGTAAATTTCTGGTGGGGGACGTGGATGATGCTTAAGCTGCTTCCGTGAGTGAGGATCCCCCACACATGCCCTTGGAGGCAATAAGGATGATAGAATTTCTTTGGATTCCATGTCCACCCTCTCCTGAAAGGATGATAGTAGGCCCAAATGTAATGTGTCCTCGCAATGCCTCTTCTTTGCAGTGTACCTTAGTGATATCTCTTTAGTCCAGTCTGTGAAGGGTAAGCTGATGTGAGGGACAGGTATCGCTTTAAGTGGGTGCGCCCTTAGCATCACCAATGAAGGTTCAAAATCAACTTTATTTGGTCGTATTGAAATCGACCAAAAAAAGTAAAATACAAAAAACAATAACAGTGTGAGATAAAACGGAACAGGTAAGAATGGAGGTCACAAAGGCAATGCCTGGGTGCAAACAGAGTGCTGTCTCCGATAGCAGATTCAAACTGAGCCCTCAAACATAAAATAAAAAAAGGAACAGAATGCGGTTTCCAGGTTCAGTGCAGATGACTGCTAAATTGAAAGCCTGCATTTGGCTTCTGTATGGGGAGTCATGCCTAGAAACCTAAACAGATAAAGTATGTTTCATCTCTCGGCGTATGATGATGCAAGCATGAAACAACTGCCATTATAGTGCTAGAGATACAGGAATTAAGATACAACACAACAATAAACATATTTGCTAATTGAAAATAGCAAATCCAGTGCTTAATTTGTCAATAAAAAGGTGCTGGTGCTCGAAGCTCTCCTCTTAAACACGCGGCTGCTGCAATTAAAATTGCGAGCACATATTGCTGAGGCAGCTTAATCCTGAAGCCACCTCGGGCGTCTTCAATCCATTTACATCCACTCCCTGCCCCTTCAGCTCACTCTTGCAGCTTCCTGCTTTTCCCCTTTCTAACGCTTTTTCTTTTTTCTCTTCCTCCTCCGTCTTTCCCACATGTCTTTTGCGCGCATGAAATGCTTGAGACAGAAAACTAAGGGCCAGATGTATCAAAAAAACAAATTGCATTTCTTAAACAGCGATTTTTAAGAAATCGCTATTTAAGAAATGCAAAATGGTATGCATGATTTTTGCGATTCGGTAATAGCGATTTCTTAAAATTCGCAAATGCTATTACCGAATCGCAAATAGAGAATCCAACTCCATTTGCACCTATGGGCCTGCTGCAAATGGTTTTGCATTTCCTAAATTGCGAATTCCAGTTAGGAATTCGCAATTTAGGAAATGCAAATCCCAGGGTGCTGGGGGCCTAAGGCCCCCTCTGCTGCACCCCAAAAATATTTTTACGGACATGTGAAGCACACACATGCCTTAGGGGCATGTGTGCGCTACATGTCAATTTTAAAAATGCATTTAAAATGCATTTTTAAAATTTGCACATGGTTACCACCAAACTTTTGTTGGTGGTAATTGCATTTCCTAAATGCCCAATTCGCATTTAGGAAATGCTTGATACATGAGCTTAAGAAATCGCAAATAAGAATTCCTTATTTGCGATTTCCTATTTAGAGAATCGCAATTTGCGATTCTCTAAATGGGGTCGCAATTTTAAGGAATCGCTATTTTAGTGATTCCTTAAAATTGCACTGCGAATGCCTTTCATACATTCTGAAAGGCATTTTTGCATTCGCAAACGGCCGAATTTTGTGATTCCCACAGTTTGCTAATGCAAAATCGCTTGATACATCTGGCCCTAAGCGCCGGCCCTCAGAAATAAGTGCCGGTGCTCCGCACCGGAAACAACAAGCACAAATTACGCACTGAACACATCTAAAATGGGCCTGGGGCAACAGGCACAAGGACGTCATAATTATATACAGAACCATCTATACCATTTCCTTGCCTAGAGCAGCTTCAAACAGGTGTAAACAATGATGACAATCCTCTCTGATCGCAGAAATTGCAAAAAGTGCAAAGGTTCTGTGCAGTGATGCAGGGAGTGCTTGATTAAAGGGGGTTTAAAATCATTGACCTATACGCAGAACAAAAGGCACAGAACAATAATATGTGCAAAGTGCTTTGTGCTGACATCTGGTCGGTCGGAGGAGCAGAGCACTAGATTGCGGGACCAGTCGTTGCACTGAGGGAATGTAGGCAGGTATAAAAAAGATTAAGGCGAAACCCGAGCAGAATAATGTGCTGGTAGTGCTGTGCATTGTACAACAGGAATGGATGAATGCGCCTCACAGGGTTAGGATGCATATAACCAGCTACAGAAGGAAGCACAGACGCCGTTGCCCATCACTCTTCCTCCCAAAATGTATAACACCTTAGAGAGGTCCCTTTAGTCTTCAGTCTGTGCAGGGTAAGCCTGATGCTGATGTGAGGGGCAGGGCAGGTGTGAACTCAAGGAGGTGTGTCCTTAGCATGGCCAATGAAGAGAAGAATTGGATCATTGTCTTTGATTGCAACGAAGGCTGCGTCACTTCTGTGCACAGTGACTGGTCTGTTTAGTTCAAAGTATCTCAGGGCACTTTACTTCTTTCTGGGGTGACCACTGACTGCAGTCACAATGTTTTTAGCACCAAGCCATCACAGGCACTACCTCTCGTATGCAGAGAGGACAGCGGATGATGTGATTGTGGTCCACGTGCCAACACAGTAGCCTTAGAAGCTCTGGTTTCTTGGGTACTCAGCAAGGGACAGTGGCTTCATGGCATCACCACGTGCCCTGTTCGTGGTGGTTTTTCCCTGGGGCCGCAGCTGGCAAATTTCAGCTGTTTTGTTTCTCATCCTCGCAGTCCTGTTCTTTTACAGGAAACGTTTTTCTCGGGTCATGGCACCTCCAGCACTCCTTCTCAGGAGTCAATCAGCTCCTTCTCTCAAAGCAGCTCTTCACTCTGCATGTTGCAGAGCTTCTACGTTCCTTTTCATGAACAAAGGGGTTCATGAACAGGAACCTCACGCCACTCTGGCACATGAAGGAGTTTCTCACTCTGAACTGGTGTAGGACCCTTGGCTTCCTGCGTAAAGAAATGCAGGTATATTTGCTCATAGTTTCTACCCCATACGTACCTTACGATTGCAGACGCGGTTTGTATATTCCAACGTTACAGTCGTGGGACTATTGTGGGCTGTTCTTGACTTTTGGATATTACTCACGGACTGGTCCAACCATAGTCCTTGCCTTCAGATGTTAGTAGGAATAGTTAGGGGTGGTAGTCAGAGTCTCCTGCAAGGGTAAACCCCAAAAAGGACTAAGGGGAGGTGGTTAGCATTTCTAAGTAACAAAAGACCAATAAAACTGGTCATTCGCTACATTTCAAAGAGGACATTCTGTCTCAAAACCTACGCACTCGAGTCTCTGGTGTACTATAAAAGCTTCAGGGGTGCATTGGGAGAGCCCTGTAATATAGATCAGCTGTCTAGCAGGCTCCATCCAATGTTTTTTTTATGTACCACTTGCACACTGGAAATCAAAATGCAGTCCTGTATACCAACATTCAACCAATACACACGTTACACACTTATCCTAATAAATACTCATCAATTATGCTCACATGCAATACTCATGTCCCTCATGGATGAAGCAAAGGCCTGTAGCGTTCATCCTGCACAGGTAAACTACATCCTGCCCTTGGCATTATCAGCACATAGCTCCATCGGATCCCGTCTGGCCCCTATAAGGGTTCTTTTTCCCAATCTTAGGAACTCATTTACAGTCTTTGGCGCAAGGCAACACCACAAGCCTTCTTGCAGCATTGCCGGGCAGGAATGTGCCTTATCTATGAAATATGGCGCATTCCTGTCCTTTACCCCTTGCACTGGCCCACAACGGACTGCCATGCAAAAAATAGAAGGCACCTTGATTGTTTTTGTGTAGGAAGAGACACCTTCTTGCACAAAAACAATCAATGGAGGTCAGTTCCGCTTTCTATGTGTGCTGCATTATGCATCGCACATAGAAAGAGGAAAAAAAAAGGAGAAATAATTATTCCTCCTGGTTACGCCTCCCATGGGGAGGCTTTGGCTTTTGACACATTACCAGGTTTGCAAAATCTTCTAAATCTGGGAATGTGTCAAATGTCATGGGTGTTACATGGGAATACACACCGTAAAACCCATGGCATGCCTCCCTATTGCAGTGTGAGGCAACGCAGTGACTTGCGCTGAGTTGTCTCACTCCATATCTACAAGGCCATGAAAAGCGATGAAGGGTGGCTTTATGTGGCCTTGTAGAAATGGAGCTGGAGTGTGAGCCGCTGGACTGTCATTAACGTGACGTTCTGGTGGCACATGTGGGCATGTAAAAAAGCCCCTTAGGACTCCTCCTCTCCAACCCCACTACCTATTGATTTTCTGCGAGACTCCTTCCCGGGTCCTCCCCACTTCTTGGTACATTGACTTGTAGGTGAAATTATGATTCTTTTGGGCTTCTCCTACCAACTGTACGCAGCAGCAGGCTGAACAAATTCTCATTCAGGTCCTTATCCCACATACTCCAATCTCACACCTCAGACTGCCTAACTGATATTCACCACTGCATGGCCTTCTTGGTCCTTTCTAATGAACTCCTTCAAACATGAAATCCAATACTTTTCCAACTTGCTAACCTCTTGTCAGGTTTTGGGGTAAGACACCACATAAGAAAGTCAGGAAGCATACTATATAGAAGAGATAGAAAATGGGACAGTGGATAGAATATAGTCATGGAGGGCAATAGTTTCCAGGTTCAAAACATGCTGTCCCATCCACCAGAGGACCAAAAGTTGATGAAGTCAGACAGGGTGGAGCCTTATAAAGAGTTAAAGGACACAGAAGACAGTGTATGACAACCTATGTTGTTTTGACTTCTTCGATTCTCATAGTTTGCACCCATGATTTTGTTCCCGCACCTTTGCTATTTTTTTATTTGTAGGTACCCTCACTCTTCCTTCGCCAACCTCCTTGTATTGAACCTTGTATTTGTTTTGGGCTGACTTTGTGTTTTTTACTTGGCTACTGCTTTGGAACTAGCTCCAGTTATCTCCTGTGAATTCGCCGTGGTGATCTATATCCTGATTCTGACTTGGGTTCAAATTTCCAATTTTTTATGATGACTACGATTCTACCTTCTGGTGAAGGAGCGTTCTATGCATCTTTGCTTCTAGAGCAAGTTTCTGGGCTTTCCTGGGAGCTAGATACAGTGAATCCTCTCACTCACACTTCTTCGGGTATTTTATAGTATTTACTTATTTCTCAAATACTCTCTTCAGTTTCCTCTTTTGATAGTGAGTGGTATTGTGCCTCTGTGATGCTGAGCCATCCTGTTTTTCAGTAGATGCAGTTCAAGTTTTTTTAACAACTACCCTGCTGCTAATGAGTGATGTTCTCTTTCTTTCTCTGACCCCCATCCCCTCTTACCATTTTTCAGAAACAGATGCTCCCTACTTTCCTGGAGTGTGATAGAAGGACTAGGACCACCTATAAGGGAAGAAGGTGGGATTACCCTCACTGTCCTTCGGGTAGTGTTATAAAGGTTCTGAGAGTTTGAACCCTGTTTCTATCAGTTACCTACCTCCCATCGTAACACTGTACTCCTCAATGAAAAAATTAAAAGTGCTCTTCTAACAATGTGCCTGGAAGCTATTGTATCTTCTGCGGCATGGTGTCCAGATGCCAGGTGCAGAGCCTGCAAAAGGTCCTCATGATTCCCATTTAATGCTGCTGATGCTCAAATTAAGAAACACAATTGAATTGAGTTTTGCAAGACCTGTCTAAGAGGTCTTCCTTAGAATGCAGCCTCTCGCTTCAACAGGGACAACTTTGTTCAATATCGCTTCATCACTGTGCATGCAGGCCTCATACCCGTGTCCCCTTAGCAACAATTTGTTGACTGCCAATACAGGGCAATGGTTCTTAAAATTCATCACAGAGCCTTCCACTGGACTTTGGTCCCTGAAGGCCTGCGAGCAATTTATGCCTGACCCTCCACTATAGGCAAACATCTCTATGACTAAAGGCGGATGAAATCACATTTGTTTCTTGAGAAAAACAAATAATTTTCACATAAATTACCAGTATTTTGCAAGAAAACGTTTGCTGCCTGACTGGATAAAGATTGTGCTTGAGAGCACACATCACTGGAAATGTTGTCATCACACTTATTTGAGTAGAAAATGTCACACACTGGCGACACACAAGTTTATCTACTCCTAGAAGCATTCTCTGCTTTAGCAGTTCTTCCGTGGACAAAAATAATGTGAAAAAGTGTAACCAGGAATAGGAAAACATGACATAAAATAAACGTAACGTGTAAATTGGGTATTACATAAGAATTCACTTAGCAAGTCCTAAGGGTGACCAGTTCTCTAAAATCCAATTTTTAATGGGTTATGCTCACGGTGGGAACAAACAGCACACTCTAAAGTTAAATTTCGAATCTGAAGTACAGTGCCAGAATTTTAATGTTTTTGGTTTGTATACTGACACACACAGAATCTCTATTCCCCGATTTAGAATTGATGCAAATGGATCCTAAAATAGATTTTTTGTGTCTTATGATCCAGACATTAGACAAGATTGGCCGTCCACAATCAAGACTGAATGTCAGAAAATTGCCCTAATTCAAGTGATAAAAAAATAATACTGAATTAGTAATATGCTGACTCTAGACAATGACAAATAGTCTAATTATGATTTGAAAGGCATTCAATTAGATCTAGATGTTTGAGTGGTTAGTAGAATAGATTGTATTAGAAATTGGGTTTCTGGTTGGCAGAGGTATGAACCTGGTGTAAGTGGGAACCACAGTCCTAGCCAGGGTAAGTCAGATACACATTAAAAGTTAACTTGTGCTTCTCCTTGGTAGCTTGGCACAGAACAGTCAGGATTATCTCTAGAGGCAATGTGTAAAGCATTTGTGCAACACTTCAAGCAATAAAATAGTGACAACACCACACATAAAGACACCACACCTAGACACAAAAATATATCTTAATTTAATGAACAAAACAAGACCCAAACAACAAAAATCCAATTAGTAGAAGTTGAGATATTAATTTTTAAAGATTAAACTTAGCGATAGTGCCTAAAAGCATAAACCGTCAACTGGTGTTATCTGGTCATGCTAGGCTAGGTGAAAACCAAAAGTTTAGACCAACAGCAACGAAGTGCGGATTGGATACAGTCCCAGACAAGTCCAGCTGAAGTTTTACCTGCTCTAGAATTGAGCTTACAGTCCCGTTCGCGGGAAAGAAGTTCGCTGGGAGCAATGAAAGGTGTGCTGGTGGTGGTCTCAGGGCGCAAAGAGTCGGGCGGGCTAGAACCTAGAGATCACAAGCAGCAATACTTTCTGTGCAAGGAGAAAAACTTGTGCCAGCTTGCGCTGATTCTTCGGGCAAGCAGTGTGGTTACGGTGCATGCAGCCCCATCTGGAGTCTCAAAAACCCCAAAAGCTTGATTTCAGGAGCCACAATACCACTTCAAGGACCCAGGACCTCAGAGGCTCCACCTGGTTGTCAGGAGCTTGTTGAAGATGGATCAGGAGCTGTGGCTTTCTAGAGGGCATGCACAAGCCCAGCGGTCACCCCACCCCAGACATGTATTGGAGACAGGTTGCAGGTACACTGGGCTAAGCACAGGAAAATGCCAACTTTCTAAAAGTGGAATTTGTAAAATTGTAACAATAAATTCAACTTTACTGTTAAAAAGTATTTATCATTACAATTCCATAGGTACTAAACATGATAGGTTTACCCCTTCCGAATCAGGAATTATAGATTATGAAATGTAACAAGGAATTCCTAATGTTATCCCAGGAGAGGGGTAGGCCTCACAGCAATCAAAATTAATTTAAGAGTTTTTCACTACCAGAACATATGAAACTAAAAGGTTTTTTTCCTGCCTTTTATTTACACAGCACCCTGCCCTATGGGCTCCCTGGGGCTTACCTCAGGGGTGACTTAAATGTAGAAAAATGGGAGTTTAGGGCTTGGCAAGGGGTTTTAAGTGCCAAGTCGACATGGCGGTGGGACACTGCATTCAGGCTGCAATGGCAGGCCTGGGACATGTTTTAAAGTGCTGTTTAAGTGAGTGACACAAGCAGTGTTGCATGCCCTCTACTAGCATTTAATTTTCAGGCCCTGGGCACATGTAGTGCACTTTACTAGGGACTTATAAGTAAATTAAATATGCCAATTAGGTATATACTAATCAAACCATATGTTAGGGAGACAGCCCAAACACTTTAACACTGGTTAGCAGTAGTAAAGTGCAAATAGTCCTTAAGCCAACAAAAACAAATTCAGCAAAAATTGAAGGGATAAGGGCAAGAAAATTGTGGTGACCCTGCAAAGAGGGCCATTTTCACCAGATTATTTAAACACTTGTGGTCCATGAGAATTGTGGCAAAGGGTATAATAGGTGGAGACCCCACCTTGATAGCTAGCTTTGATATAAACCACAAGGATCTTCCTGCAGGATAACAACGTTATTTGCCGTAAATTATATTGTACCTTCTTATAGTTTTTTAAGGATTGCTAATTTCATATAGTTGATATCAAGGGTTCCAGTGAGACCGTGTGTGTAGAAAGAACACTGCATTCATTGGCCATAGGTAAACTCTTGTGAAAAGGTTGCACAGTTGAATTAAAAGGTGGAAAGCATCAAAAGCAGATGGCTCTGACCACGTAAGGTTTTTGTTCTTTCTAACAGAAATTACAACAGGAGACAGGGGAATACAGCAATGTAATACACCCATTAACCTTTCCCATTGAAAAGTTTATTTCAGAGTAACAAATGATAAGTGCAATATTCAGGGGACCGAAAAAAATTCATGCCAAAAAAGCAGATTCCAAGTCTTCCTCTGCATCATGGAATCTAAACAATTCAATTCTACAAAATAACCCTTAAATTAGCCTAAAGTACCAAGAGGCTAAATCAGCATAGCAACGCAACACAGGTACTAACCCTAATCAATTAAACAAATGAAGGCTTTAGGGAAGTTTTAGAGCATGGCAGAGATGGTACTCCATCGCAATGGTGACAGAGTACCCTCTCTACAGAAATGAACGTCCACCTGCCCAATTTACAGTCAGACGGTCCTTAAGTATGTCAGCAACAGAGCCTACTCCAGCCCTGTCCCAGATAAAATCTTCGGAAAGTCTGAGTGACGCAAAGAAATGTAGGGTGGGAGATGCAAGTCTAAATAATTCGCTCTGGCAAGTCACCAAGGTGGCATTGTTACATGGTATACACATATAATTCTCAAATGTGAATTATAGAGACAATATCTAGCCAGAGCTGATTTAGGTATGAACTAATCTTTGATACAAGTCTAACTTCTGTGTGGGCATTAGGTGACAATCATCATAAAATATAACTGCATAAAGGAGACAATCACTCATCTCGAGCAAACAAAGTATGGTAAAACTATTTTTGTGGCCCAGTTTCGAGGGAATGGCTGGTCAACAGAGAGTCACTCAGGTCTGGTTTTCAGGTACTGGATGATGTTACAAATATTAGTTAAAAAATGTTATCTCTGTTTACTGCACAGACCAGCTATGTCTTGTCAGACTACAAGATACCATCTTGGAGGTAGGATACATTACCAGCACTTCTGAGGCGAATTGCAGGTTTTATCGTGGCCCATAATTGACATCTTGCTTTCTTGCCATTTATCTTGGCGAGCTTGCTTCAGTGGGGAGCGCCCCTTAGGGTAGGGGTACTGTCCCAAGTTTCCTCCCTGCACTGTCTTGCACTCTCAATGTGCATTGACAAACTACTATCATTCCCGTTTACCAGCAAGGAAAGGGTACTTTTTCTTCAGCCAGGTGCTGCCATAAATTCCCTTCCAGGGTGACAAGTTGTGCTTTAAATGTGCAGTTACTGTGTGGTACTGAGCACCTACACCTCTTTAATCTAAAAGGAATATTACCTGCATTTCTCGGCACTGCTGCAATACAGTTAATGGGAGAGTACCTGCATTTCTGACCAACAAACAGGTACTGTGGCCAGTGAATATCAGCACTTCTACGTTTTCATTTAAAGCATTGGGTGAGAAGAGAAATTGACCACTCCTAAATTTGGTTGGGTGAAGAGGAATGGGATTGCCACGATGAGAAATATATGCCCAGGGGTGAAAAAAAGTTTTAAAAATGTTCATTTGCAAGTGGAATCCATGTATCCTGTGCAGACTTCTCTGCCAAGGAGAACTCTGTACATAGGAAATGCATTTCCAACAAGGAAATCACATGATTTCCCAGGGTATCTACATCAAAACCTGTGCCACTTGCAGCTTGCCAGACACATTCTTGAAGAAATTTGTGAATTCACAAAAGTAGGAAATCACCAGTTGGAAGTAAATTTAAATATCCCAGTTTACATGCCCTCTTTTTGAGAATAAACCACTCTGTGATTCACAAAAATTCCCAGAAATCCACACGGAAAGCTGCTCAATGTACAAATGTTCATGTTGATTTCTGTGAAGGTCATATGGCACGCCTATTGGGATCCAATAACCACTATTTAGAGTTTTTCAAAGCGGAGTGCATCACTGGGCGGAATAGCATCCCCTGTGCAAAATTATATTTATATTTCCACTGTTCACCTGTGGAAAAAAAGCCCTTTCCCTACACCACCATAAAATATGGGGTAATTATTTGAGTTTCCCATGCCCGGAGGGATTTATACCTGCCCTGTGCTGGAGTCCAAGTCCTACCTTTTGCAAGCTCCTGTTATTCCTTGCTCGTCAATCATCCAGACTTTTTTAATCTGCAAGCTTCCTTTAGCATATCCTATGTTTCTCTTCCTACTTTCCTATTATTTTTTTTCCTTCTGACCTTGGGCTGCCTGACATTTTTAAGGTTCTCCTTTCTCCTAAGCCGACTGCTTGGTATTGCTTCATTCCCCCTCGCTAGTGGCGTAACAGAGGCAGTGCGTGGGCCCTCAAGCTCCAGAGGGCCCCCTCAGCACAGGACCCTGGCCTGAAGGCTCATGAGTGTGTCAATGTACTTAGAGGGGGGCTCAAGTTTCGTTACGCCACTGTCCATCGCTGATTGTTCATGAAGATATAGGGAATGATTTAGAGTTTGATGGGCAGAGGTAAGTCCGTCTGTATGTAGGAGCACTTCACACCCAACATAACGAGGGTCGAGCAGCCGCCAAATTTAGAGTTGTCCGCCAGCCCAAGCTCCCTGTTAAGGATTCATACAATATAATAGAATTTCCATGAGCTGGGGCGCACACTTGATCCTGGGACCCAGTGCTTAAAATGAAAATATAGAAGTGCAGGTAATCCTTGTCCCAGAGTACCTGTTTGCTGCTGAGAAGTGCTGGTACTCTCCTCTCCAAATTAAAGAAGTGCAGGTACAGAGTCCCTGATAATACTTCCCCATTAGAAGCCCGGCATGGGCCCAAGAACATGAAGGCCAGGGCTCCTCACCATGCTGTCCTGCGGCATTTAGGTACCCCCTACCTTCTGAGCTGTGGAACTGGGCCGAGCCGCCATTTTTGGCCTTGACGGATTGCATGCACGGCTGAAAATGAATTTTACCTCCGTAATTTCATTAGAGTTTGGAAATTTAATTAGATTTCAGATCACGGCTGAAATAAAGTAGCCAGGGCCACCAGGGAGCGAGATCGGTGGCTTTCGGAGCCGGGGGGACGCGGATCCTCCTCTTCGGTGCGGCAAGTGCTCATTAGGAGCGGCTCGGTACGGCTTCCTGATGGATGAGCCGCTCTCTGAACGCACCCCAAATAGGCCTACCGAGGGCCGTATCCAAACGCACAATTATTATACATACACTTCTCCAGCTTTCAAATCTTCTGCCTGGAAGATACTTAATAAAAATATGTCTCTAAAGTTGCTTAAGATCCAGCGAGGAGCCGAGGAAGGCTTCCAGTGGGTCCCTCCGCTCTTCTCGGTTTATTAGCATCTGCGTTATAGTACAGGAAGGGCCACTCTGTGCTTGACTTTAATGATTAGGTAGGCTTATCTCGTTTTTTATTGCTGAAAAATATGAACCTTCGTGACGACAGTTATTGCAGGACACGGAAGTCCTGCTGTGCCCGTGCGCGAGAGACCGGCACATTCTGGAAAGAATGTGTGTGGCGGACTGAGGGGGCGGCTGCTGGTGAAGTCTGAGAGAGGAGAGGCCTCCGTGTATGCGGGAGAACCCAGTACTGGGTAGCAAGGGGTGCAAGCAAGTAAAGAATGGGGTTCAGAGGCACAAACGTGCGTGGCGCCTCTGCTGCAATGCCAAGAGTTTCTGGAATTGGATGAAAACGGCGTATAGGGAGTATTCCACCAGTACTCCTCAATCCTTCTTCACGTGGACTTATTATTCCTGTATAGAAGCACCCCAGTTTTACGTGTACACCTCATACATTCAGTTAATGTCGTCTTAGCATTCCAATACTGGGAACGTCTACATATCTGCCTACAGGCCACTTTATTCATAGCACGCAGCTCTGGCTATTGCAATACGGAGGCCAAACGAGTTTCTGGCTGTAGACGTAATAGTTTCACTACTAGCACCTGTTACTGTCCCAATACTGGGTCCACGCGCATTTCTACCTGCTTGCCTTATTCTTTCAAAGCATTCACCTCATCCCAGTACCAGGGCCACCCGCATTTGTGTATGGGTCCAGAGCAGCATACAGGAAGTAAGGTGTGTGGTCCCCGTACTGGAATTCCATAGGGCGTAGGCCCAGATTTACCATATAGTTACGCGGTGCAGCAGCAAAAAATGCAGAATTTACAGAAATATGGCACTCGCCTCCCTTCTCCCAGGCGCTGGTGCAAACATTTTCTGCCCAGAGCCACACACACACCTTCGCACCACAGTGAAGGGTGTCTGCGTGAGTCTAGCATAGGGTTTGTGCTGGAAGGATAGCCTTCCAGTATATACTACTATACTTAGACACACCTGTAAGCTTTTCCCACTTTGTATGTGTGCTGTACAGTACAGCACACATGCAAAGTCAGAAAAGAATGAAGAAATAAAGGTATTTCTCCATAATAGCGCCTAGTTGAAATGGGTGCTATTTTTTACGCAAAACCCTGTTTTTTTTTTTAGTAAATAAGATTTTGCATCAAAAAACTTGGGTGGATGCATGGGAACACCCATGCAACACCCATGGAATGCTCCCTTGATGCTAAGCAATGCAAAGCATTGCTATTCTCTGCTTTGAGTTGCTTTTAAGTGATTTTTCAGCTCGAACAAGTTTTGGTCTGGGAAGTAAATAAGTCAAAAAAGATTTTGCATGGATTTGTGTCACAAAATCACAGTAAATATACCCTGTAGAGTAAATGGATGTGTTCAGGAAATGTGTATGTAGTTCCAGCACTGGAATAGACAGTGAAGGAACGAGTTGTACACAGTGGCGTAGAAAAACCACCCCAACCCCAAAAATGTGAAGAGGGTCCCCTGTGCCTCCGATATCTAAATGCAGAAGTGTGTGTGGGCCGAATTACCAAAGCAGCAGGAGGTGATGCAGTCATGGTCGATGACAGACCTTTAGTGATGTGTTAGTACTGCAGTGATAAGCAGTGCTGTAGCCAGTGCTTAATTTGAGCCTGTGGTTCCAGTTGGTGTCCACCAATGGTAATTTTTGGGGACCACCTCTTATTTTTCATCACAAAACTTTGACTCAGATCAAGAGAGAAAAGCACAAAAAAGGGAAAACAGTGGAAGAAAAAGACAGTAAAAGGGACAAAGAAAGAAATCAGGGAAGGAAAAGAACCTGAAAAATTGAGATAAAGGGGCTTGGAGTCTGCTGTTGGGGAAAGAGACATTAGGTGCAATCAAGACTGCACAGCCTTGGTATGCAGAACCCCTGACATTAGACAATTCCTTCTGTGGACTTCTGAGCAAAACGTTGGGCCCTGCACTTATTCCTTAACAAACTAAACGCTGGTTGTAGTTCTGGGCAGGACTGGATGTATTGGTAGAACAATGAACCACAGTTGTTGTGTAGCATCTGTGCAGTGCCCTGCTTCAGAGCAGTACTGTCTGCAGCTCATGCAGTAACAAAGAGAATTCCAAGTTAGGAATAGGAACTTTAGGAAGAAAAGTACAATATGTACAGCATTGCAGCTCTGCACCAGTGCATCTGGTCAGTTGTATGTCCGAATATCTTAGAACTATCGGCTGATATCAATATTGCACCCTATCATGTATAAGATTGTTGTTCCATTGGTGACAGACTATCTGTTACTAACTCCAGACCATCTGTTATTTAACTCCAATTGGGCCATTTTTTGTAAACGACATTTTGGACAGAATACTTAGGTCAGACAGTGTGATGGTCCGGTACCACATACTCGTTTATGACCACAGGAATTTAACTACCAGGGAATAATCACAGGTAGTTATATTCAGCATTTAGATGATAGGATGATGCACAAATGTTTATCTTACTGCAGTCTCAGCCAAAACAAGCGATGGCAAGCCCAATAATTTTCTGATTAGTATGCAAACACTAGCAGCATAAGGACATTAAGGCCAAACAAATGTAGGAAATACCATTTTGTCTGTATTAAAACACCCTTTCGTTCTATAGAGTCCTGATTATTCCATGTCAACTAGAGGTCTGATGGTAACGGAGCCCTTATTATGCATTCAGGGCCAGATTTATCATTCTTTCATGCATCACAACTCAGCAAGCCACCTTGCTGCATTGCACCATGTGAAAGGGTATGAATACGCCATAATTACCATTCCACTAATCCTTTTTGGGTTCCAGAGTGGCGTGCTACTTGCCGAAAATCTCTTCGACGCCTCACCAGCTGCAGTAAGTGATGTCTAAATACAATTACACCCACAAATCAACCCATGGAACGCCACCCTGCTGCGGAGTAACGCAAGGCAGTTTTTTGCGCTGTCTTGCGTTACTCTAGATTTGTCAAGCCAAGCAGGGTGATACTTGGTGGCCTTGCATGGCTTGATAAATCTGGCTTAGAGTTTGCATTGCCCTTGCACCCCCTTGCAGGACTCAAGAGAGACTCTAAACCCTGATAAAAGAGACTCTATTGGAGACATAAAGATTCAACCTAACAGCCAATAGCAGCAAGGGAGGGATAAATACTGCTCTAGGCTGAGCCAAGTTATGACTGACAAAGCCTCAGGTCAAAGGCATAAAGTCGCTTCTCATACAAAGCTAATGACTGAAAGGGGTGAACTCAAAGCATGGTAGGAAGGGGTCAGCACAAAGGTCAATATAAGTATAATACATACAAAAAGCTGTGCTGTGAAACCCCAGACCTAAAATATTAAATCTATATATTGCTTTAAAAGTGACCTTTTGAAAAAAAGAATCAGCATCGATAATAAAGTTATAAGTGTTTTATAGGTAGTTGACTGAAGAAACGTAAGATGTGTTGAGCCATGACTGCACACTTCCAAAAATGTATTCTCAATCGTTCTAGGAGGTAAGATTACCTTATTGTCAGATGATGATGTGCCACACCACTGCAGTGAAGCACAGTAAGAAGCTCATTCTTAGATTGAAACACGTTACTACAGATTTCAGAGTCCACTTAAGTTACAAAGTGGCTGGTAGTTTTGTCTGCTCTTTGTTATAGGCAGATATTTTTATATGGACATGAAAAATAAATGTAGACTTATCTTTGCACTTGGGCGACTCCACAGACAGGTCTTCACTCATTTTACCAGTGAGGTTGCTTTGTATTTGCTATAATGGATAAGCCTTTCTTGTAAATTTGGTTGTGTTGCAAAGAGGTGGGTGTCCTCTGGAACAACTTTTGAACACCGAGAATAATAGAAAGAAAAGTGAGCCGCAAAAACTGTAAACAGGGTGAGTAATCGAGCATTACAATACGGGCAGGAGTAAGAAAAGTATTCTGTTGTCAAAAACAGAAGCTCATCAGATTGCATTTGCATAAACAGACCCAATATCTCATTTTCAATTTCCATGTCGGCTCCTCTCTTAATTTTTGGTTGTGCCCAGTATGTGTGTGACCCAAGGGTCTCTGCACCTCTGCCCTGTCTTGTATGGTGTCCATTGACCCACCCTTTTCAGTTGGCTTACCAGTGCTTCCTTGTCAATCGAGGTGCACCTGGTTTATTGTTCAGCCTTTGTAAATGTATGGAAAGGGAACTTTTGGTCTAGTTCTAATTCTCCTACTTCCATAAAAACAGTGTCTAGAAGGTGAACACGTCTCTTATGGCTTGTTTTGTATTAGAGGGCTGGGAATACACTTCCTATTAAGGTATGATGCATTTCTTTTGGATAATATACCCCCTTTCCCTAAAGAGATTCTGAAAGTGGGCCTAAACTGACACAATTCTTGTCTACGTTTAAAAGCATCAAGACAATGTGTGGGAACAAAACTGATGCATTCCCTCAAGATCTTGCATTCCATGGAGGATAAATATAAAAAATTAGATAGACACGAAAATTTAACTCCAACTCCAACCTTTTTTTCTGGAATCGCTCCTAACCACACGGCCGATCCACCGGTCTCTACTGTTCCCAGTAACCCTTCCTCCACCATGCTCCAGAACTCGAGTCACAAACCTTAAAATACAACACACGAGACAACAATGATTAATGTTGGGAAAGGGTTACCACACTTGGAATAAATGGGAAAGAATTCAGTGAGAGGTAAGCAAAAACATATATTCCCTTTATTTTTCCTCTGGGGTCTCATTATGCTCTTTTTGACCATGAAAAGAGCGCCAGAACCTCCACTCATAACCACGTTAGACCATTCCCTGAGCTGCCTCGTTTTTAACAAGACAAATCCTTTAGGTGGATTGGGGATGCTACATTTCAACAATAATTAAAAAAACAAACTATTATTTTGAATAGAATGGGAGATAAACGTCTGGAATTAAATTACAACAAACGTTAGCAAGGTTTAGCCTTGGCAAGCTGGTGCAATCATTTTTTTATGTAAAGTACATGCCACAAAAAAGTAAAAAGATTAAAAATATCAAACAATTTCAATAGACTCGTCTGGGTACTTCTAGCAGGCAAGTGTACTTAGAGCAAGTATAGAAAACCTTTCTTGTTTTATTGGGCATAATTGATTCTTAATAGATAAAAGAAAAGCAGCAGTGATTACATTGTAAATAGAGACATATAAAAATCCCTTGGAAAGTTGACCACCCGCCTTGTACAACAACCTACAAGGCAGCGAAGGAGGCAATAATAAAGGATACCTAAAGATGGAGACACATCCTGGTTTGACACCAACACTAGATCCAGCACCATGGAAAAGAGTGTCTGGAAAATCAGTACTCCATGAGTTGACCACCAATTGTCATTAACCACAAAATGACAAACAATATGAAAGCAGTGGTGGTCATCCCAGCCAATGATATAGAGCCCAGTGTAAAAATATTACTATGGGTGGCACCGTGAACACACTGGAAACTTTCGAATATATGATGCCCACACTGAGGGAGGTGGAGTAGAGGTGAATCTGTGGAAGTATGCTACTAGAGTAATATTTCCAGTGTCATGTTTGTGCACATTGTGACAGCAGGTTCAAACATGCAGTGCACACCACATGCTTTGACCGATTTTGATGGTGTCCTCATCTCAGTTACCACACAATTCACTAAGTTATTGTTCTTTTTGTGGGCACATCTTCATCTGAACTACAGAACAGAACAGACACTGGCACATCTAATTGGTCAGGATACATGATTAATAACTTCAAAATATTGCTTGATAACAACAGCACGATCAAAGTACAGCAAGCAGAAAATATCAAACTCACATATACTGTTTTCTTCATATTGCAGAAAATTGATATGATAACATTTAGGGTCTTATTTAGAGTTTGGTAAAACATGACCATATTACAAGTTCCAAACAGTAAAATGCATTTGCAATAAGGAGGATGGATCTTAGTAAGGCCCTTAGCATTTCAATTGATTATGGTATATTGTATAGTTTACTTTAATATCATAATTTGTTGCGTTTTTGTTTTAGGTCTAAAAGTATATTTATATAATTTTTAGCTACATTTAATTTTTTGTTGTCAATTTTTTGAGGAAGAGTTATTTTATTTTCGGGTTTTGGGCAAATGTTTGTTATGTAAATTTATAAATTTTTTTGTACATTCTGGTAATTTTATAATTTGCTTAGGTAAGTCATATTTAATTGTTGGTAATTGTGAAATGTTTGTGTTTATCTTATGATAATTACTATTTAATACTTATTTTTATTTGTCAGACTGACGCTTATTCTCAGAGTGGGTGAGTAGTGTTGGAATTAGAATGTTTTTATTACATAACTGCATTAATTTACATTTCAACCAACATTTTCTTGTATATTGTTTAATTAAATGTTCATTGAAATAATCTTGAAAATTCTAAAATTGGGATTGAACTTTTTGTTGAAAATTATGGAAATACGTAAGTAAAAAAAGCTATGGCTTGATTTGACAGACATGGATTTTCCTTTTTTGTAATCATAATTATAAAAAAATATTTGTTTTTTAAAGTGATATTTACTTTTAAAATAATGACGTCCTTTATACAAATTAACACATAATGATATAAAATATTCAGGTCCAGTATTTCTTTTTACTTATTGATATTTATTTTAGAAGTTGTTTAGATTTGGTCAATGTGTATTTGTTTGAAAAATAGTAAATACAATCATACAATATACTTCTATTACATTACATTAATATTTAAATGTGTTTAGAGTAGTATACATAGACCTTGATTACGAGTTTGGTGGTAAATACTGCCAAACTTTCACATAGGTTAAATACTGATTTCACAGGGTTCAGTATATAACACACGTCAAATAACACTGATTATGAGTTATTACTGTGCACCTCCGAATCGTTATTTAGAGCATGTATTAAATACCAAATGTGTGCTATTTAGCGCATGTGGTAAATACTGAAAGTTTTGTTTTCACACATGTGCTTAATACCTCACCTAATGAATAGCACAACCACCACAAAACATCAGGAATTGGCCATTTGCAGGCACTGGAAGTTCCTGGAGTGTGAAAACTAATAGCTAGAGAAAGGAAACAGCCAGAGCAACACTCAAAAGGACCTTAGGACACCAAAACATACATCAACAACTCATTCCTGTGTGGGAGTCTACAGACATTCATTTGATGTGGACACAGCATCTTGAAACTAAATAAACAGAATCCACTGCTATCCTCTGATATCACTTACTCATCACACGTAGAAACTTGCCAAACTTTTCCTTGATGGACCCCATGTAGGGAAAATTTAGTAGTTTACATTATATTTGTGGTATTGTAATTAGAACAGTAATAATGACCCATTAAAACAGTTGCCCTGTTCCACAATGTATGTGGAATTGCAATTAGAACTGTAAATCTAAACTCTTCTAAAAAATACACTTTCTACAATGTTTGTGGGATTGGAAATAAAAAGTAAATATAAACCAAGTCCCCCACACATATTATTTGCACTTTCCTCAAAGTGTTGGGAATTGAAGTAAAAACAGTAATGTAATTTAGACCTGGTGAAAATTCGCATCTTCATTGAAATTGTGGGAAATGCCCACAAATATGCAAAATTATTATGCAAAACGCTCGTACCGCACTTTGTGTTATTTTTTAGTGTGAAATGCATTCATGCATCCATTTTAGACACAAGCATGCATTGCAGATTAAACTAATAGTGCAAAATCTTGCACAAAACAAACAACAGCTGCTCTTGTTCTGTTTATTGGCATTGTTATTTGGGGGTATTCAATTACATATTGAGGCATAACGGCACAACCGTGTGCATTTCGCTTAAAATCATAATGTGAAACGCCAGAAATTATGTAACTTTACACCAGCATAAATAAAATTTTGCCCAAGCCTAGATTCAATAGTAAATTTGGACTCCCACCCCATTCCCTTCCAATATATACACTTTCCCTAATGCTTGATAGATTGAAGCTAGAATTATAAATGTGACTTCCTCTACTTTCTATACTTTCCTCCAAGTTTTATAGTTTGAAATAGAATAGTAATTCTGATCTCTTAGATTCTATACATTTCCCCAGTGTTTGGGTAAGTGAAGTCAGACTGATATAGGATTCTCTACACTTTATATATGTTTGTGAGATTAGGGTTAAAATAGCAAATCTGATTTAATGCATGTGCATTTTTCTCAAACGTTGTGGGATACGAGTCAAAATAGTTAATGTTACTTCCTTCCTCTAAATAGATATACTTTCTTAAATGTTTGTGTCGTTAGAGTTAGACTAGTAAATATAGTTCCACCAATTAATGTATTCTATTTAATTTTCGTGGCAATTGAGTCAGGAGCGTAACTTTAATTCCATACTCAAATAAGCATTTCCTCAATGATTGTGGAATTTGATTTAGGACCGCCAGACTCACAGTGGCAGTTGGACTGCTGCGGTTGTGACGATCCGAATGACACATTACGAGGTTGGTGGGCAGACCTGCCAATCTACTGCCGTCTCCGCCAGTATCTTCAATCAGGATGGCATGACGGAGGTGCAGGTTCTAGATAGCCAGGGAGGTGCTGACGTCAGCACCACCTTGCTGATTAAACCTTGTTCTCTGCCAGACTTTTCATGGCGGTGGACAACTGCTGTGCAGACAGTGCGCATTTCGAGGGGCTCTTGTGCACCCTGCGTGCAGCAGCATTTCCACTGGCTCTATTATGAGCAGACGACAAGGTCCCGCCCGTCATTCAAGTAGGAAAGTCGTAATAGGGCTGGTGGGGAGACCGCCACCTTGACAGCAGTCTCCTCACCACAGGTCTGGCAAAACTCGTAATCAGGCCCTTAGACTAGTTAATATAAACCCTAGAATATATCAATTTGCCCAGTGTGTGTAGGCTGCTTGTCACAATATTGCCCAATATGCAGTTATGTTTCTTAATTGAGATTCTGATTGAATTTTGAGAAGAGAACAGTTAACTATACAGTACATTTGGTCAGGTAAAGCATGGATGCATATTCCACACTACTTGATGGCATACAGGTTGTTCCTGTTCATCAATTGCCTCTAATTTGCTTGTTCCTGTGTGAACAGCCTCTTGCAATATAATTTGGTTCTTCCAGTTTAGCACACCAGTGAATCCCCTATGCCATGCCTGTAACATGGGCAGGTTGGCTGAATTCCAGTTGTGGGCAATATCTCTTTTGGCAATAAGGGTGCCCTTCCTGACTAAAGCTTGCTTCCCTCTGCCCCATCTTACATTCTCACATTTTCAAGTAAAGTCAGGAGAGTTATACATAAAGGGAGGTCAATAGTCCTTTCTAGGATCCTTGTGTGAGAATGGAAAATGGCAACCCAATACCTCATAATGACAGGGCAGGTCCAATTGATATTGAAAAAAAGTCAGTTTTCACATCATCGCAGGACGTGCGTGTGAGAGACGAGCGTTGGCGAGTCCTACACAAGTGCACTGATGTCAAGTAAGTAACATGCAGATATTTCAGTTTAATTAGCCAGAGCCTAGAGGATATTGCCAACTCCCTTAGTGGCAATGATGGCTCCCTCCATGAGCTGTCTTCAAGTAGACCTACGAATGTTTTGCATTTGGCCTTTAAAGGAGCAAGAAGGTTCAGGGAGTTAATCATCAAGGATTTATAAATACGTGAAGGGCCTCCATTTTCCCAGGGCCCTATTAGAGAATGGGCCTCCAAAGGACTAAAATCATAAATCAGGAATCCCCAAAAGTGAATCCCCACATGACCTCAATGCCTGATTGAGTGCCAGGAGCTAAAATTGTGAACGGTGGGGCAGTGGAGATTAAAGTCCTCCAGCAACTCCTGCAGCTCTTGAAAGGACTTCGTATGGGACCCCTCCCAGACATCCCCCAACTTAGAAATTCCAATTAAATCCCATTTGTTTAAATTACAGCTTCCAAACAGGATGCCTTCTCAACCAGCAGACCCTCTACGGTAAGCTGTTCCTCCCAGTCTTGCACAGATCTGACCTCCAGACCAAGAAGACCACTCTAGACAGTTCCGGCAGGGTGTGCAAAATTGGTGCTCCCTAGCCATGTCCATTTAGGAATCCCACCACTTCAGTTCAGAAGGAATGCTGGTTCAGCCCATCGCCCAAGTCGTTCAGAAGCACCAATGGGAGGCCCATTAATATAGTGATACATCAGCGACAGCCATGACCTCTTGATAAGTGGATTTGGAACCCTTACCAAAGGCAATACGACAAACTTTATTGGCCCACAGGAAGGACCACACTTTAAGTTGTACATACCTGAACCATTTGTGCGAGACCATGTGTGGAAGTTTTTGTAGAACGTGTTAAAATGTTAGTGAGATCATCATTTTGTAGAATACGACCCCCCCAAAATAGGTGTGCTTACTTTTCTTGCTCTTATCTCATTTTGGTGACCAGAGGTGTTAAATTCAGAGACCACAAGAGAGCCAGTAGCAAGGCTATGTGGATTACCAGGTATGGAAAACTCATTCTACGAATATGCACCTGGTTCTGCCAGCACTCCGCCTCAGCACCTCCAGAGACAGGAAACAATAGAGATTTAGACCAGTTAACCAAGAGTCCAAATGTTTGCCTACAGAGCTCCAGCATGTGGAAGAGACTTTGACCTGTGTCCTCTGGGCGATAGAGAAAAAGTAGTACATTACCCCCATGTAAGACAATATGGTCTTTGCGTCCATTCCCGCAATTAAACCACCAGACTTGCACATTTCATCTGACACATGTCACCAAAGGCTCCATTACCAGAGCTCCATTACCTTGGAAAGTTATGGAGTGATCTGTCAAGTGGGGACTGAGAAAAACAGGGGGTCCCAATACATGTTTTCCCAATTTCTTTTTCCACAGGAAAATTGAACTGTGATAACGCAAAAGCTGCTAAACAGAAATGGCAGAAAATGTCATCTTGGTCCAGAAAGTGTGTTTTTGTGATTTTTTAAAAATGTATTCAGTAATTCTTTAGCAATTAAGGCTAAAAAACGTTATATATTTCATGCCATGGAGGAGCTGACAGATCTCATGATGAGATCTGATTAGCCGCCATCCCATCAAAAACAATATGGCCGCAGCCATCTTAGAATGTGAGACTTAGGTGGGTACTATGAGTCTGACGGTCCGTGGACTGCCACAGTGGAGGTCGTGGTCACACTGCCGCAGCCACGGCTGAGTGGACCGCCATATTATGAGCACAGGGACAGAACCAACAGAACATAGC